>NC_133785.1:8223959-8409218 GCF_003597395.2 Chelonoidis abingdonii
CCTGCTGAGAGATACTCCCACCCGCCGTGCTTCAGATCCACCACAATACAAGGGCCCCCCAAATGGAACCATTTCCCCAGCCCACCCCCAGCACTCCCCTTCCCCCTCCTTCCACCACAGAGAGATAATCAGCCCCCACACCCACGCACCCCAACCCTGCCCCAGGGCAGCGCTACCAGGCGCTCTCCCCTCACTACCAGTGCCAGCCCAAAGCTCTAGTGGGGCATTGCTGCAGGGAGCAGGGTGGGGACCAGTAGGAGACGCTCTGCCTCACCATCAGTGTTAACCTCAAAGCCCAGGGTGGCACTAGGGGTTGCTGCACTGCAGGAGGAGGCTGTCACAGATCCACAGGCTCGGGGCTGCGCCCTCGGGTTTGGAACAGTCTCTTGGAGGAACCACTTCACTGTGCCAGACCCCAGGGCTCTCACTCTTCCTCCAGGGCAGGCAACAAGGCCTCCCGCCGGCTGAAACTCACCCTCTGGGGTCGGGCCCTCCTGCTTCCCCCTGAGCTCTGCCCAGCGAGTCCCGCTGAGACAGGCTCCTGGCAGGGCCTTAGCCAACCCTCAGGACTGATGCCCCTCAGCCAGCATTTCCAGTGACCCTTGAGCAGCATCACCAGGGCAGTCGGTTTATAAGTCACCTGGCGCCAGCAGAGGCAGCCCGTGGCTTAGCACAGAGGGCTGAAGGTTAAAGCACTGTCCATTCTGCTCAGCCCAGAACCCGGCCCCAGGGTCAGGCTCCGTCTGTCTGTCTGCCCGCCTTGGTCTGTTCCCAGGTGGGAGCTGCCAGCTTCCTCCAGCAGCCAGCACTTCTCCTCCAGCTCCCCCTCCAGTCCTTTCTTCTCCAGCTGGGGTCTCGGCTCACTTCCCTGCTGGAAGTTTGGATCGCTGAGTCACTGGGGCCTGGTCTCTGTCCCCTTGTTCTGGGTCGGTTACAGCTGGTTCCTGAAGGGCTCTGTTCATGCCACGCAGACAGGGAGGTGACACTTGCCCCTGTGTCCCCTAGGGCTTGTATACAATAGAAACACTACAGCTGCACCTATGCTGCTGCAGCACTTCCGAATAGACACTACCTGCATGGCGGGAGGGGTGTCCCCAGTGTAAGTAATGCACCTCCCCGAGAGGCAGGACCTAGCGCTGCCTACACCAGGGTTAGGTTGGCTTAACTATGTCTCTCAAGGGGTGATTTTTCACACTCCTGAGCGATGTACTTGGGTCAATGTAACTTTTAGTGTGACCCCCTTGCCCCCGGGTAGCCATGCAACATATAGGGAGGGGAAACTGAGGCACACATAGGCATCATAAACAATATTATGAAAATTCCCACTTCCTCTTAGGGGGTCCATAGGGGGCACTCTCCCCTGTTGTCAATACTGACCCAGTGTGGTGCTATGCTGCAGGAAGTGGGGTGGGGGCTCCTGGTACGCTCCCCTGAGGCACTCAGGAGTGAGAGGCACCTCTCCACCTCCTGCCCTTTGCATGAAGCAGGCCTGCTGTAGCTCTGCTCGCTGCACCCACCAGCTTCTGGCCATAGACAAGCTCTGACTTCCAGGTCTCCGCAGCCTTCGCCTCACTTGAGCCAGCTAGTGACAAACACACACCAGCCCCTAAGCTCCTCTGCCAGCGGGCCCTTCTGCAGCACCCAGCCCATCACTGGCCACTCACTGAAATGACCAGGTACGCCGTCTCCAGAGAGACTGCGTGTGCACAGGTCAGGATCAGGGCAGCCCAGCGCTGGAAATGACCGGCCAGGGAAGTGAGTGGTTAAGATCTGAGAGCTAGTGAGCAAAGATGATAAGACCACCAGGTGGTGGGGGAAATGGGGGATAACATGCTTCCTGGCGCCTGAACTGAACCTGAACATGCTAAAATCCTTATCTGAGCCATTTTGCACTTACAGCAGCCTCCCAGCGTCAAGAGCCCCCACAGCCAACAGCCAGCTTTCAGGAACACACAAAGCCTTCTCCCATTGACTCACCTGGAGGTGGATGAGAAAGGGGTCGCCTTCCTTCCTTGTCTAGTCCAGCACACCTTGGCGGTGTCTCTTTGACAGCATGCCCCAGAGAAGACGCTTCTTCCCCCTTGCTTGCTGTTTGGTGCACCCCGCCTCACCCCCGGTGGTTTCATTTTTCTGGTTCCCTTCACAAGCAAAGGGGGCTTCTGTTGTGTTGGCCTCACAGGGCTGCATTTACCTCAGAGACAGGCCGAGCAGAATTGACGTGCACCTGTCTGCCAGAAGAGCTGTTTGTCCACTCTGCCTTGTTACCTACTTTCCGGCATCAGTTCCGATCTGTACACAGCTCCCTGGGCAGTGTCAGTAAGAGCAAGGCCCCGAGTAGCTTCGACTTTCCCTCGATACCTTCTGGATAAGCATAGTGACAGCAGTGTGTAGGGTGCAGAGAGTTTGTCAGGCCTGATAGGAATTGTTGACACAGAGTAGTAAATCCTTAGCCAGCTGACACCAACGTTCCTCTGTGTCACAGCTGCCTCCGGCAGTCTCAGTTGGATACAGGATTCTGCTTCACTTCTTGCTCCAGCTAGATGTGCATCATTCTGTGTGACTCTGTAAATAGGGGCTGCGCCCCACCCCAGAGGTGGCTGCATCTCAGTACCAGGTAAAGGATCCCTGTATGTACAACCCCTGAGCCCTACCCCAGAGGCGGCTGCATCTCAGCACTGAGCACCATGTGGAACATCTTGTGCCAGTAGTTGGTGGGTGGTATAACCTCGTGCAGCTCCTAACCTTATTTCCCTCCCTTCACAATACCACCTCTAGCTCACTGCCATTGTGTATGTACCACATGCCAGTGCAGCACAGGTCCAGCCCACTGGGGTGCCAGGAGACACCATGGGGCAGAGGGCTCTGTCCAGCATGGACTGCAGCCAGCGGAGCTGCTCTAGAGGGCATTGGGAGTTGGGGGAGGCCTAGGTGGCCAGGCCTGGCTCTGGGAGATCCATGGAGCCGTCAGACAGCTCAGCCTCACAGTTTCTCAACGGATTCCCAGTTGGTCTCTCTCTGCTGCACAGTTAGAAGGTGCTTGTGGGGGCTAGGACTGGTGAGCCTGAGGCGCCACAGACACGGCAGCAGAAATGGCAGAGGGGTGGGAAACAGCGCTAAAGCCTGATTGGAGGGTTGGCAGTTCTAGCCCACATCTGGGAGGGGAGTTGAGCAGGGACTGGAGCCAGAATTCCTGGGTTCTAGTCCTGGCTCTGGAAGAGTGTGGGATCTGGTGGGTTAGAGTAGGGGGGCTGGGAGGCAGGACTCTTGGGTTCTTGCCCCAGCTCTGGGAAGGAAGTGGGGTCTGGTGATTAGGGACTGTCAGGATCCCTCCCCTCGCAGAGCAAGGAACCCAGGAGTCCTGGCTCCCCCCATCTGTGATTGTCGTCTCCAGGGTCTTGTCTGACTCCCCCCATCTGCCCACCGTGCACCTAGCTGTGTTCCTTTGTAGGCCCAGCAGAACACTCCACCATGAATCCGTTGTCGGTGCTGGACCTGATGGATGGGCCCTGATCACTAGGGACAGGAACAGCTGTGCAGGGGGCAGCAAATGGAGCAGTGCAGGGGGCTGGGTTATTGCGGCGAGAGCTGAAGGAGCTTTTAGAAGGTAGTGCAGGAAACGTTGTCGATCTCATGTTGGAGTCAATTCCTGTCAGTGAGATTAGTTGGGGGAGGGGGGAGATGTCTGGGAACTTGCTGCTGAGAGATGGGGGTCTGACAGTGCCAGTACGGTCCTCGGGGCAATTGAAGGGTGGGAAGCAATTGTGTGTGTGTCCTGGAATTGGTGTGTGTGTGTGCAAGTGTGTTTGCATTGGAATTGGTGTGTGGGTGTATTGCATTGGTGAGTATGTGTGCAGTTGTGCAGTTGTGATTTTGCATTAGAATGTATGGGAGGAGTTGTGTTTGTATTTGTGTTGGGGAGCTTGTGTGCCATTTGTGCATGTATGCATTGGTGCCTTTGTGGGTGTGGATGTTTGTGTTAGCCTGTGATTGTGTGTTTGCATCTGTATGCGTGCAGGTGTGTTTGTGTGTTTACATTTGTCTAGTTGCGTGTGTGTGTGGAGGGAAATCAGGTCTGAACACACACATGTCTATGTATGTAGGTATCCCAGATCTGAATGCTTGCACATGTGTGCATGTGAGCACACCTGCATGTATGCATTTATGTCCACCCTGGTGAGTGTTTCTTTGAGTGAGAGTGTGGTGATATTTGTGCCTTTGCATTTGGCCAGGATCCCTATGCGTTTGTGCTGGGTGTGCAGTTGCAGTTGGCTGTGTCTGTGCTTGTGTTTGCAATTGCCATGTGCATATGAGTTCATTCCCCATGTTTGTGAGGGGCAGATAGAGAATTGGGAGAATGGGGGACTCAGCTTAAACCAGGGCCGACTCCAGGGTTTTTGCCGCCCCAAGCAGCGGAAGAAAAAAAAAAAGCTGCAATTGTGATCTGCAGCTCTACCGCCGCCGCTTCAGTCTTTGGCGGCAAGTCCTTCGCTCCGAGAGGGAGTGAGGGACCCACCACCAAATGGCCGCCGAAGAGCCGGACGTGCCGCCTCTTTCCATTGGCTGCCCTAAGCACCTGCTGGTTGGGCTGGTGCCTGGAGCCGGCCCTGGCTGGAACCCCTCCCCCCATTATTCGTCTTTGCATTTCCCCCACCCCCTGTCCATAAGAACAGCCATATTGGGTCAGCCCAGTGGTCCATCTTGCCAAGTGTCCGGTCTTCTGACTGGCCAATGCCAGGTGCTCCAGATGGGATGGACAGAACAGGAAATCATCAAGTGATCCATCCCCTGTCGCCCATTCCCAGCTTCTGACAAACCCCAGATCAAACCGTTCCTGGGGTAACATCATCCCTCCTCAATACTTCCCACTGGATTCAGGATTCTCCTGCACTTCCTGTCCCAAACTCATACAGCATTGCTGTGTGCTGTTAAACAGACACTGCCCTAACCTAGGAGCTGTTCTCAGCTCAAGGCGAGGGATTCCCCCCTTAGCAGCCCCGGGGCCCCCCTCGAGGCAGCGAGCACAGGGCCATCCATGTGTACAGGGTGAGTATCACATGGCACCCTGGGCCTCTGCAGGGAAAGGCACTAGAGCGGTGCAGGATACTGCGCTCAGCACGATGGTGCTTAGAGAGCCTTTTGCCACATCTGTAGCAGCCTCTGGACTCCCAGCCACTCTATGGTAGGTGCTACTAATTGCACCTGAGTTGAAGTTTGTATTTTGCAAAATATTTTTCACAACCACTTGGAGGAATTTTCAGCCCAGCCCATCTTCCAAGCTGGGCCAGGAACAGACACACGCATGCCAGCTGCCTTCCACTATCAGGAGTGCTTGCGGTGTTTGTTAATTGCTAAGTGGCACCAGTTATATCCCCCCACAAACCAACTGTGGTAATAGTGTGTGAGCAGTGGCTGAGAGGGGCTGGAGCTATTTGCATAGGCTATGAGGTACGGGGCAGGGGGAGGCTGTTGGTGCTGGATGGCATCTGAGCTGGCTATGCCCAAGCTGGCTGGTGCTCTGGGGTGTCTGCACTGGTGTTGTGCCAGTTGTCTATGGGGGAGGCTCAGGCTCTAGCCTGTCCATGCCATGTCTCTCCCATCACGCTCAGGGGAGGCAGAGGGGAATGGAAGGCCTGTTTGACCCCTGAGCTCCCTGCTGAGGGAGGATTTATATTGAGGGTACCTTGGGGCTGGGCTGAGACCCAGCAAACCTCTTACTAATGGGCCACTTGCTGTGCCTGGGCTGAGGTAGAGGGCAGGGGCACTCTTTGGCCTGATCACTCCTTGAGTGAAGGAGACATGGCTGCTGCTCTGGAAGAGAGGTGGGCTGGGGGCTGTTGGGTGGGACTGAGCAGCAGTGGCAGAGCTGTGAGGGGGAGTCCGGGTCTGGAATTGCAGGAAGGAGGGCAAGACTGAAGTGCATTAGCCATATCTTCAGCTGTTCCTGGGGTCTATCCCCAGCTCTGGGAGGGGAGTGGGGCCTGGTGGGTTAGAGAGGGGGGTTTGGAGTCGGGATTCCTGGGTTCTACTGAGTAGCCTTGTCTGAGTTGTTTTCTAGGATCCCCTCTTACTAACCTTGTCTCTCTCTCTTTCTCTCTCTCCCCCCCCCCTCCCCAGCTGGCACTACATACATCTTTGGGAAGGGCGGGGCGCTTATCACCTACACCTGGCCACCCAACGACCGGCCCAGCACACGAGCTGACCGGCTGGCCGTGGGCTTCAGCACCCACCAGAAGAATGCCATCCTGGTGCGGGTGGACAGCGCCTCTGGGCTGGGGGACTATCTGCAGCTGCACATAGTAAGGAGAACCTGCACTTGGGGGGCTGCTGGCGGGGGTGCAGGGGGCCGGCAGTGGCAGGGAGAGTACTGCTCAAGGCTGCACGCTGTAACTGGAATCCATCCCCCCAAAAACCTGACCCTAGTGCTTCCTCCAGAGCCTGGGACCTCCCCTGCTGCCACCCAGCAGCTTGGACTGAGCCCCTTCTTTAATCTCCCAAAGCTGCAATCTGACCCCCCACTCAGAGGAAAATGGTTCCTCAATTGTTTGCCACCCAAACACTCAGACTCAACCCAACTCCCAAACCTCTGCTCCCAGAGGCTTGGACACAGCCCAGGCCCTGATAGCAAGTTTGGGGGGATAGTTTGTGCCGTCTCTGGAGGAGAGCGTTGGAGTTGGGAGCCCTGTGGGGGGAGGTCTGGCAGGGTAGGAGGTTCAGCTGTCCCCCCACCCCCAGCGTAACACTGGCTCAGAATATGGTTGCATCCCTTGCTGCACACTGCCCCTCTGTGCAGCTGCCCGGGTGCACGTTGTGCCCGAAGCATCAGGCACCTGCTTGGCTCTCCCAGTGTCTGGCTGGGGCCTTGTCTGCATCAGACTGGGGCAGTCACCCCCCATCCCCCACTCATGGCAAGTGCTGTGAGCGATGCCAGGGCATCTCCACACACTCCAGGGCTGGGCTCACAGTGCCCTCATCTGACTTCCTCACACTCATGCCAGTGCCCTGATGATCGCTGCCCATGGTGGGGCCCGAGGAGGCCGGTGCTCAGGGTGACCAGACGTCCTAATAACATCGAGACTGTTCCGATATTTAGTTGTTTGTCCCACGTCCCGACCATTTGTCGCAATTTAACGCACTCAGGCTTTTTTTTTTTTTGCTTCAGTGGCACCCCCACCCCACCTGTCCGCCTCCGCCCATGTGTCCTGATATTTTGTTCTTGTCATCTGGTCACCCTGCTGGAGCTAGTGCAACGACATGCCATCTGTGCCATCCTTCACCCTGGCATCGGGGCACCTCCCACACATCAGGGTGGCAAAGCAAAGTCTCTGCTGGAGGTGGGGGTTGCTGGGAGTTCCATGCTGCTTCTTTGTGGACAGCTCACCCCAGGGCAGCCCTGGGGGCCGGAGCCTCCCCTTGGCACCGTTCCCAGATCCTCCATGCCTCTGGCCAAGGCTGTGTCACTCATGGAAAAGTATGGTCTAGAGGGGAACATGGGGCGGGAGACAGGCCCATGAGTGTGATCCGGAGAATGGGGGGTAAGGGCGATACCAGGCTGGATGGGCCCAGAGGTCTGATCTATGGGGGCAGGGACCGGGGGGTACTAGGCTGGATGGGCCCAGGGGTCTGATCTGGAGGGGCAGGGACTGGGGGGTACCAGGCTAGATGGGCCCAGAGGTCTGATCTTAGGGGACAGGGACTGGGGGATACTGGGCTGGATGGGCCCAGGGATCTGATCTGGAGGGGCAGGGACTGGGGGGTACCAGACTGGATGGGCCCAGAGGTCTGATCTGGAGGGGCAGGGCCTGGGGGGTACTAGGCTGGATGGGCCCAGGGGTCTGATCTGAGGGGGGGCAGGGACTGGGGGGTACCAGTTTAGATGGACCCAGGGGTCTGATCGGGGGGGCTGGACCTGGGGGGTACTAGACTGGATGGTCCCAGGGGTCTGATCTGGGGGAGCAGGAAGGGCAGGGGATACTGGGCTGGATGGGCCCAGGGCGTTGATGGAATACATAGCACCCTCTGTTGACTCAGTCTGTGCATTGCACCATCACCAGCTGAGTTTGTTTCAGGACAGATGTTGAGAGCAGCAGCACACACGCCCCATTCTGTTCCACTGCCCACACCACGTGCTTTGCAACTGAACACACGCCCACTCTCCCGCACTGCGCACACGCCCCTACACACACATACACCACTCTGGAATAAGGAGGAGCTCCCCTCACAGCCAGTGTTTCTGCCCCGCTCTCTGCAGCATCCCCTGCAGGGAGAGGCCAGACTTGCTGCCAGTTGTTTACCCTGCCTGGGGGCAGCTGTCTCCCATTACCAATGGTGTGTGTCATGTAGGCTGCAGGCAGCTCATCGGTCGCTTTCATCCTTGTTAATATTTATGTGTTAACAGCTGTGGGTGGAAGAAGACGCTTGGTACTTACTACAATCTGGGGCGGGGGAGATGATTCTCTACCAGCATCTGTGTGTGTCAAAAGGGACCGCTATGGGGATAGATTACACATGTTAGGGATAGGGACATGGGTCTTTCCCCGCTAGGGGCCAGCGGGTCCGATTAGGCGGAGGACTGGTTCAGGGGGCATGGGGTTGTCTGTGCTAGAGGCTGCACATTGCTAGATATGTTACAGTGGCAGCAAAAGGCCCTGACTGAGGGACCAGCCCCATTGTGCTGGGCTCTGCACAGATGCATAGTGAGAGGCCGTCCGTGCCCCAGAACCCCTGGGTTCTACCCCTAGCTCTGGGAGGGAAGTGGTTACAGGGAGCACAGGACTCCTGTTCCCTGCTCTGCTGACTGCAGCTGTCTGGTGGGGGAAGGAGTGGGGAGTTGGGTGCCAGTGTTGGCACTGTATCAAGGGCACCCTTGGCTCTGCGATTGTCCCGTGGCATGCACCGGGCCCAGGCACCTCAGCTAATGCTGTGTGGCAGTGGGGAACAGCCATACTGGCTGGGGGAGTGGCCAGCGTGTCAGGAATGACTGCTCGGCCCCTGCGGGGGCTCTAGCACACTCTCCTCCCGTCGGCCTCCTCGTCACAACCCCGCCAGGCTAACACGGGCCGACAGCCTAACCTGGTGGCCGGGAGCTGCCTGTCTCATCTCACACAGCTCCTGCAGAGCTCCCTGCATCCAGGCACATGGCACTGCTGATGGAAGGAGGGAGCCAGGACACCTGGGTTCTAGCCCCAGCTCTGGGAGGGCTGTTGGGTCTAGTGGGTTAGGGGAGGGTGTGAGTCAGGACACCTGGGTTCTAGCCACAGCTCTGGGAGGGATCGGGTGTTTAGAGCAGGGAGACTCCAGGCCCTGGGGTTGGATCAGGACCAACGCCCCCTAGAGGTGAAAGGCCCATTGAGGAGCTGCTCCCCCATGCTTCACTTGTGACCTTGGCACTGTCTTCCCCCAGGGGCCGTGCATGCGCTTGCTCCCCCACCCCGGCCTGGACATATGTCACATGGCTGGGAACATGAGGTGGGCAGGTGCAGCTGGATCAACCCTCAGGGCAGCATCAAGTCAGGCTGCAAGGAGGGGCACTGCCCAACTGCCTGGCATCCAGTCCCTTAGGCTGGCATGGGAGCATGTTAGCATCCCCTCTTTGGCCCCCTCTGACTCACAACAGGTTAGCACCAGCCTCATCTCCTGTACCCCAGTCCCACCGCCACTGTGCACCGAGCAGGAGCCCCACCCCACTCCTCTCCCAACCCAGCCAGCTGCTTCGTTAGCTGCACTGGCCTGCGGGAGGATGGAAGGACAGAGATGGGCCCTTCCCTTCCAGGGGGTGCAGGCTCCACTCTGGCTTCAAGGTGTCTGGCTGGCTGGCTTGGGGTGGTGGGGAATGGACATGGGACTATTCCCCACTAGGGGGCGTCTGCTCCCATCCCTAGGCCGGAAGCCTGGCTGGCTCATGAGAGTCATGGCCTCCAGGCCCTGGGTGCCCCAGCCAGGCTGTTCACCCTGCTCTCTGCTGCACTCTAGTGGGCGGGTGGGGGGGGGTGCACCTGGTTACCAGCCTGGACCGATCCTACTTAGCCATGAGATGAGTTGATGTCTCAGCCCAGCTGGCTCCTGAGCTCAGAGCTGGCGAGGGGCGCAGCGTTCTGAATGGGCGCTGCACATGCCAGTTGTCTGCAGGCCCTGGGCACCTTGTAGGGGGATGCGAAGGCAGGTCAGTGATTGGGCTGATGGGGAGGTCATTTGCACAGCTGCCCCCCTCATGCTGCCCTTACGCCTGCAGAGGATGGGGGGCTGCATGGGGGCACCCACACCTCCCCTCCTAGATGCACCAGCCCAAACACAGTTGTGCTTTGTATGTATCAGCTGTGCCCCCAGCTGTGTGAGCAGCCCTGAGCACAAGGATGTGTGCACACCAGTGGGGCGAGGCATCTGGATGTCTCCATGCACACCTGTGCACCAGGGTTGTGTGTGGCCCTTGGCATACCTGGACAGAGGGCATATACAAGCCTGTGCACTAGCAAGCATTCCCACTAGTGCACACTCAGATGTGTGCCCAGGCACCCCCACACCCAGCCTGCTGGGCCCCGTCCTTCCCAGTGCCCCGCAACGGAGCCAGAATCCTTAATGAAGAGAAAAGTCTCTGCAAAAAGCCTGGAGTCACTTTTTAATTAATGAGAAGATCTCCCGATGAACCAGTTTCACGTTTTCGACTGCAGCAGGGGAATCTGGGGGCTTTGATAGGAGAGTCTTGCTGTGTCGCTCGCTCTGGGAATAGGGGAGATGCAAGGGGCTGCAGGAATGATGGACGTATAGGAGTAGATAGAGGGCTGGAGGGGAATGGACAGAATGGGGTGAGGGTATGGGGGAGGGATGGGTGGCTCGATGGAGGAAGGGTGGAGGAGTTCAGGAGGGAGGGATGGTGGAGGGGGGATTGATGGAGGAGGGGTGGGGGATGTGGAAGGAGATGGATGAAATGAACACTAGGTCCTCCTAATAATGCTGCAGAAAAGCCAACAAGCCCTGACCCGGAACCCATCTCCACAGCCCCCTCCCCACCTCAGTACTGAGGGCTGGGTTCATGGAATTGCACCAGTCTCACCATCTTGGCGCAAGGGTTCTGGCTTCTCTCCAGCCCCCATAGCCTGATGCTGGGTGGGTCAGGAGGCGGGAGCACCTTGCCTTGCCCAGACAGTTGGGGTCACTCACTGGCTAACCATGGGGGGAGCTGGCCTTGCAGAGCTCAGCCAGTGTCATCTTGTTGCATTGAGACTGGAGACCAGCTGTGGGGCTGGTCTAGGGCCTGGAGGGTCACGGTAACTGGTGTGCGCATGTGTTTAATACAGTAGGTTTGATCTGCACTTCTGAATGTGGGGCTGCATGTGTATAATACACAAGGGGGGTGTAGTTGCTGTGTATATAACAATCCGATAGATTGTATAAACATTTGTGTGTACCGGTCTCTGTGTGTGTGTGTAAACTGCAAATAGCTGCGGGGGGCTGTCTCTGAATGTGTGTGTAAATGCCCTGTGGATTTCATTCACACAAACTTTCTCAGTTTTGTTGTTTTCAGGGGACACAGGACTTGGAGCAGCCCCCCACCCCCTGCAGGCTGACCACCGTGTGTGTGCCAGAGTGGTCAGGTGGCGTTTCCCCAGCATGCAGCCCCCTCCTCCCCCCGCCCTGGAGGTGGCAGAAGGAGGCTTGACCTCTGAGGCCCATTTAGCTGCTGACTGAGGCTGTCGACCAAGCAAGTGTTTGCCTTGGGATTCTGTGTGGTGGAGGCTTGAGTCCTGCTAGGAGCTGGTCTGAGACCTGGCAAACTCATCTCACAAAGGGGCCCTGATCAGCAATGAAACTCATTCCCATACTATCTCTGGGAGCTCGTACTGAGTCAATGTCTCCTAGAGGGGAAAGGCCCCAGTCCCAGTCCCTCCACCCTGGGGCTGGATCAGAGCTGGTGCCCCCTAGAGGGGAACAAACCCTTTGCCTTCTCCCCTTGCCAGTGGCTGCATCTCTGCTGCTGAAGCCCCTGGCAGGTGAGGGGGTCCCGGCAGGTGAGGGGGTCCCTGCAGCTGGGCGAGGTCAGGAGGTGGCCCCTGGCGATCCCTGATCATGGTGATTAGAGCTGTCTCTGCATTACGCTGAGCACTCCAGTGCAGCCAGAGCAGCCGGAGCCCTGATTGCTCCCACTCGTCAGTCTTCCATGCTTAATTATACCCCTTAGGCTTCCGTTTGGCGGCAGGCCTCCGCCTCCGCTGCCGGAGTGATGCCAGCAACGACTGTCCCACCAGGGCGGGGCCCAGCCCCTCGCTGTTAGGGCCATGCTCCTCAGTCTCTGTACATGGAACCTCGCTGACCGAAATTTGGGCCCTGTTATGGCATCTGCTTTATTAGTAGCATTAGCGACCCGTTATGGTATGTGCTTTATTAGTAGCATTACGGTTGTGCCTGGACGCCACATTATGGAGTGAGCTTTATTAATAGCACTACAGTAGCATCTAGATGCTCCATTATGACATGTGCTTTGTTAGTAGCATTACGGTAGCATTTAGGGGCGGGCCCCAGCTGAGATGGGGGAGCCACCCTATTAGAGTGTGTGGGTAGCAACAGGAGACCCCAGCTAATAATGGGCACACAATATTGGAACCCCAGTATTAGCAGAATTATGGTAGCACCCGGATTTCCTGTCTGAGACTGGGGCCCCATTATGTGTCCATGTTGTGCGGGTGGAGGAGGGGGAGAGTTGGGGAGGGGGGGAATGTGCAGACCTGTGCAGGGGGTGGGACACATGAGGTGGGAGTTGAATGTGCAGGGCTGTGTGTGGAGGGCACACGGTGGGAATCTGAGGGGAGGGGAGGGGAGCATACAGGGCTGTGCATGGGGAGTAGGGAGTGGATGGTGATGGGAGCCAGGGAAGGGAGGGGCCCTGTAGAACTGTGCAGGGAGTAGGGAGGGCTGTGTGTGTGGATGCAATAGGAGCTGGGGGGGTGCCTGTAGGGCTGTGCACGGGGAGGCGATAGTAAGTGGGGGGGGGGCGCCTGTAGGGCTGTGCGTGGGGAGGCGATAGGAGCCAGAGGGGGCGCCTGTAGGGCTGTGTGTGGGGAGGCGATAGGAGCTGGGGGGTGCCTCTAGAGCTGTGGGTGGCGAGGTGATAGGAGGCAAGGGGGGCATCTATAGGACTGTGCAAGGACCGGCAGCACAGCTGTGTGTGGTGGTGAGCTGTGTTGTGTTGTACTGTCCCCGCCCCCCCTCCCCCGCCTTCTCCAGGCACCCCCTAGAATGTTGTATCTCTCCCCGCTCCAGTTACCACATCAGCTTCAGCTCTAGGCTGGGAGACCCTGGGGAGGGGAGCACAGGTGGAGGGAGGATGGGCACTCTGTGGTGCAAAGAGGGACAGCTCCTCCTCCCCCCTCCTCCTGCATCAGCTTCTGCCCCCGCCCCCATAATGGCCTTTCAGTGAAGTGCTGGGGTGGAATCAATGCCAGGTGGTACCTCGCAGCCAATTTCACTCTAGCAAATAGGACTCAGGGCCTGGCTTGGGCCTGTTAATACATAAATATCTCCCAGCCCGCCCTCCCACCGGCACCTCAGCACCAGGGGCCAGCTCTGGAGAACCCCAGGGCCACTAACTTTACCAGGTGGGGGCTTAAGTGAAAATATTTCCCCTCTCAGCGGAAGCTAGCTGGGGCAGCTCATCCTCAGGCTGGGCATGGAACTCTGACTGGAGAGAACCCAGCAGGCTGCAGGGAGCAAGGCTTGGGGCAAGGGGTCCTCAGTGTCAGTGCAGACCCTGGTATGGCACCCACTTCATGCCCTGCATCTCAGCGTTAGGTGAGGGATCCTTGTACAAACAGCCCCTATGCCCCACCCCAGAGGGGGCTGCATCTCAGCACCAAAGAGCCCCTGGCACTTGGGGTGGATGATAACTCCATCACTTTCCTAATGAAGCACAACATTTAGCACAAGCTCTTGCATTCAAATAACTCTGTTAACCCCATCACCTCCCCCAGCCAATCACTCTGGTTCCCAGCAGGCCCCGCACCTCGCTCCACTCTGCCCCTTTGTGCTGGAGGATATGATGGACATTGTGACCCTGGGAAGCTTAGCAGTAAATTGCAGGAGTGGAAGGGTGTTGAGATTGTCGGTGGTGCAGGTGAGCACTTCATCATCTGCTGAGGGGACCAATTTTCAAGGCCTGCCTGCCTCATTCCTTTCCCTGCCCCACAGGGGTGGGATGTTAGTAACTGGTCCTCTGCCCCCCCGGCTGGGCTCAGGACCCTTTGCATGCAGCTGTGACCAGGGGATATACACGAAATAGAATGGCTCTGGTTAGAAGCAGTGGGGTCTAGCAGATAAGTTGCAGGGCTGGAGCTCAGGATACCTGGGTTATATTTCTCACGTTGGAATGAGAGCGAGGTCTCATCGTGGTTGGAGGAGGGGACCTGGGAGTCAGGACTCCAGGTTTCTTGGAAAGCCACCAGGATGGCGGGGGAAGAAAGCCATGAACCGGTGTAGAAAGACACGAACACCACGACAAAAGGGATCTGGATTGAAGCATCAAAACTGCTCACTCCTGGAACAAAGGCGGAGAGTGAAGATTTCAAACCCCAGCTCTGCTTTCCCCCTACCTGTTCCCTGCAACAATAGAGAGACTGTCAGCTAGTTGTAAGTTATTAATTTCTAATGCCACAATTACTTCATTAGATGGGAAGGCGATGAATAGCTGGGGGTTTTGCACAGGCAAATAATTATTTGAGTCAAAATTAATTTACTAAGTGGAGCAATTCTTCACGGGAAATGTCAGGGAGGTTTGTCTCTCTCTTTTTTTTTTTTTAACTCCCAATCCTACATAATAAAGTCATCACGGGAAACACTGCTACCATGTGTCATGAGTCCCGTATGGGATTTTAACCAGTGAGGGGTTTTGTTCCCCTGCCTCAGAGCCACAGCAGGAGAGACCAGGGTGTGCAGGGGTGGAGCCAGAGAAGGAATACATAATGGGGTGGAAATGGAGGTAGGGGTAGCTGGGGATAGGACCTTGCAGTCCTGTCTCCCTTGTGTACTCAGGCCATTAGTGCCCATGTGCCAGGCTCTGGGTGGGCCAGTGCTCCCTATGCCACCATTCCCCTTCCTCCCAACCAGTAGCCCAGCCCAGGTGGTTGCTTGGGCTCCAGGCCCCGTGGATGACTCATCATGTGGGGGACGGGGACACTGATTCAGGAGACCCCTTAGTGAATGGAATGAGGCAGGGCACAGGAGTGTTTTTAGTGGTGCATGTTCACACAGGTGGGGGAGAAGGGTGCTAGGAGGCAAGGATGGGCAGATTCCCCCCATCTGCAACAGAGGAATGAGGAAGGGAGCCAAGCAGTGGACAAAAGCTGCATAGGCCCCATGGCAGATCAGTGGGGTGCTCTGGGATTAGCTGGGATGTGGCTAGCAGCCCCTGCCCCTTAATCCAAACTACTGGCACCTTCACTACAGAGTGATGAGAGCTAGGGAGGGGGTGGTGCTGGGCTGGATGGGCCTGTCACAACAGAGACCCAATCACGATTTGGGGCTGTGCAATGCCTGGCGCAATGGGGACCCAGATCACAGTTGGCACTACCATAATACAGCTAATATCCCTTATAGCTAATCCAGCCCCCCAATCCTGCCCCCTGCTCTGGGCCCAGAATCAAGCCGTGGTTCAAAGCCCAGCTCCCACCACATGGAACTGACCAGTTAAACCAGGCTCATCTCCCAAGGGCTTCTCTTTGCCTCCTGTGTCCCAGTCGGCATGGAGGCTCTCATCTTTGGGCCTGAGCGCTCTAGGGAGGAGCGACAGCCTGATCTCCCCCCACACACACACTCACGTGACCGGATGAAAAGGCTCAGCATGATGGGCCTGAATTATGCAATGATTGCCACTTCCTTTGGGTCTGGCTACAGCGGGGGTGGAAATCCAGACACCTGCAACCCAGCTGGAGGGGTAGGGGGGATCAGGCCATGGGAACCTGGTCTCTGATGGGATTGGGTGGAGGTTGAGCATGTGGAAGAGACAGGAGATTGGGAGGGGGAAGAGAGGTGGGATATAGATGAATGTGGAGTCACTGAGCTAACTCTGTAGAGCCCATTCCCTCCTCTGCCCCAGAGCTACGGCTAGGACCCAGGAGTCCTGGCTCCCAGGCCCCCTGCTCTAACCAGTTGATCACACTCTCCTGTTACAGCTGGGGATAGAATGCAGAAGTCCAGACCCCACCCCCTCTAACCCACTAAGCCCCCAGGATCTAGCAACAGAACCCAGGAGTCCTGGCTCCCAGCCCCTCTGTTCTAACCCAATAGACCATGCACCCAGAACCAGCTGTAGAATGCAAGTCACCAACTCAGCTACATTGCTGCTGCCTAATGCATCCCTACCCGCACCCCCACTACATGGTACCCCAGAGGCAGCTGCATCAGCCCTAGCGAGAGATCCCTGTAACAAATGGCCCCCACAAAGCCCCCGAAGCGGCCGCGTCTGAGCGATCTCTGTGTCTGGTTTGCATATTGCTCCAGGAGCCCTTTGGAAGCAGTAAGGGTGGAAGGAAGGTGCTAGAGAAATCCACGTCTCTTGCTCTGATGAAGATATATAGAGGCAGGCCGGCCCTGTATTTCTCTCCCTGCGTCTCTCGCTGTGCCTGCACTGTGTGCATGTGAAAGCCCAGCGCTGCTGATTGCTGCCTCTTTTTCCATCTAGGTCACCCGACACGCAGGGAATTTAAAGGGACGCTCGCAAGACAAACCCCCTGGGTTTCAGGGGGAGAAATCACTCCTTTCTTCCCCTCCCTCTCAGGCTGCCCCAGCCAAAAGACTCCTTTAAATAGTGAATTCGGCTCCTGGCTGGGCCCTGTTTGTTCCATTTGGCTGGGAGGGTTTGAGTGGGTTTGGCCTGTGGCTCCTAGCATTGGGGATTGGTAAGGCTGGGCAGGCTGTTCCGAGTGCCTGGTCGGAGCTGTATAACCCAGCCAGAGGTTCCCCCCAGGGATCCCTGCATCCAGCCTGAGGCAGCTTGAGCCAGAGCACACCTGTTAGACAAGCGTCTTAGTTTGCCCATCCAGCCGGTATCCACCCTGTTCTGGGGTGGGGTCTGTGTGTGCTCAGTCCTTCCCTGCTCCCAGGGATGACTTGGGGTGGAGTCAGTGGATTGTTAGTAAATTCCCCATCCCCTAATTGTTGCTGGGGTTCCAGTATCAATGCTCACTGGTCCGGCATCAGCTACTAAGAGAACCTCTCAGCCAAGGTGGGAGCACTGGACTCCTGGGTTCCCTCTCCAGCCTTGGGGTTAGAGCAGGGGAAGGGGGAAGAGAATCGGGATGTAGAGACCTTGCTTTGCTCTCCCTGGCGTGGCTGACACTGGTGGGGGCGCTCTGTCTCCGCTCAGTGCCTGTTTCCCTGGAACACTGCTTCTCCTCACAGCGGAGACCACGAGAGATTTCATGGCCTGAAGACCTGTTAGGAGTATCCTGTGGACCCTGGGTTGGAATCTTTCCCCCACCCCATCCAGCCCAAGCCCAGGGCTCAAAATCAGGCCTGTCCTCCAAGGAGAGGGTGAATTGTGTGCCTGGGGCTGAGCCCGCAGTGTGTGGGGGCAGCTGTCACCCCACAGCGGCTGTGTCATCGCTCACCCCCACCCCACACCCCCTCTGTGCCATTCCTGCTGCACAAAGGAGAGGCAGAGAGGAGCTTGATGAGGCCTCTGTGAGCTGCATGTTAACCAGCTCCTTGCACGCGCCTCATGCAGGGCCCTCTGCGTGGAGCCTGGAGCACAGCCATGTGTACGTGTGTGTGGGGGGGAGAACCTGGGGAGGGCGTCACGCATGTGTATGTGCATGTATACTTGGGGAGGAGAGTACATCTGTGTGTATACTTGGGGAGGGAAGTTGTGAGTGTGTGTATACCTGGGGAGGTGGGTGTGGGTGTACCCAGGGAGGGGTGTGTATACCTGGGGAGGGGTGTGTGTGTGTGTATACCTGGGGAGGGGTGTGTGGTTGTGTATGTACCCAGGGAGGGATGTGTGTGTGTATACCTGGAGAAGGGTGTGTGTGTGCACCCAGGGAGGGGTGTGTATACTTGGGGAGGGTGTGCGTGTGTATACCTGGGGAGGGGTGTGTGGGTGTGGGTGTACCCAGGGAGGGGTGTGTATACTTGAGGAGGGGTGTGTGTGTGTGTGTATACCTGGGGAGGGGTGTGTGGTTGTGTATGTACCCAGGAAGGGATGTGTGTGTGTATACCTGGGGAAGGGTGTGTGGGTGTGGGTGCGCACCCAGGGAGGGATGTGTATACTTGGGGAGGGTGTGCGTGTGTATATCTGGGGAGGGGTGTGTGGGTGGGTGTGTACCCAGGGAGGGGTGTGTATATCTGGGGAGGGGTGTGTGGGTGGGTATGTACCCAGGGATGAGTGTGCGCATTAGCTCTCCCTGCTGAATTGCTGCCGACTTCCTCAACCTTAGCAACCCTTTTCAAGCCAAACATTAACAGTTTCTGGTTGGAGGGGGAGCTTATCCCTCTCCCCCAGTCACTTGCTCCCCTGGGCTAAGTGAGGCCAGGCCCAACCAGTGCTGAGTGTGAGATGGTCAAGGCAAGGACCATGACCTACAGTGCTGCAGGGAGTGGGGCAGGGGTGCACTCCCCTCACAGTCAGTGCTGGGCCCAGTGCACCAGGGCAGCACTAGGGGGCGCTTTAGAGCAGGGAGCAGGGCAGGGGCTCTCCTCTGGCAGTCAGTGCTGAGCCCCAGACCTCAGGGCCACTCCCTGGCTGACCTGCTCGTATTAGTTCGCTAACCTTTGTTTGTGTGCACAGCACTGCCTCCTACTGGCTGGGGTCAGACCTGCCCAGTTGCTGATGGTTTATGGGCTGCTGGGACTGGGTGGCGGGAAGATTCAATAGGGCTGACCACAGTTCACCCGAGTGGCTCAGTTACACCAGTTATCCCCGAGGAAGCTTAATAAACCCTTCACACTGCAGTTGGGGCACCATTTTTCTTATGCACACTGTACAGAAATAACCCCCCTGTGCCTGCCTGTCTGTTTATCTCTGGGGTGCAGAAGTTAAGCCCTTGAGCCCAGCTGGTGCTGGGCAGGCTGGGGTGTGGATGGGGGAGCCCCCATCCCGCTTTCACTGCCAGCTGTGCCCCTTACCCCGGCCTCCAGTGTCAGTTCACATGGTACCGCTGAGCGCACTGGCGTGGCGAGAGTAACTCGAGTGCCTAACCAAGTGGTAAATGTAATTCAGCCGTCCCTGCGACAGACGGCCAGAGATGTGACGCTGCCAGTTACAATTACGTCCCACTTTCGAGAGAGTGTGGAGATGTGAATGGGAAGAAAACCTATCCCGAGTCTTGGGAGCCCTCTTGAGTTGCGAGTGCTGATAAAAGGTGAGCCCTGTAATTGTGTGGACCATGGAGGCCTGACCCGCTCGGTGTAACTGACAGTCAGGAGTGCCAGTGCGCCAGCTAGCTAGCCCTCTGCGCCAGCCGGCGTATTTTTAGATTGCTAACGGAAGAGGAGGAGGGGTTGGAAATCTCCATTCTTCCTTTATTATCATTATAAAGGTTTTATTGGCAGCCACGAGAGATTTCTGTGTTATCATCTCACCGAGCGCCTCAGCTTTTTGGAAAGGTTTGTTAAATTGGAATAATAATTAAGGGGGAGGAACCCTAACTGAGATTGGGGGTCCTGTCGTGCCGGGAGCTGCACAGACATCCCCAGCTCAGACTGGGGACCCCGCTGGGCTGGGTGCTACACAACTCCCCTCCTCCTGGCCGAGATCAGAGACCTTGTGCCAGGCACCGCACAGACCAACTGAAATCAGGCCCTGAGGTGCTGGGCACTGCACAGACATTATCCCTTCCTTCTCCCCCACCGCCAGCACCCCAAGATCCATGGAATCTGGGATAAAGCTCTCCAGAGCTGGCTTTCTCAGCATGGATTCAGCCTGGCTAAAAACACGGCTTCAGGGGGAAAAACAAACATGCATTTTTCTCATTTTGTTAGAAGATGGAGGAAAAAGAAATATAATAATGATGCAGCTTTTGTTAGTAAATGGGAAGGAGCTCTGGTGTAATGGGGGAAAGCCTATTCCCAGCTCTGAGAGGAAAGTAGGGACTAGTAGTTAGAACAGGGGAGGCGTGGGGGTCAGGATTCCTGGGTTCTATCCCAGTTCTGGGACAGGTGTGGGATCTAGTGGTTAGCACAGAGGAGGCCTGGGGGTTGGAACTCCTGGGTTCTATCCTTGGTTTGCTAGGTGCCCTCAGCACAGGATTGCACATCTCCACAGTCTGTGCCCTGTTGTAAGATTCTGAGCTGGGTCCCAGGGACGGCGCTGGGTTGTGGCTGAATGTCTGAGAAGCAGCTCAGCTCTGCTCCCAGCCATCTCCGCCCATCACTTATTAATAACCTGCCGCCAGAGGGAAACCTGTTAGTGTGGGAGCCAGGACAGATCTGTGTCTGTCCTGGGCCCACCATCACTGGGGCTGGGCACCAGCAAACGTTAGGCGGGTGGGGCAAGGAGAGGGGACAAGATGTGGGGTTGGAGAGGTGAATGGGAGAGAGATTTCCACACCTGGTGGGGGGAGGGTAGAGGGGCTCTTGGGGTGGGGAAGGGAAACGAGGGATGGGGCAGGATAGAGCTTTCTCCTGGGAGGGAGGGAGGAGTGGTCAATCCCACTGTGAATTGAGGGGGGAAGTCAATATGCCATGCCCCATCCCCGTTCTGCTCCTGTCCCCTCTGCCCAGCAGCCCTGGAAGTCTTTGGCATGGGTGCAATAATTACAGGTGCACCAATGAGTTTG
The DNA here is from genome assembly GCF_003597395.2 of Chelonoidis abingdonii. NCBI lineage: Eukaryota > Metazoa > Chordata > Testudines > Testudinidae > Chelonoidis > Chelonoidis abingdonii. Next base: position 8,244,716 of record NC_133785.1, read on the forward strand.
GAGCCACCTGGCACCCAATCAGACTCATTAGCTTCTAATTAACAATTACCCTTTATTGCCCTTTAACGGGGAATGGGGCACATGGCCCGAGCCAGAGCAGCATCTGCAGCCTCTCGGACTCCTCTGTCCATCTGCGCCATCACTCCCCTGCCTAGCTGAGCTCCCGAAGGATCCTGAAGGTCCTGGTGCCTGGCTGGGAGTGCCTCAGCTCCAAAGGTGACATCATCTGGGGCAACCCGAGCTGGGATGGGCGGTACCGAAGGGCTGGCACTCTGGGCCAAAGGCCTGTGTTGCCCAGGACTGCCGCCCTAGCACAAGGCTGCCTCAATCCCCACCCACCCTGATGCTGGCAGCGCTCAGCCCTCCTAGATGACTCTATTACAGGTGCGCCCACTGGGTTAGCAATAAGCTGTTGATGCAGCCTGACAGCTGGATGGAGCGAGATTGATCCCGCTCAGCCGCCAGGCGGCCAACCTAGCCAAAGCCAAGAGATTGATGGAGCAAAATAGCTTCCTACCAACAAACCACCCTTGATCCTGGGCCCCATGTAGGGTGAGGGCTGTGGGTGCCGGGATTCTGATTGTACTGTGATTGCCCTACTTCCCACCCAAGAGGCAGCTGCATCTCAGCACCAGGCTCAAGAGACGAGATTTTCATTAGGGGGATGTGTGAATGTCAGTTATTAGTTTGTATTATTAGTATTTGTTTCTACATATTTTATCCCAAACTCAGATTAGTATTAATATATGTATTAGGGCAAACCCTAGAGACCATAACGGAGATCGGGGGCCCATTGTGCCGCGTGCTGCACACATTCCTCTTCCCATTCCCCAAGTGTGGGGCCCTCCCTCTGTGCCAAGCTGCACAGTGCGAGGAACAGGAGACAGAGAAATGACTATAGAGACCTGTTCAGTTATGGTTTGGAATGAGGTGAAGAGGTGGGGGAGTTGGCAGAGCAGGCTGCTCTTGCATCCATGGGGGGAGAGGCTGCAGTTCTTAGTTGAGATGATGTGAAGAAGGGGTGCAAAAAAAGGGAGTTTGAAGAGGACCCCAAACCCAACAGGGTGTATTGGGGGGACAGGAGTTAATGTCTGGGGCAGCTATGAGGGGCTGGCAAGCTGGACAGGCAGTAGGACTGGTAGTGTAGACAGAGCTGGCATCATCCCGGGCATAGGGGCCATATAATGCCCCTGACTGTTGTCATCACATGGGCAGCGTCCTAGCAATCCCAGAATGTGAAAGGGCTGCCCCAGCAACAGCAGCTGCCTGCTTTCTTCTGCATCCCTCTAGCGCAGGCCCCGCTAGGGCCACACTAGGGCATTGGGGCCAGCACTGACTGCCAGGGTAAAGAGCACCCCACTGAGCTGCCACTCCCTGCAGCACAGCGCCCCCTAGTGCCGCACTGGGGCAGTGCTGCCTGCAAGGTCCTGGGTGACCATCCCCTGCAGAGCACTGTCCTGACTCCTCCATGTCTACCCAGAATAGCCCCATGTCCCAGGCCCAGGGGCAGTAAAGCAGAAAACCACTTTGCTATTGATTTGTCCACTGAGGTTAAGTGGCTGTTGGCAGACCCAGCACACTGAGATTGGGCTGTAAAGGGCTAGTAAATGGCACCACAGGTCTTGCAAACAAATGGCACGCCCACAAGAAGCATCACATGGCTGGCCGTGCACGTCAGGCCAGGGCTCAATGGATCGTTCTCAGGGTCATCAAATATGGGCCACCCGGAACACTAGACTGGGCCCATTGTTCTGATCAGGGGCAGCAGGGAGAGGTGGGATACCAGGCTGGATGGGCCCATGGGTTTGATCCACGGTTCTGATCCACAGTGGCAGGGAGAGATACGGGGCTAGAGGGTCCTTGGTCTAACTGGGGGGGATGAAATGGGCTGGAGGAGGGTTGATCGGACTGCCTGGTAGTATGGGGAGCTGAGGGAATGTTGGGAAGCATCTCTTTCCTCACATATGTCTCTGAACAAAGCATTCGGTGTTGGCTTGGGGGCCCATCCAGGGCGTGGTGGAGCCTGCTCCAATACCCTGCTCATCATGAACAGACGAGCGAGTAGCCTGTCAGTCACTCCTGACCGACAGAGAAACAGGGGCCCAACTATAATCTTGGGGGAATTCAGGAAGATTCCTTTGATGGGGTTATCCCAGGAGTGTGGAGAACCCAACAGGAATTAGGCCCCAGTGTGGTTCACACTGTCCTTAGCCTTTTTGTGCATTGAGAAGCACTGGGAAAGACAACCTTCCTTCCCTGTTTGTTGGGAAGCAGCCAAGTCAGGGACAGGTGGGTTCATTTGGAGGTGGCATAGGTGGTGGCAGCCATTTTGTTGGCATGGCTGTTGGCAACCATCTTGGGATCACACTCCCAGTTGAGAAGGTCTTAATATTCCCAGTGCTTCCTTGCAGTAGATAGACAAGGCTAGGGGCAGCCATATGTTGGAGGTCAGGAAGGCAGTGTCTTTTATCTGGCTTGACGTGACTGGCAGCAGCCATCTTGGGATCACGCATCTTGTCAGGACAATCCTTGTCTTAATACTCCCAGTGCCTTGTTGAAAGACAGAGAGAAGAAAAGGTGAGTGGGTGCTGGATGTCCTGAGTTCCCTGAAGTGACAGTCATTTTGTTGGCCTGGGTAATGGCAGCCATTTGGGGTCATATGCTGGGTCGGGAAGGCCAAAGTCTTAATATTTCTAGTATCTTTTTGAGACACAGAGACAGAAAGACGAGATTAGTGGACAGTTCACTAAGACAGTGGCCATTTTGGTTGGTGTGAGCAGCAGCAGCCATCTTGTGGTTGTATACACAACTGGGAAGAGCCCAGTCCTCTTATTTCCAGTGTCTTCCTGAGACAGACAAAGAGACAAGATTAGATGTCAAAGTTCAGTGAAGTGGTGGCCACTTTGGTATCTTGCTTGTCAGTAGCCATCTTGAGAGACATACAGGTTGTTGGAAGGATCAAAATATTAACATTTCCAGTGGCTTCTTGACAGATAGATGGCCAGGAATAGCAGACAGTCTGCTGTCTGAGGTTGACTGAGGAGGCGGACATTTTGTTATCTTGCATAGCTTGGGTGATGATACACCTCCCCCTCTTTGAAGAGCCAACTCCTTGTTGGAAAGATCATAGTGTTATGTTTCTGGTGTCCTCCTGAGAGAAGGAAAGACAGACAGCCAAGACTAGCAGGCAGCCAGACAACACAGTTCACTGAGACAGGGTCAGCCATTTTGTTGCCTTGCTTGGTGTGGGTGGCAGCAGCCAACTTGGAGATCATACTTCTTGGTGGGAAGATCCTAATATGAGTATTTCTGGTGTTTTCTTGACAGAAAGACAGACAGGCAGGAGTAGCCAGCAGATATCAGAGTTAATTGAAATGGCAGCCATTTTCTTGTCTTGCTCAGCATGGGTGAGGCAGCTATTTTTGGACCACACTCCTTGGTGGGTAGATCTTAGTATTTCCAGTGCTTTCTTGAGATGGACAGAGGGACAAGATTAAAGGGCAACCAGTCCTCGGAAGCTACTTGGTGGCAGCCATTTTGTTGCTTCACATGGCATTGCAGCCATCTTGGGGATCACACTTCTCACTGGGAAGGTGGTAATCTTAACAGACAGACAAACGGACATAACTGGTGGGCAAGCAAACATCAGAGTGGCAGCCATTTTGTTGCCTGGTATGGCATGGCAGCCATCTTGGGGATCATATTGTTTGTTGGGAAGATCATAAAATTAATAGATAGGACCACACCAGTTGGAAGCAGACATTGGGGAAGTGGCCGTTTTGTTGCCTGGAGTGGCCTGGTGGACATTTTGGGGATCATGCTGCTCGCTGAGAAGAGCATAATTTTAACAGACAGATAAAACTAGTGGGCAAACAGAAATTGGGGTGGTGGCCATTATGTTGCCTTGTACAGTGGTGGCCATCTTTGTGTGGCTAGAGTTGCTCTTGCTGGCCTTGTGAGGTGCATTGGGCAGATGACTGTGGACAGCCGGCATACCAGAGCGGTTGTGCCCAGGCAGCGAGTGCTTTGCTCTGTCTCAGAGCTTTATTTGGTGTTCTTGGCACTCGGCTTTGTCAGTTTGTTCATTCCCCGTGTGCCCTTTGAACTTCTGATGCTGTAGCAGCTTAAATCTCCCCCGGAGTGACCCTCAGCCCCTGCAGCTTAAATCTCCCCCCGAGTGACCCTCAGCACCTTCCCCCCAGGGTCTTTCCAAATATTGCCCTAGTTCCTCCCCCCAGCCTCATCACATGACTGGATGGGGCTGCATCTCCCACCCTTTCCTCCAGTCTTCTTCCTCCCTCAGATCTTTTCCCCTCCCATTGTTCCTTCTTCTCTTCCTGCATCTCCTCTCCCCCCAGATCCCTCCCACTGTTTCTGTACCCCATCTTCCCCTCCCCACTACTATGGTGGCTGCCCAGCTCTGAGCAGGAAGCAGAGTTACATGCCAGCTGAGTAGTGGTGCCACCAGGACTAGCATCTGTGGCTGTGCAGATATTGGGCTGTTGCAGAGCTAATCAGATCTCATGCTCCTGGTCCCTGGCTAATCGCCAAGGGAAGAGGAGAGTGGTCTGGAGGAAATTCCTCAACGCTGTCCCTCACCAGCAGGGCAGTACAGCTGATCCATTACTGCTTGGGCCTTGGCTCACCTCAAGTATGAGGTACATTAGCCACAATGCAGAAATCCAGGAAAGAAAACCCAGGGGTGAGGGGAGACCGAGATGGATGGGCCCATTGGTCTGATCCAGGATGGAAGGGAGGAGGGGAGACTGGGCTGGATGGGCCCATTGGTCCGATGCAGGACGGAAGGGAGGAGGGGAGATTGGGCGAGGTGGATCCATTGGTCTGATCCGGGGCAGAAGGGAGAGGGGGAGACTGGGCTGGATGGGTCTATTGGTCTGTTCTGGGGTGGAAGGGATGGGGGGAGACCAGGATGGGTGGGCCCATTGGTCTGATCCGGGGCAGAAGGGAGAGGGGGAGACTGGGCTGGATGAGCCCATTGGTCTGTTCCAAGGTGGAAGGGAGATTGGCTGAGACCGGGCCGGGTGGGGTCATTGATCTGATTCAGAACTGTGGGAGAGGGGTGGCTAGGCTGGATGGGCACATTGGTCTGATCTGGGTTGGAAGGGAGAAGGGGGAAACGGGCTGGGTGGGCCCATTGGTCTGGTCCAGGGTGGATGGGAGAAGGGGAGACTGGGCTGGGTGGGCCCATTGGTCTGATCCAGGGTGGAAGGGAGAGGGGGAGACTGGGCTGGATGGGTCCATTGGTCTGATCCGGGGCAGAAGGGAGAGGGAGAGACTGGGCTGGATGAACCCATTGGTCTGTTCCAAGGTGGAAGGGAGATTGGCTGAGACCGGGCTGGGTGGGGCGATTGATCTGATTCAGAACTGTGGGAGAGGGGTGGCCAGGCTAGATGGGCGCATTGGTCTGATCTGGGTTGGAAGGGAGAAGTGGGGAAACGGGCTGGGTGGGCCCATTGGTCTGGTCCAGGGTGGAAAGGAGAGGGGGAGACTGGGCTGGATGAGCCCATGGGTCTGTCTATGGCCTTAGGAACAGGGGAGGGTTAATGGGATAGATGGGCCTGATCCAGAGCAGCTCGATGATACCAGATGAGAGGGTCCCCCAGTTCCTCTCCCCTGCAGTCTCCTTCCCCTAGCCCTGTGCCCCACTGCTCCTCCCAGCTCCATCCCCTTTGCTGCCAGTGACCTGCTTAGCAAAGGCTAAGCTGCAGCAAGGGACATGGGCAGTAGGGGGCTCTCCAGAGTGCTCTGCCCCAGGGAAGTGGTGCCACCACCCCATGGCAATCTGTGTCACAGCTGAGGGCCAATACAGGGGATGCCTTCCCACTGTCTCCAGTGCCCTATTTGCTGACGTGTCCATCTCCCCACAGGTCCCCATAGCACCCAGGAGTTGGTGGGATTCCCATTTTCGAGGGGCATCCCCAGCACCCCCACACCCAGCTTGGAGGACCAATATGCACTCCTGTGCAGCTGAGACATAGCTTGTTCCTCTGCCTCTTGTGTTAAAGGCGCCAGACCCTGACCCTCTTGCTCCACCCCAGATGCAGCTGCAACCCAGCCCAGCCACTAGTGTGTGGCATTGGACAAGTTCCATGGGCAAAATCCTCCCTACTCCGCCCCACTGTGGGCGGACCTGAGGCCCATTATGACTCCTGGGAGCAGGCCCAGCAGGGAACCAGACTAATCTCTGCTCCCAGGGAGATGAGTGGTTCTCCTCTGCCCCTGGGGTTCTGCAGCGCTGGTACCAGTTAGCCGGACGCTGTGACAGGGCCATTGCTCAGAGCTTGTGGATGACGGTGCCCTGCTGGCTGGTGAGGAGGGGTAGATGGGGGCTGTTTGGGGCAGGATGGAGCGAGGAAGCAGGGGAACAGGTTGCGGTGCACTTACAATCAGAGCAGGCATGGCCACCCCACAGTGAGCCATCTCTGTAGCACTGCCAGCCGCTCTGCTCCTGCAGAGCTTAGGGGCGCTCACCATGCCAGGTACCCATGGGGCACCCCTCCTCACCATACTATTTGGGCTCCCTCGCCACTCTACCCCAGTAGCTCTGGCAGGACAGCAGTGACTGCAAAGGGGCACAGAGTGGATGCTGATGTAGGGACACAGAGTGCATGCGTTGCCCCAGTGGTCAGTATTATGTATACTGGCCCAGTGGTCCATATACCAAGTGTTGCTTTAGTGTTACATTATTGTGTGCATTGCTCTACAAGTTCATACTGCATATGTTAGTCCAGTGGGTCTGTACTGTATATATTAGTCCAGTGGTCCATATTGGGTATACTGGCTTCAAATTATTGTAGGGGTAGACAACCTATGGCATGTGTGCCGAAGACGGTACACGAGCTGATTTCCAGTGGCACTCACACTGCCTGGGTTCTGGACACCAGTCCAGGGGGCTCTGCATTTTAATTTAATTTTAAATGAAGCTTCTTAGACATTTTAAAAACCTTATTTACTTTACATACAACATAGTTTAGTTATATTTTATAGACTTATAGAAGGAGACTGTCTGAAATCGTTAAAATGTATTACTGGCACGCAAAACCTTAAATTAGAGTGAATAAAGACTCGGCACACCACTTCTGAAAGGTTGCCGACCCTTGCATTATTGCATGCATTGCCTCTGCAATGGCATATTGCATATACTGCACCAGCAGACCATGTTACATATACTGAACCCGTGTTGCATGTGATGCCCTACATGCATTACCCCACTGATGCAATACTCCATGCATTGCTCTGATGGTCAGTATTTCAAGTAACACCCTGCCACTGCGTGTTCTATGCATTGCCCCAATGGTCCATATTGTGCATAACACCCTGTAATTGTGTATTTCATGCATTGTCCCAACTGTGCATTATTCCATGCATCTGTCTGTCCCTAGTACATGTATCTCCCTGTCACTGCATATCACATGCATTGCATTGGTGGTGCAATATTCCATGCATCGTTCTGGGGGTTCACATTGCATATAGCAGCCTGCTGTTGCATATTGCATGCATTGTCTTGGCAGTGCAGCATTGCAAGCCCCAATCCCACAGGTGCAGCCATGCCAATGCTTCTAATCCTGCTAGCAGTCTCTATATGTGCCCAGCAGTTGTCCCCCAGGTGCACTGCGCTGTCCCGCGCTGCTTGTGCAAATCGAACAGCAGGCAGGGCATTACTTCCACCCCCTCATGCTGTAGTAACCCCCATGTAATGCAGTAATTACGTCCACACCTCTAATAAGCTGCATGAGGCACCATAATAGCTGGGACAAAGCAGCCCATCTTGCCATGTGCTGTTAAGCGCTGGTTAGCACTGTAACCCTTGAGCGCTGCACCAGGCCCTTTACTGCAAGGGTAGCAGAGGCTGCACATATGTATTTGGTGGCTCTCAGCTTTCTGAGGTGGCCCAGGGCTGGGAGGCAGGCATCTCTGCCAGGACTGCTTTCAGGGTGTGACAGGACAGAGGGATCCAAGTTTCAGAACCACATGGGCCAAGAAAGAATCACACACCAGATGGGTTAAAATCTTCTGGGATCCAACATGGTAGGATGGATCCATGCTAAGCTCCTGCAGGAAGTTAGTGGCAGAGCTGGGCATAGAACCTAGGAGTCCTGACTCCCAGCCCCCCTGCTCTAGCCACTAGGCATCACTCCATTCCCAGAGCTGGGATAGAATGTCTTGGGGCTGGGGGTCACTGGAGGAGATGCACATTTTGCAGTGGCTAGTCAGGGATTCATTCAGCCTGAGCCTTTCCCACCTAGCCCCTGGTGCTCTGGGCCAGTGAGCAGTCCCTGCCTGGCATGCTGGCTGTGTGCCCTAGCTGGTGTCAAGGGCAGTGCCCAGCATCCCATCCCGTTTGAATCCGAGACCTTATGTGCATGGGGATCTCAATCATTTGTTTCAAGATCTTTATTACCCCATGGCAGGTCCAGTCCATAGGGAACAGCTGGCTGTGACTGACTGACTACTGAAAACACACAATGTACGCACACAGGGATAACTGAAATATATACACAAAGTCCCAGACACACACTCAGAGATAACAGAAACACACACCATCCCAGACACGCCTGCATGCAGAGATAGAAAAGCACACAGTCACAGACAAGCACACACCCCGAGAGATGATCAGACACACACTCGTGGACAAACCCCAACAGATGCTGGCTCAGAGAAACATATGTGTGCACATGACCAGAGTGAGAGAGCCGACACCCCCCACCCATACCCTAAGGCTGGGGTGCTGGGGGGAAGCCAATGGCTTCCAGCCCATGCACAGTGCTGTGCCTGGCTCCGGGACTGGATCCATTCCCACTCTGCCGCAGACGGGCCCTCACCGTTAGCGTATTGACGACGCAAACGAGCTTAGGGTTGAAATTTCAATCGATGGCTCCCGGAACTGGATTAAAGGGGCTTTGATTACTCTCCAGCCCAAGTGAATTAGCCAGAGAGGGGATTAAAGAGACAGGGCTTGGGAGAAAAACAGGACTCCTGGGTTCTATCCCCAGCTCTAGGAAGGGATGGGGGTCTAGTGGTCAAAGCGGAAGGGCTGAATGTCAGGTTCTATGCCTGTCTTGGGGAGGACTTTCTCCTCTTGCTTTAGCCTGGCGTAAGGGAGCGAGGACTCTGGCCCCAGGTCTGAGCCACCGGGGTGATTGTGTCTGGCACAGACTGCTGGGAATGGATCTCCCAAGCAGCTGGCTAACAAATCCCATTCCTTCCAGCAAGACTTGGAGTCACAGCAAACGCTTCCCCAAGGCTGTCCTCATGCAGCGATCTCTGGGCTGCCTCGCTAAGCAGAGACAGACCCACTCAGGACTTGGAGGGGAGACCTTGGAGGAAGCAGCCATGTCGCGCGGGGGGGAGGGCTCAGCCAGGGTTGCTGTCTCCTCAGACTCTCACTACAGGGCACTGTGGTGCAGGGAGGTGGTGCTCTTCCCACGCAGTCATTGCTAACCCCAGTGCTGCGCTAGGGAGTGTTGTGCTGCCGGGAGCGGGCCAGAAATTCAGTAGGGGGCATGGTGCTGAAGGGAGAAGGGCAGAGCCTCAGTAATGGAGGCTGTGCTACAGGGAGTGAGGCTGTAAGGGGCACTGTGCTGGGAGGAGTGAGGGAGGGCTCAATAGGGGGCACGGTGCTGTATGGAGCTGCTGAAGGTCATTAACAGGTGTTGTGCTGCAGAGAGTGGGGGCTTGAGGGGCACTGAGGAGCTGGAACATAAGAACGGCCATACTGCGTCAGACCAAAGGACCATCTAGCCCAGTAGCCTGTCTCCCGACAGTGGCCAATGCCAGGTGCCCCAGAGGGAATTAACAGAACAGGGAATCATCAAGTGATCCATCCCCTGTCACTTGGTCCCAGCTTCCGGCAAACAGAGACTAGGGACACCATCCCTGCCCATACTGGCTAATAGCCATTGATGGACCCAGCCTCCAGGAATTAATCTAGTTCTTTTTTGAAGCCTGTTATAGTCTTGGCCTTCACAACATCCTCTGGCAGAGTTCCACAAACTGACTCTGCATTGTGCGAAGAAATACTTCCTTGTATTTGTTTTAAACCTGCTGCTTATTAATTTCATTTGGTGGCCCCTAGTTCTTGTGTTGTGAGAAGGAGTAAATAACATTTCCCTATTCACTTTCTGCACACCTGTGCAGAAAACACCCATGATTTTAGAGATCTCAATTATATCCCCCCCCTTAGACTCTTTTCCAAGCTGAAAACTCCCAGTCTTATTAATCTCTCTCTGGATGTGGCAGCCGTTCCATACCCCTAATCATTTTTGTTGCCCTTTTCTGAACCTTTTCTGGAGGGGCGCTGTGCTGCAGGGAGTGATGTGAGGGATTAGAGGGGCACTGTGGGGTGGGGAGCTGTGCTGCTGGGAGTGGGCCAGGGAGCTGGAGGGGCGCTGTGCTGCTGGGAGTGAGGTGGGGGATTAGAGAGGCACTGTAGGGTGGGGAGCTGTGCTGCTGGGAGTGGGCCAGGGAGCTGGAGGGGCGCTGTGCTGCTGGGAGTGAGGTGGGGGATTAGAGGGGCACTGTGGGTGGGGAGCTGGAGAGGTGCTACGGAGCTGGAGGGGCACTGTGCTGCAGGGAGTGAGGTGGGGGATTAGAGGGGCACTGTGGGTGGGGAGCTGGAGAGGTGCTAGGGAGCTGGAGGGGCGCTGTGCTGCTGGGAGTAGGATGCACTTTAATAGAGGGTGCTGTCATGGCGGTGTTCCATCTTTCCAATGAAATACTAAGCCAGGCTCTTTCAAACTTGTGCTCAGGGAAGGTACCTTGGTCCTGCCCCCAGGCCAGGGGACCTTAATTCTGGTCCCTGGCCAAATTCCCACCCACGTGATTCTGTTTGGCCTCCCCACAATCAGCCAGGAGATTCTCTCTTACTTCCTGTCTCACCTCTGCCGAATCGCTGTGTGACGTTTGAACAGCCCTGGTGCCTCACCCCAGATGCAGCTGCTTCTCAGCCCTGGGTGGGCCACCTTCTGGCCTTGAAAAGCCATGCCTGAGAAATGATACAGGCTGCCACATGGGAGGGAGAATCATTGCAGGAGGCAGGAGAGAGGGGGTAATGCCTGCCTGCTCAAAGCACTAGATCTCACCCCTGCTCCTGGAGCTTGGATAGAACCCAGGAGTCCTGACTCCCTTCCCCTCTACTCTAGCCCCTAAGCCCTTTCCCAGAACTCAAGCTAGAACCCAGGGGTCCTGGCTGTCAGCTCTCACCCTCACCCCCTTCTCTGATTTCTCTCCTCCCACTCCAGGACCAAGGCACAATCGGGGTCATCTTCAACGTGGGCACAGATGACATCACCATCGAGGAGACCAATGCCATGGTTAACGACGGCAAGTACCACGTGGTGCGCTTCACCCGGAGCGGGGGCAATGCCACGCTGCAGGTGGACAACTGGCCTGTCAACGAGCGCTACCCAGCAGGTAAGGCTGGGCGCCGGCCCTGCTGCCCACCCCGCCCCAATGCCCGGCCTGTGTGCCCCATCAGCAGTGGAGGTCACAACCAGCCCTCATCCCTGCCTGGCCCTGCAAAGGATTCTGGGTAACGCCGCCACCCATCGGAATCAGCCCTGATCTCTGCCCACCCTCCTTGAAAAGAATCCTGGGTAAAGTCACCACTCACCTTGGAACTAGAGAGAGACTCTTGGCACTATAGTGGTGGGAGAAGGCAAGTACACCAGGGGAATAGTTTCCTAGCAGGGGTAGACTGAGGGGGACAGTCTGTAGCTGGGGCGGAGGGGTGTGGAATCTGGGGAGGTGCCCAGGAGGGGGGGCAGTTCCTAGTTGGGAGGGCTAAGGTGCCAGTGAATTGGAGGTTTCTAGTGGGGGAGAGGATCAGAGGTGCCTGGGGGGGAATCTGAGGTGCTTGTAGAGGAGCAGGAGGCAGTTCCTCACCGGGAACAGGTATAAAGTTCCTATTGCAGGGGAGGCAGTAGATCTGAAATTCCCTTTCTCAAGGCCCTGGAGGCAGCGGCTTCAGACCTGCTTCCCTGCCCTGAGAGAATCCCCCGAGCCCTTAGCACTATAGGTCCTAAGACATACACTCTGGGTTCTGCACTCTATTTCTCCCCCAGCCAGCTGCAGAGTTGGGGAATCAGAGGAAGTTACAGGGAAAGAACAGGGGTTGCAAGTTGGTTCCGGCCTCCACTGAGCTCCCTCAGCCCCTGGGAATGTCAGGGGGATGGGGAGATGATGCCACATTTGTATTTGAAACCCCCATGACTTTTCTGCATCCTGCCAACCCCCATCATCTCTGGCTGCATCACACACAAACCGGCACCTCAAGAGCCAGCTAGGCAAACTTAACAGGGGTCAGGCCCCTGGGAAGGAGCAGGCGATTCGCTCTCCTCGGACTTGGGCTGCCAAGCTGCCAGTTGTTCCATGTGTCAGCTGGCATCCCTGCCTGGCACAGAGAATCTGAGCTAGTTCCCAAGGACAGATCATCATGAGGGGGACAAGGCAGGGATCCAATCCTGGCCACCACTGCCCACAAATCCATTCGGAGCTGGAGATGAATGTACATGCACACCCATGCTCTCTCTCACATTCACACGCATGTGATCACGCACACACACACACACAAAGCCAGAAATGTGAATGCACATTGCACACCCACACACAAGTATGCAAAGACACATGCAAACGCACCCAAGCATGCACACAAGTTTGTGCACAAACACAGACATGCAAAGACAGATGTACACAGGTCTCCAAACACACACACGTGTACACGTAGGCAGGTGCCCAGAGCCATCCCCACAACACACAACAGCAGAGAACTGCACGTGGAATAGGCCCCAGCACTGGGACAGATGCCTCATGCACACTGACACTTGTAATACACACTTGTGCACATAGTTATCTCCCACAACCACACACTAGCATGTGCTCCTTCTGCCGAATGGAGCGGGGATGCCACCCTGGACTAGCCACCCCCCAGCACCCGTCAGGCCATGCTTGGCAGGCAGAATTGTGGGTAATCATCAGAGTGTGGTGTGGGTAATCATGAGGAGCATGTCATGCACATGCTGGATTGTCCCTGACACAATAGCAATTTCTACCAGCAGGAGGCCGGCAGTGATGTGCAGTGAGACACGCCCCACCTGCCACAATCATGCCCCCTTCCCTGATCTCCCTGCCTACCCTACCCCTGGGCTGCCTCTTCCCAGCCAGTCCTATGCCAAGCCAGATAGCACACACTGGCAACTTGCATATTCAGGCACACCCCCTGCACACTGGTGTCTTCTACACTTATGTGCGCACATGGAGAAACCTTGCACACTCCTCTCACACGCTGTGCACACTCCGTACATGGACTCATAAGATTCCACTCCACACAACTGTTCAATCTCCTTCTCCCTTCTCAATGTGCTCTCTCGCTGTCCTTACATCGATCCCCCTCCACAGTCCTGCATCCATCCCTGTCCACACCATCTTCTCCCCCACGTACCCCTCCGTCCATCCATCCCCATCCACACCCCTCCATCCATCCATTCCCATCCGCACCATCTCCCCCACGTGCCCCTCCATCCATCCCCATTCACTGCCCTCCATCTATCCCCGTCCACACCGTCTTCTCCTCCATCCATCTCCTTCCACACCCCTCCATCCATCCCCATCCATACCATCTTCTCTCCCACGTACCCCTCCATCCATCCCCATCCCCATGTTCTTCTCCATCCATCCATCCCCATCTGCACCCCTCCATCCATCCCCATCCACACCATCTTCTCCCCCATGTATCCCTCCATCCATCCCCATTCAATGCCCACCATCTTTTCCTCCATCCATCTCTTTCCACACCCCTCCATCCATCCCCATCCACACCATCTTCTCCTCCATCCATCTGCTTCCACACCCTTCCATCTGTCCCCATCTGCTCCATCTTCTCTCCCACATACCCTTCCATCCATCTCCATTCACTGCCCTCCATTCACCCCCATCCACACCATCTTCCCTTCCATTCATTCCCATCTGCACCCCTCCATCCGTCTCCATCCACACTTTCTTTTCCCCCATGTATCCCTCCATCCATCCCCGTTCAGTGCCCACCATCTTTTCCTCCATCCATCTCTTTCCACACCCCTCCATCCATCTCCATCCACACTATCTTCTTATCCATCCATCTCCTTCCACACCCCTCCGTCCATCCCCATCTGCACCATCTTCTCTCCCACATACCTCTATCCATCCCCATTCACTGCCCTTCATCCATCCCCATCCACACCATCTTCTCCCCGACATACCCTCCATCCATCCCCATCCACAGTCCTGCATCCATCCCCGTCCACACCCCTCTATCCATCCCCATCCACACCGTCTTCTCCTCCATCCATCCTTACATGGCACCCATCACCATAGCATCTGGGTATCTCTTCCTGTTAATGCCTTCTCTTCCCTCCCTCCCCCATCCCACCGCTCACCCAAGCCACCAGTCACGGACTGTCTGTAGCCCCAAGGCCCCTTTGGGGGAAATGTCAATGGACACCAAAATACCAGAGCTGGCTTTTCTGCCTGGCTGTGCTGTGCCATGCCACTCAGCTGGGTGCCCTGCAGTGGGGGAAGGCTGGGTAGGGGGCTGGTTTCAGAGCCCCCGGACCTACGTGGCCCATAGAGAAGCTGGCACTGGGAGGTGTGTGTGATGTAATGACCCTGAACTGCTAGCTAGAGAACAGCCCAGAGAATGATAAAGGCTGGTGGGGGTTGGGTTCAGGAATCCAGGCACCCCCCACTCCCAGCACCTGGAGCTCAACAGCATTGCAATACACATATGTATAGTTTGTATATACACCAACATCCACATGATTACACCAGCACCAGGCATGTCCTGATATGTAGAGAGTGACACACACATATGTAGTTTGTATGTACCTGATATATAGACAGGACATGTGATGCACACACCTGCAATTCCCATGTACACCAGCACTCTCCCATTTAGCAAGCCCACATGCATGTGGTTCCAATGGCAATCCCCCCAGCTTGCTGGAGTGCTGGCTGCTGATTAGCGACCCAGGTCACTTCCCAGGGATGGTGTGGTTTTAATTAAAGATGTTAATCGCCTCGTTAATACAGGCGCTAATGAGAGCATAAAAAGTCCCCAATCGCTCCTAATTAGGGGGCCAAATGGCATCCTGAATAGAGAGGTGAGGGTGGGGAGACCTCAGAGGAGAGAGTTCACGGGAGGGGTTTCTGCATCCCTTCCCCTCACAGAGAGGAACCCAGCTTCTCCAATCACTAGATTCTACCTCTCTCCCAGAGCTGGGGAGAAAACCTAGGAATCCTGGCTCCCACCGATTCCTACAGGCTCCCTACTTTAGCACCTCCCCCACATCCTCCAGGCGGGGTCTAACAGCCTGTTCCTTCCTCCCCACTCCCACATGCCACCCAGTACAGCCAGTGTACAACAGGAGCCCAGCAGGGATGCTCCACCCAACCTAACCCCACCCTATCCCCAGCAGCTTCCTCATTACTAAAGGGTTGTTACCTCTGTGCACAGGCACAGCGGGGGGGTGTCACTGTGACCCCCATGTCTCTGCCAGTGCTGCCTCTCCTCCCCCAAACACAGAGGAACAGCCCGAGCGTCTCTGCCATGTCACTCGCACCAGGAAAGGTGCCTTTGGAGGTATGATGCTGGGACTCAGGACACCTGGGTTCCACTCCACCACAGATCCCCTATGTGATCTTAAGCAAGTCAAACAAGACCAGATTTTCCAGAGAGCCCAGGGCTCCTGGGTTCCATTCCTGCCTCCACCACAGACTCCCTGTGTGATCTGGGCCAAATCACTGAGGCCCTCACTTGTCATGCACAACTGGGACCAGATTTCATAGCTGCTTCAGCTGTGGCAATTAATGGCCTGATTTCCCCCAGGGACCAGCTCTCAGCATGCCAAGTTCTTTGGAGCTCTGGAACCTGCTCAGTGCCAAGACCAGAGATCAAACCAGCTGCAGTCTCTACAGATTGAGCTAAAAACCCAGGGCTCCCTTGCTGGACTGTAACAGACTTGCAGGCTCTGCAAATCAGGCACAGACCAGGGGCTTACACTGAGCTCATTAGAAAAGCTGCCCCTTAATTGCTCTGTGCCTCAGTCCCCACCTGTACACTTATTTGATTTCATCCCAGTAGTACCTAGAGACCCCGACTGAGATTGGGGCCCATGTTGCGCCAGGCGCTGCACAGACCCAGACTGAGATCAGGGCCCCATTGCACCGGGTGCTGCACAGACCCAGACTGAGATCAGGGCCCCATTGCGCCAGGTGCTGCACAGACCCAGACTGTGATCAGGGCCCCATTGCGCCAGGTGCTGCACAGACCCAGACTGAGATCAGGGCCCCATTGCGCCAGGCAGTGCAGAGAGCCCACCCATTTAACCAGGCACTGCACAGACCCTGACTGAGATCAGGCCCCCATGGCTCTGCGCACTGCACAGACCCTGACCATCACCAGAGATTCTCTCGTGCAAAGGCACCTCCTCCTGCCAGCCGACCCAACAGGGAATCGCAATCAGCAGCAAAGGGCAGGTGTGTTACCCACAGCTGAGCTCTCCTGTCCCTTGGCCTCATCTATGGCGGTAACACAGCGGCTTCCTTTACTCCTAACCTGTAGTTTGTGTGTGATGCCAGTTCCGGAGCCCAGTCGCCCTGGGAATTTGCTAACCAGCTCATTTGTAAAGCATAGCGGACGAGATACGAGGAGCATTTCTATTCCAGTCAGAGGCTTGGCTGAGATCAGGGGCCCCATTATTCTGGGTGCTGTACGAACACTGAGCTTCCCCTCTGGTAGCACCTAACAGGCATTTGGGATCAAGGGCCCAATTGCGCTGGGTGCAGCTGCTGCACAAACACCCTCCCTGCTAATGCAGGCCTGAGAGAGACTCCCCTCTCTTCTTCACTGAAACAAAACAGGAAGGCCTGCCCAGCTTCTAGGGCCTTTTGGGGACATTCTTGGATTTTGCCAGCCAGGTTTTCAGAGACAAATGTGAAATGGGATGGGGCAGGGGGGTGAACGTGACCTTGTTTGTGTGCTTTTTGCAGCAGGGGGAGGGCGCGGGGGGAATCGCGCAGAGAAGCTTGGCAATTGAAGCTAGAAAGGGAAACTGGTGCACAGGAAACGTGTCTTTTCTCCAAGGTGGCAACAGGCCGTGTGTCGCTGTTTTCGGGATTTGATCTGATTTGGCAGGGACTAAAGGTTGATAAAAGTCAGTCTTAAACCCCAAACTGCACCGGAGCTTTCTCCTCCTAAATGTTGCATAAATCCATTTAACATCCAGCCGCGCACCTAACATCTAAACTCTACTAAACTGTGTAAATAGCTCTCTGTGCTACCTAAATCGACTAAACTATCAATCAACGCCCCCCAGCCAGTTAATTTTGATTCAAGGCTTAACCACTATTTGACCTCTCTAAACATGCTAACCTCTGACCTTTGACCTTCCAGATGGTGTTATATGTCTCTCTCTCTCTTATTTGATTTTATCTTTTTTATTTATTTATTTTTCTTTTAACCGTCTGCAAATCTCTTCTCTAAACTCTTTAAAGGGAACAGTGATAATGAGCGGCTGGCGATTGCTAGGCAGAGAATTCCGTATCGGCTCGGTCGAGTAGTAGATGAGTGGCTACTCGACAAAGGTAATTAACGATAATTAATTGCGGTTAATAAATAAAAAAGATTTAAAGGTGCAGAGCTCTCCCGCTGCCGTCCCAACCCTCTCCTCCACCTCCTCTTTAGAAAGCACCTTGTCCTGGGAGCTTAGTTAAAAATTGGTGGTGGGATTTGGATGGTAAAAGAGGGTGGATGCATGATTTCATTGGTCACCGAGAACTTTATATGGCTCGGTTGGTTATGACAGATGCAGCCCATCCTTTCCCAGCTCTAGATATCTTGGGTTTGGGTTACAGATTTATGTAACGTTATTAGTTTTCTATAGATGAAGGGAGACTGGGGTTAGCCTGTGGGACTCTCCGCTCCTGGAGGAGGTGAGTGAGATTAGCCTGTGGGACTCACAATTCCTGCAGGGGGTCAGCAGAGTTAGCCTATGGGACTCTCCACTCCTGGAGGAGGGTGGTGGGGTTAGCCTGTGGGACTGACTGCTCCTGGAGGAGGCTGGTGGGGTTAGCCTGTGGGACTCCCCGCTCATGGAGGAGGTGAGTGAGATTAGCCTGTGGGACTCACAATTCCTGCAGGGGATCAGCAGAGTTAGCCTGTGGGACTCACTGCTCCTGGAGGAGGTCGGTGGGGTTAGCCTGTGGGACTCACAATTCGTGCAGGGGGTCAGCAGAGTTAGCCTGTGGGACTCACTGCTCCTGGAGGAGGTCGGTGGGGTTAGCCTGTGGGACTCACAATTCGTGCAGGGGGTCAGCAGAGTTAGCCTGTGGGACTCACTGCTCCTGGAGGAGGTCGGTGGGGTTAGCCTGTGGGACTCTCCACTCCTGGAGGAGATGAGTGAGATTAATTTGTGGGACTCACGACTCCTGGAGGAGGTTGGTGAGATTACCCTGTGGGATTCATTGATACAGATTATTTTGAGCAAACATAACACTTCAGGATTCCAAGCAGTTGTGAGTTGCAGAAGAATAAATACTGCAGACCAGCAAACAGATGGAGCCTGACTCAGAGAGAGGTGCTGTATGGGTGACAGAGAGGGTTTGCTATTTCTCCCACAGAATGGTGGGAGTGCAATACAGGGAGGTTCTCCAGCCTACAGTGCAGGGGTCAGGAATGACAGATATTATTGAGAGTTATTATTTTTCACTGGCTCCTGGAGGACTTGACTGAGATCAGGTTCCCATTGTGCCAGGTGCTGCAGGACACATGCTCCCTCTCCCAAAGACTTACAGTCTAAGTAGGCTAATGGGAATCAGAGGCTCAGAGACTTGCCCACAGTCAGCAACAGAGCCAGAGCCAGGAATAGAACCCAGAAGTCCAAGGTCCCACTCTTGTGCCCTACCCACTAGACTACGCCATCTGTCTTGGCTAGAGAGACAGTGAAGGGCATTTTGCTGTTGACTTTTTATGGAGCCAGCATTTCACCCTGTATCTTCAAACAGCCAGAATCTTTTCCTAGAACTCTGGGTATTTTTTCATAAGCTTTGTAACTGACTCGACTTTTCATAGCACGGGGTCACACCCTGTTCTCTCTCTGGGCTGAGCTCTGTACCTTTAATGCTTAAACTCAGTTGGGGAAAAAGCAAAACAAAAAAAGTAATTTTAAATCTTCTTTTAACCAGCTAATAATATGCTTTTAACACAAACCGAACGCTAAACCAGTCTTGTAATGTATTTTAAACCGATAAATTCAAAATGTCTTTTAATAACCAATTCTTAGCACGTTTTTCTAACTGGGATAAGCATCTAAATGTATCTTTTAATGTCTGTAACTTGATTGTTTAAACAACCAACAACCAAAAAAAATCAGTTAAAGGGACTTTAACAAGTTAATTTATTTAAAACAAAAACTGAGAGATTTATATATCTATATACACCTGGATGAACCAAAAAGATAGCAAAACAAGATTTAACCCTTTGAGTAGTATGGGCTTTTATGTGTTGATTTTCCACTTTGGATGCTAAATTTCTTACCTTCATCTGGATTATATTTGGAATTTTAAACTGATTTTAAAAAGTCTCTGTCTTATCTTGTCCCCCTGCCACACACATACACAGACACTTGCAACACATTAAAATGAGATGAACACTCCACCCCACCCCAAGGGATCTGAGTCTGGAAGAACTTATCAAGTTTTAAACTCTGAGCCTCAGCTGATGTAAATGGATCTATGGCAGTTTACACCAGCTGAGGGACCAGTCCAACTGGAATGGAAACTTCTGCCAATTCGAGTTGCTTTGTGAGCAAAATTCCCCCTGGTGCAGAAATCCAGCATAAGACTTATGCTCCACTCAATTGGATTTAAGTGATGCATGAGCAAGGGTGAATTTCACCCTTTAGGACTAAACCACACTTTTTTTATTATTATTTTAAAAGCCTTTGGGATGAGTTGTTTTTAAAAAGAAATCAGGCAAGAGGGGGTTCATCAGATCTGTGCTTAAATGGACACTATAGCATCTAAAGAAAAGGTTAAATCTCCCACTTCTGCAGCAAAGAATCCTATGGCACCTTATAGACTAACAGACATTTTGGAGCATGAGCTTTCGTGGGTGAATACCATGCATGCATCTGAGGAAGTGGGTATTCACCCACGAAAGCTCAAGCTCCAAAACATCTGTTAGTCTATAAGGTGCCATAGGATTCTTTGCTGTTTTTACAGATCCAGACTAACACGGCTACCCCTCTAATACTTGACACTTCTGCAGCACATTCTTAACTCTTGCCAGGGGGAGCGGGGAGCTATATTTCTTATATCTGATTTCATCATTGATGCCCTACGGTTAACTTTTTTTTACTTGGCACTTCAGTCAATGAAATGAGACTGGTCAGTTTCAAGCCTGCATCTCTAGTTAGTTTCACTATTGTTTTTAGTGACTTTCACCTTCAGGGCTAGGAAAGAGCTGGGGTTAGGAAAGAGCAACAGGGTCAGAGCACTGGGTTATCTTTTGTTATCTTGGGCCCAGTTTTCCTCTCATTTACACAAGTGAAATGCCATTGACTTGGTTTGCAGTGATCAGGAATCCTGTGTCTGGTTCTGGTGCCCTCCTTTGACAAAAGATGATGGCAAAAGTGAAGAGGGTGCAGAGAAGAGCAGCAAAAATTATATGTGGGTGGAGGAAAAAATGCTGGAGAGTGAGAGATTTTAAGAGCTCAATCTATTTAGCTGATCCAAAAGAAGAGGAAGAGGTGACTTGCTTGCTTATGGTTTACTGGGAGAAAATCCTGGGTACTTTAACCTAGTGGAAAGAGGCAGAACCAATGTCTGGAAATTAAAGCCAGACACATTCCACTGAGAAACAAGATGCACATTTTGACCAGGATGGGCAATTAACCATTGGAACAAACGCCCCAGGGCAGGATGGCTCCCTCTCTGGAAGATGCTTTAGTTAAACCCAAGCGATTGGGATTTTGCAGGGTTAGCTTGGCAACATTCTCTGCCTGTGTTAGACAAGGCAGCAGAGATGAGCTAATGGTCCCTTCTGGCCTTGAAAGCCATCAACCTATGAAATATTTGTACTGCTGTAGCACCTAAGAGCCCCTGGTCATGGACCAGGAGGCCACGGCACTAGGCAGTGTACAAACACACAGCCAAGAGACAGTCCCTGCCTCATAGAGCTCCCAATCTGAGTCCAGTGTTCTCAGTTCTTTTCAAAATCTGGTTGCTTATTGTGATGCCAAAATGCAGTATTGCCAGCTTGGGATGGAGTCAGAAATCATGAGATTGGCTTAGAAATCATCACATTTTTTAAAAGGAGAAATCTGGGATTCTTCTTCTTTTGCCTTCTGCATTTTGAGTCTCTAGGACTCCCATTTTCCAGCAACAAGGCAGTGTGTCCTACTGGGCAGAGCACTGGACTGGGACTCAGGGCACCTGGGTTCACCTCCCAGCTCTGGCCTGATATGCCTCAGTTTCCCCTTCTGTCAAATGGGGATAAGATTCTCCTTTGTAAAACACTTCGAGATCTGTGGAGGGAAACGAGGTAATAAATAAAACAGGAAGTGTTAAAACTTTTTTTTTTTTTTTTTTTAAAGAGAACAGAAATTCTCACCTAATCCCATGATTCCTGGAACTGGGGCTTTCAGGAAAAACACCAGCTATGATAATATTCCGAGAGTTGTCACAGCTGAGATCTAATACTCTTTTATACTAGTGTAAGCAAAAGACAAATTGAGCCCACTGTTTGCAGTGGAATCCTTCAAAAATAATAATTATCCCATAAATACTCCAGCAAGTTGTTTTTTTTTAAGCTTGGGTTTATTTTTAACACCAACGCTGAGCATTGCAAAGATGCCCGAGGTGTCCAGACTTTCAGATTCCCCTCTAAATGAATGAGAATCAAGTGTCTCAATCATCTTGGCTGAAAACACCACAGCTAAGAGCTATCTCTCAGGACGGGATCTAACCAACAGTGTCACTTTAGTCCTTTGATGACTGAGTGTAAGAGATTTTGTGATGTGTGCTGTGGACCAGGTGAATTTGAAAAGGCCATCTCACAAACACAAGGTCCCGAAGGTTTGAAAGCTGCCACAGGTTTCGGGTGCCTCCTGCATTTGCAGATGGTCCCTTCAGCAGGAGACTTTGTGAGCTCTTTAAGCATTGAACAGCCTTGTGATGGAAGTGGATCATAGCTTCACAACCATCTTGGGGCTGGATTTCCAAGGGATCAGCACCCACAAATCAGAGCAGGATTCTTCCAAAGCTTAGATCTCCTTTAGATCTGAAATAAAGGAGTCCGATTTCTCCCCGCTCCCCCAATGGACTTTGAGCTATTTTGGAGAAGCCCCTTGAGTCAGACTCCCAACATTCAAGACTTTGGCTGGCTTTCAGGGGCCAGTGAGGAGTGGCCATGAAGGAGGTCATCACCTGCCATGCTGTCGCAGTGTCCTGCCATGCCTACTTGTAAGACTCGGCAGCAGTGCTCAAAGGGTTAAAGCTCTAATGGGCTGCACTGGAGGAGCCAGAGATTTAAAGGTCAATCAGGTGGAGGCTGGCAGTCACCTAGCCTCACTGCAAGCGTGGGTGGGTGTGAGGAAAAGGAGTTTGCCCTAGATTGGCACATCCTCACACACCCCCATCCATGCCCCCTCAGAACAGGGGCAGCAGCATCTTTCGGGGTTGGGCTCTGAATGTGGAAAATTTCCTCTGGATCAGGGCTGATCACCTACTCCCTGGAGTTGCTCAGCCAAATGCCATTTCATCAACCAGCTTGTTGAGTGCCGTTGTAAGCAACTTCGAGGGTATTTCATTCCGGGAAAAGTTGGAAATTTTGGCTCTTTGGTCTGACACAGGATGGCAAAAATAGTCAAAATCTCACATCATTTTGCAGATGGAAAATCCCGCTGTTTTTAAATATTGTCCCTTCGTTTCGGTGCTGGATCTGGAAGGGTAGAGTAACATGCTCTGATCCTCCCGCAAAAAATCATTGAGCTCCCGAACACTCTTTCCCTTCCCAGCCAGCTGTTTGATCCTCTAACTGCCAGCCAAGAGATGAGGCATGAAACCAGGAGCAGCTAGGCATCCCATTAACCAAGTGTCTTCTTGGGCTCCCACCCTGGCTGTGGCCTGGTGGAGAGCACAGAACTGGTGTTCAGGACACCTGGGTTCTATTCCTGGCTCTGCTGCTAGGCAACTTTGGGCAAGTCTGCCTTTCTGTTCCTTGGTTTCTCCATCTGTAAAATGTAACACACTTTGAAAGTGCTGCAGTGGAGCTTGGCATTCCTGTGGAAGAAGAGCACACGTGGCCCTTGAGTGGGCCCTCGCTCAGCCACATCAAAGCAACGACCCTCTTCCTTCTGAAACCCCACTTAAAACAACTTCAGTCACTTGGCAACATGAACAATGCAGTGGGTTCTTGAGCACCACCTACCGGCACATTAACTAGCTGCATAAGTACAGGCATCTCTCAGGGCACTCTCATAACAGGGTCCCAAGCTGCTCACCCCTTGGGAAGAGCCCAGCCTGTTATAATGCAGTCAGACAACCCTCATTTGGAGAGGGGATGTGCCTCCTTCCCTGCCAGCTCTTCTTCCTTTTAAGATTAGCATGGGTCCATTTGGACACCCAAGGGCAGCGCCGACCAGGCCAGCTCAGGTCAGAACTGGCTCCAAACCTCATCCCTGAAAGCTCCAAACCGTCCAGGCTTGAGATCTGCATGTCGTCTGCGCCCTTCTCCTCTTGGTTCAGCCCAAGGGCTCATGGGAGGCTGCTTCTGTGCAAATTCACTGCTGAACATCGAGGTGGGGTACAGAAGCCACCAACTTTGAGGGAGCTTTGCCCTGCCAGGCAGAGGGCTGCTGGCAACTCCTGCAATGCATGCAACACCTGCAATGGTGTTTTCTATCTTCAGCTGTCCAGCCCCCCCCCCCACACCCATCCATCCATCCCCGCATACCCCCTTCCTTCCTTTCCTGCACACCCTCATCCATGCGTCCCCCACACCTCCTTCCTTCCTTTCCCACACACACCTCCAATCCATCCATCCCCTACACCTCCTTCCTTCCATCCCCGCACACCCCCATCCATCCATTCGTCCCCCACAACGCCTTCCTTCCATCCGTCCCTGTACACCCCCTTCCATCCATCCATCCCCCATACCGCCTTCCTTCCATCTGTCCCTGCACACCCCCATCCATCCATCCGTCCCCCACACCGCCTTCCTTCCATCCGTCCCTGTACACCGCCTTCCATCCATCCATCCCCCATACCGCCTTCCTTCCATCTGTCCCTGCACACCGCCTTCCATCCATCCGTCCCCCATACCGCCTTCCTTCCATCCATCCCTGCACACCGCCTTCCATCCATCCGTCCCCCATACCGCCTTCCTTCCATCTGTCCCTGCACACCGCCTTCCATCCATCCGTCCCCCATACCGCCTTCCTTCCATCCATCCCTGCACACCCACTTCCTTCCTTCCCCACACCCCATCCATCCCCTACACCCCCTTCCTTCCTTTCCCACACACACCTCCAATCCATCCATCCCCTACACCCCCTTCCTTCCATCCGTCCCCACACACCCACTTCCTTCCTTTCCCGGACACCCCCATCCATCGATCCAACATTCCCACTTCCTTCCTTCCTTCCTTCCCCACACCCCCGTCCATCCGTCCCCACACCCCTTTCCTTCCTTTCCCGCACACTCCACCAATCCATCCATCCGTCTCCTACACCC
Source organism: Chelonoidis abingdonii (assembly GCF_003597395.2). Lineage (NCBI taxonomy): Eukaryota > Metazoa > Chordata > Testudines > Testudinidae > Chelonoidis > Chelonoidis abingdonii. The sequence continues at coordinate 8,269,502 of NC_133785.1, forward strand.
CCTTCCTTCCATCCCCGCACACCCCCATCCATCCAACACTCCCCTTTCCTTCCTTCCATCCCCACACACACCTTTCCTTCCTTTCCTGCACACCCCCATCCATGCGTCCCCCACACCCTTTCCTTTCTTCCATTCCCACCCCCCCCAATCCATCCATCCGTCCCCTACACCCCCTTCCTTCCATCCCTGCACACCCCTATCCATCCATCCAATACTCCCCCTTCCTTCCTTCCATCCCCACACACTCCCTTCTTTCCATCCATCCCCCACTCCCCTTCCTTCCATCCATCCAACACTCCCCCTTCCTTCCTTCCTTCCCCGCACACGCCCGTCCGTCTGTCCCCCACGCCCCATTCCTTTAATCCCTGTAACCCCCATCCATCCATCTGTTCCCCACACTCCCTTCCATCATCAAACACCCCCATCCATCCATCCCCACACACATCCATCCATTAGTCTACCACACCTCCTTCCTTTTTCCCATACCCACAAACCCCCATCCACCCATCCGTCCCCCACACCCCTTTCCTTTCTTCTGTCCATCCCCACATCCCGATCCATCCATGCCAACGGACCCCCAACCATCTATCCCCACAAACCCCCTTCCATCCATTTGTCCCCACACCCCCTTCCTTCCATCCCCACATACCACTATCCATCTCTCCATCCACCCACACACTCCCATCAATCCATTCCTCCCCACACACCCGTCCTTCCTTCCATCCCCACACACCCCCATCCATCTGTCCCCCAGACCCACTTCCTTCCTTCCATCCTCACACACCCTCATCTCTCCAGCCCCACACACATCCAGCCCTCTGTCTCCCACACCCCTTCCTTTCTTCCATCCCCACACCCCCCATCTATCCATCCATCCCCCCACACTCCCTTCCTTCCTTCCTTCCATCCCCATACATCCCTCCACACTCCCACCCATCCATCCCTCCACACTCCCATCCATCCATCTGTCCCCCACCTCCCCTCCCTTTCTTCCATCCCCACACACTCCCATCCTCCATCCTCCACACCCCCTTCCTTTCTTCTGTCCATCCCTACACTCGCATCCATCCATCCCCAAACCCCAGCCATCCATACCAACAGACTCCCATCCATCTGTCCCCACACACCCCCTTCCATCCATCTGTCCCCACACACACACACACCCTTCCATCCATCTGTCCCCACATCCCCCATCCATCTCTCCATCCCCCCCACATCCCCATCCCTCCATCCGTCCCCACATACCCTTCCACCCATCTATCCCCCACACACACCCGTCCATCAATCCATCCCCACACACCCCCATCCACCCGTCCATCAATCCATCCCCACATCCCCCTTCCTTCCTTCCATCCATCCCCACACACCCCCATCCATCTATCCGGCCCCCACACCGCCTTCCTTCCTGTCATTCCCCCCTCCAAACACACACATCCATCCATCCATCCATCTCCACACACAGTGATCCATCTGTTCCCACACCCACCTTTCCTTCCTTCCATCCCCTACAGCCCCTTCCTTTCTTCTGTCCATCCCCACACCCCCATCCATCCATCCCCACACGCCATCCATCCATACCAACAGACCCCATCCATCCGTCCCCACACACCCTTCCTTCCTTCTGTCCCCACACACCCTATCCATCCATTTGTCCCCACACCCCCTTCCTTCCATCCCCACACACTCTATCCATCTCTCTATCCCCCGCACACACCCCATCTATCCATCTGTCCCCACACACCCTTTGACCCATCCATCCCCCCGACACCCATCCATCAATCCATCCCCACACCTCCTTCCTTCCATCCATCCCCATACACCCCCACCCATCTATCCAGCCCCCATAACACCTTCCTTCCTTCCATTCCCATACACACACCCGTCCATCAATTTGTTCCCCCACACCCTTCCTTCCTTCCATCCTACACACCCCATCCATCCATATCCCATACCCCCTTCCTTTCTTACATCCCCACACACCACCATCCATCCATCCCCCATGCCCCCTTCCTTTATTCCGTCCCCACACCCCATCCATCCATACCAAAAGACCACCATCCATCCGTCCCCATACACTCCCTTCCATCCATCTCCCCACACCCCCTTCCATGCATTCATTCCCACACACCCCCATCCCTCCATCTCCCACACCCCCTTCCTTTCTTCCATCCCCACACACACACATCCATCCATCTGTCCCCCACACCCCCTTCCTTTCTTCCATCCATCCCCACACTCCATCCATCCATCCCCACACACCCCCATCCATCCATTCGTCCCCATACCCCCTTCCTTCCTTCCATCCTCACATACCCCATTCCTCCATCCATCCCCACACACTCTTCCACCCATCCATCCCCCACACACACCCGTCCATCAATCCATCCCTACACACATCCCTCCATTCCCACACACTCCCATCCATCCATGCCCCCACACCCCCTTCCTTTCTTCCATCCATCCCCACACCATCCATCCATACCAACAGACCCCCAACCATCCATACCAACATGCCCCCTTCCATCTGTCCGTCCCCACACCCCCTTCCTTCCTTTCGTCCCCACACACCCCATCCATCTCTCCATTTGTCCCCACACCGCCTTTCTTTCTTCCTTCCATCCTCACACACTGCCATCTATCCATCTGTCCCTACACACCGTTCCATCAGTCCCCACACCCCCTTCCACCCATCCATGCTCCACATAGCCCATCCATCAATCCATCCCCACACACCCCCATCCATCTATCCAGCCCCACACCACCTTCTTTCATTCCCCACACACACACCCATCCATCAATTCATCCCCCCACATACCCTTCCTTCCTTCCATCCTCACACACTCCATCCATCCATATCCCATACCCTCTTCCTTTCTTACATCCCCACACACCACCATCTATCCATCCCCCCACACACCCATCCATCTGTCCTCACACCCCCTTCCTTCATTCCATCCCCACACACACCCCTCCATTCCAAAACACCCCCATCCATCCATCCGTCCCCCCACGTGCCCATCCATCCACACACACTCTTCCTTCCATCCCCACCCCTCCATCCTCCCCCCACACATTCATTAATCTGTCCGCACAGACATCCTTCCATCCCCATACATCCCCTTCCATCCATCCGTCTCCCCACACTCCCTTCCTTCCTTCCATCCTCACGCCCCCATCTATCCCTCCATCCTCACACACCCTTCCATCTGTCTGTCTCCACACACTTCCTTCCTTTCATCCATCCACATGCCCACCCTCCCATCCATCCATCACCCCCGACACACCCATCCATCCCTCTGTCCCCACACACCCCCTTCCTTCCTTCTGTCTCCACATACCCCTCCATCCATCCCCACACATCCCCATTCATTCATCCGTCCTTACATGCAACCATCCATCCCCCATACACATCTCTCTGTTTATCTATTATCTCATTCACTAGTCGATTCATCTGGCTGACCCATGTCTCCCCACACACACTCCTAGCCAGCAGCTCAACTACCCCTTCAGCACCAAGGAATCCCCAACCTTGTCCCGGCCTGGTGCCTGCTGCACTCACAGTAGGCCTGGCCTTTCAACTCGCCGCACTAACCAGAGCCCAGTCTGGCAGTGCAAACCCTGGGGAGGGCTTTGGTCCCAGCACTACCAGGAGAAAGGCACTGGAAAGAGACCAGCCCTCTCCCCTGGGAGCAGTGCTCCATGCCCCCCCGCCTGTCGGTTTGTGGGGAGACGCCTTTGTGGGCAGCCTAGTTCCCCCAGGCCACCCTTTTCTGGGACTAAGATTAAATCAGACAACACTAACTTCCCACTCTTGATTTCTGGCCTGTGTCCTGGGTGGCCCTGCTGCTGCAGCCTGAACCCAGCTGTGCAGCCCCAACCCATGCTCAAACCAGGTGCCCAGAGATTGGGAGAAATGCCCCAGCTTGTGGTGGCTGATTCCAATCAGGGATCCACTGTTCAGCTTCATGGCTTGCCACCTGAACTTCTGTCATCAGCCCTGACTGAGAGGGGAGACCCCACTCTGGTGAGCCCCTGCTCCACTTCCTCGAAGGCCTGACTTTCGGCACTGCTGATGTTTGGGAGATCAGGTTGGGTCACTGGGCACAGGGGCAAGCATCTCTGGACAGATCGGCTGTACCAGCATCCCTGAGGGATAAAACACAGGAAGAGATGGAGGATAGCAGAGAAGCAAGCAGGTCTGCCTCAGAATAATGCTTCCCTGGAGGCTTTTCAGCCAGTGTGGTAGCACCAGCTGCTCCATTAGGCTGGTTGCTCATTCCCCTGAGACACACACACAAACAAACCCTTCTCCTGCTGGCAAGTCAGCTGGATTTAAACTAAGCCCCAACAAATGTGCATTTGCCACAAGGGTCTCATGCCTCACAGATGAGCTGATGCTTCCCCTTTTCAGAAGCGTCCTGAGGTTGGTGATCATCAGTGTTCACAAGCGTGACAAGTTTGGTGAGGCTCTGTTTGCAAGCGGCATGAGTTTGTTAATCCTCAGCCTTCACAAGCCTCACAGCTTTGCCAGGCCTCACACCTCCCACCTGAGCAATCACAAGGGGTTTGGCTGCGGGGAAGGAATCCAAGACAAATTTAACACAGGGCAGTATTGTGTGTGTATACACGCATCCGGGTGTAGGCCCTTAAAAAAATCCAGGTGGCAAATAAACCACATAACAAATAAGCTCTTTAAATAAGCAACAAACAAACAAAAAATCCATCTAACGAGAGTGAAAACTAATTAACGCGCTAAACCCCCCCAAACTCAGGGAAAAACAAATGACTGACAGGAGTCCAGGCAGTTGGGTGCCAATTTCTTAACCCCAAGCAAAAGAAAATTAAAACAAAAATAATCCTGTTTTCTAAAAAAACCCAAGAAGCTGAAACTCAGAGGGTTAAAAACCTGCCGATTTCCAGAGTATTCATCCAAAGCCGAAGCTGTTGTAAAGTCAGAGCGTTAACCAGCTGATAATGGTTCAGTAAGAGCCATCTGGAGTCGGTTTTGCTCACAACAGAAGGTCCCTTTAACAATCCTCCTCTCCTCTCTTTTTTTAAAAGGCGTCTTTGAAGCGCGCGGGGGGGGGCGGGGGGGGGGGGTTGGCCAGGATTTGCCTTCTAAACTGCTCTGCGCCACCTGGATGGCAGCTGGGACGTGGCTAATGAGAGGCAGGGGCAGGGGCAGGAGCAGGTTAGAAGGCAGATCAATTTGATGGCACTGCTTCGGTCCCCGCATGCGGCCCCCAGATTTAGATCAGCTGCTGGTGCTCCCCCCAACCCCAACCCCCAAAACACATCCCAGCTAGCACCTGCCTGTAACAGCCCAGTGTGGGCAACCTGGGCCGGATCCCATTTACACTCATGGGTCCCCCTTGCTCCTCCAGCCAGCTCTGCATCCCCACACCCCACAGGCCCAGCCCCTCCCCACGAACACGTCCTCAGCTCTTCCCCTCAGAGACACAAACCCCTCACCAGCCTCTCTCATACACCCCTCCCCCATGAACACATACCCTTCACCAGCCCCTCCCCACACAGCCCTCCCCCTAAACACATACCCCTCTCCAGTCCTTCCCAACACACAGCTCACAAGCCCTGCCCGCTTATAGACATGTACCCCTCTCCAGCCCCTCCCCACACACACCTCGCCAGCCACTCCTCCCATAAACATATACCCCTCCTCAGCCATTCCCCACACACAGCTCACTAGCCCCTACCCCATAGACACCTTCCCCTCCCCAGGCCCTCCCACTTACACACATACCCCTTCCCATCCCCTCCCCCCACACACCTCCCCGGCCCCTCCTCCATACATACATAACCCTCTCCAGCTCCTCTCCACACACAGCTCCCTAGCTCCTCCCCTCATACACACATACCCCTCTCCAGCTTCTCCCCACACACAGCTCCCTAGCTCCTCCCCCCATACACACATACCCCTCTCCAGCTCCTTGCCACACACAGCTCCCTAGCTCCTCCCCCCGTACACACATACCCTTCTCCAGCCCCTCCTCACACACACTTCCCCAGCCCTTCCCCCTCATAGACACATATGCCTCTCCATCCTCTCCTCACACACACCTCGCCACCCCCATAGACACATACCCCTCTCTAGTCCCTCCTCACATACCCCTCACCAGCCTCTCTCCACACACCTGGCCCCCATAGACATGTACCCCCAACTAGCCCCTCCCCCCATAGATACATACCCCTCTCCAGCCCTTCTCCCCACACATCTCATCAGCCCCTACACCACAGACACCTTCCGCTCTCCAGTTCCTCCCCATGAACACTTGGCCAGCCCTTCCCCTCATAGACGCATACCCTCTCCAGCCCCTCCCCCCCCACACCTCTGCAGCCCCTCTCCCCATAGACACATACCCTTCTCCAACCACTCCCTATACACACTTCCCCATTCCCTCCCACATACACATGTACCCCTCTCCATCACTTCCCCAGACACACCTCCCTGGCCCCTCCCCCATACACACATACCCCTCTCCAGCTCCTCCCCACACACAGCTCCTCACCCCGTCCCCGATAGACACATACCCCTCTCCAGTCCTTCCCTTCACAAAGCTCACCAGCCTCTCTCCCTCTTAGACATATACCCCTCACAAGCCCCTCCCCACACACACTTCCCCAGCCCTTCCCCCTCATAGACACATACTCCTCCCCATCCCCTCCTCACACACACCTCCCCAGCCCCACCCCCATAGACACATACCCCTCTCTAGTCCCTCCTCACATACCCCTCTCCAGCCCCTTCCCTCATACTCACTTACCCCTCACCAGCCTCTCTCAACATACCTGGCCCCCATAGACACGTACGTCTCACCAGCCCATCCCGACACACACCTCCCCAGTCACTGCCCCTCATAGACAAATTCCCCTCACCAGCCCCTCCCCCCATAGATACATACCCTCTCCAGCCCTTCCCTCCACACACCTCACCAGCCCCTACACCACAGACACCTTCCGCTCTCCAGTTCCTCCCACAAACACTTCCTCAGCCTGTCCCGCCCATAACCACGTACCCCTCTCCAGCTCCTCCCCAAACACATCTCCACAGCCCCTCTCCCCATAGACACATACCCCTCCCCACACACACCTCCCCAGTCCCTCCCACATACACATGTACCCCTCCCCATCTCCTTCCCACACACACCTCCCCGGCCTCTCCCCCATAGACACATACCCCTCTCCAGCTCCTCCACACACACACCTCCCCGGCCCCTCCCCCATAGATATATACCCCTCTCCAGCTCCTCCCCACACACACCTCCCCGGCCCCTCCCCCATAGATATATACCCCTCTCCAGCTCCTCCCCACACACACCTCCCCGGCCCCTCCCCCATAGATATATACCCCTCTCCAGCTCCTCCCCACACACACCTCTGCAGCCCCTCCTCCTCATAAACATGTACCCCTCCCGGTCCCCTCCCCACACATACCTCCCCGGCCTCTCCCCCATAGACACGTACCCCTCCCCATCTCCTTCCCACACACACCTCCCCGGCCTCTCCCCCATAGACATGTACCCCTCTCCAGCCACTCCCCAAACCTCTCCCCAGCTCCTCCCCCCATAGACACATACCTCTCGCCAGCCCCTCCCCACACACACCTCCCGAGCCCCTCCCATCATAGACATGTACCCCTCCCCATCCCATCCCCCCATAGACACACACCCCTCTCCAGCCCCTCCCCACACACATGCCCTCCCCACAGTCTCCTAGGTGGGCAGGTGCATCTGGCTCCTTCCCCCTCAGCCTGGGCAGCTGCATTGCAGCCTTCTGTCTGACATGGGGGCAGGAGGGGCTGCACAACTCTGATGCTGTGAACTCCTGGGCCAGCCAGCTCATGCCCCAACACTGCCCCTTCACCGCACACACTCGTTCCCGATTAGCTGGCCAGACCAGAGCCTGCACCCTGAGAGGGGAAGGGCCTCCTGTCCCATTCCCCACCCCCATGAGCCAGTCATTCCCCCATTCCATCTCCTGCAGTGGGGCCAGATTGGAGCTGACACCCCCTAGAGGGGAAGGGCCCCATATCCCATTATCAGCCAGAGGGCATCTAACAATTCAAATGTCTGGGTTGTGCCCAGCGCCTCTCTGTGCCTGCATGTCTCGCGCTCCTCCTCCACTCACTGTCTCTGTTCCATGCAGGGGCTGTGAATGCAGAAATGGGTCCCAAGGGTCTGGAAGGGAAAGGGGGGCAGTTTGGGAAGGAAGGTAGATAGATAGATGAGTGAATATGGGGATGAATGGGTGGAGCAGGAATAGGGATGGAGGAGGTGGATGGATGGTGGAATGGGAGTGGATAGATGCAGAGTGTGGGGGTATAGATGGAGGGGTGTTCAGGGATGTTGGATGAGTGGAGGTGTGGGAGATGGAGGGGTATGGGGGCAGATGGATGGGCGGGGAGGTGTAGATGGAGAGGTGGAGGGATTGGGTTGGGGGATGGAAGGATGTGTCTGGGGACGGATACATGGGGGGTGTGGAGGGATAATGGTGGGAGGAATGTGGGAGAGGATGGGGGGTGGATCAGTGGGGGATGGAGGGAGGGAAGTGGTGATTGGGGGTGGATAGATGGAAGGGGTAGTTGGGCAGATGGAGGAGGGATGGAAGGAGGAGATGGATGGAGGGGACGGAAGAAGGGGTGTGTGGTTGGCGTGGAGGGAAGGAGGGAATTGGAGGGAAGGCGGGGGTTGGATGGATGGAAAGGAGTGCAGGGAGAGGCGTGGAGGGATTTGAGGGCATGGAAGAAGGGGTGTGGTTGGGGATGTAGGGAAGGAGGGAATTGCATGGAAGGGGGTGGCGGGATTGGAAGAAGGGGTCTGGTTGGGGATGGAGGGAAGGAGAGAATTGCATGGAAGGGGGTGGCGGGAATGGAAGAAGGGGTGTGGTTGGGGATGGATGGAAGGAGGTGGCGGGGATGGAAGAAGAGATGTGGTTGGGGATGGAGGAAACGAGGGAATTGCATGGAAGGGGGTGGCGAGGATGGAAGAAGGGATGTGGTTGGGGAAGAGGGGTTGGATGGAGGGGATGGAAGAAGATGGGTGGTTGGGGGTAGAGGGAGGGGCATGTGACAGCCCGAAGCCATGTGCAGGTGCGTTAGGAGCCAGTGCAGGGGTGGGTGATCGGCAAGGAGTGAAGTGGGAGGAGGAAGTGAGACCGTGGGGCAGGGGCATTGCTGTGGCCCCCAGTCAGAGCAGTGGCTGGGGGGCTGTCATGGGGACCCCTGCCTTCTGCAGCCCCTGGCTGGCTGAGCTGTGCTTCTCTCCCGGCCCGCCATTCACTCAGGATCTTTCTTTCTCTGTTTATTCTTCCCTCCCCTGCCACCCCCACCATGTGACTCCATCTCTCCTTCCCCCCCATGGGCCTCATCCCTCCCCTTTCTCCCTTCTCCACCCTGACTCCCCTGCACCCCGTCTTGGCAGGTCGACAGCTGACAATATTTAACAGCCAGGCCGCCATCAAGATCGGAGGCCGAGATCAGGGACGCCCCTTCCAGGGCCAGATCTCGGGGCTCTACTACAACGGGCTCAAGGTGCTGTCCCTGGCAGCTGAGAGTGACCCCAACGTGTGGGTGGAGGGGAACCTCCGGTTGGTGGGTGAGGTGCCCTCCGTCATGACCACTGAGACCACTGCCACTACCCTGCTGGCCGACATGTCCACCACCATCATGGAGACCACCACCACCATGGCCACCACCACCACACGGCGCGGCCGCTCTCCCACCATGCGTGACAGCATCACCCAGGTGAGTAGGGGGAAGGAATCAAGGAGGGGGAGCGGAGAGAGGAAGGTGAGAGGGAGTCTGGTACCCAGAGAAGGGGAGATAAGAAATTGAGGCAGGGGATCTGGTACTCAGGGGAAGGGAGATGGGAAAGGGGGGGGTCTGGTATTTGGGGAAGGGAGGTGGGAAGGTGGGGGGGGTCTGGTACCAGGGGCAGGGGAGATGGGAAGGTGAGGGGGTCTGGTACCCAGAGGAAGGAAGATGGGAAGGTGGGGAGGTCTGGTACCCAGGAAAGGGAGATGGGAAGGTCGGGGGGTGTGGTACCCAGGGAAGGGAGATGGGAAAGAGTGAGGGGGTCTGGTACCCAGAGGAAGGCAGATGGGAAGGTGGGGAGGTCTGGTACCCAGGAAAGGGAGATGGGAAGGTGGGGGGCTGTTGTACCCAGGGAAGGGAGATGGGAAAGAGGGGGGGGGTCTGGTACCCAGGAAAGGGAGATGGGAAGGTGAGGAGGGGTCTGGTGATGTGGGGGAGGGGAGATGGGAAGGAGGGAGGGTCTGGTACCCAGGGAAGGGAGATGGGAAAGTAAGGGGGCTGGTACCTGGGGGAGGGGAGATGGGAAGATGGGGGGAGATCAGATACCCGGGAAGGGAGATGGGAAGGTGAGGGAGGTCTGGTACCTAGAGAAGGGGAGTTGGGAAGGTGTGGGGGTCTGGTACCTGGAGAAGGGAGATGGGAAGGTGGGGAAGTCTGGTACCTGGGGGAGGGGAGATGGGAAGATGGGGAGAGGTCAAGTACCCGGGGAAGGGAGATGGGAATGTGTATGGGGGAGTCTGGTACTTGGGGGAAGGGAGATGGGAAGGTGAGGGGGTCTGGTACTCGGGAGAAGGGAGGTGGGAAAGTGGCAGGGTCTGGTACCCAGGGGAAGGGAGATGGAAAAGTGGGGGAGGTCTGGTACCCGGGGCAGGGGAGATGGGAAAGTGTGGGGGGTCTGGTTACCCGGGGAAGGGGAGATGAGAAGGTGCGAGGGGACTTAGGGGAGGGGAGATGGGAAGATGGCAGGAGGTCTGGTAATCAGGGGGGCTGTATGAGGATTTTAGGAGTCAGGCAAGACTTTCCTATCCTGTATCCCCATCCCCTGCGCTCCTCAAGAGCTGGCAACTCCCAGGTAAGGCAGGAGACCAGTGAGATGCCAGGGGATGCCTGTGGGGTCTAGTCTCCTGTCCTGGCACAGTTGCAGGGCTTGCTGCCCTGCTGTCCCGCTGCCTGGTCTCTGAGTGCCCCCCTTGTCAAAGATCCACAGCCTTGGGGCTGTGCCCCTGGCTTTGGAACAGTTTCTTGGAGGAAATGCCAGACCCCAGGGCTCTCACTCTTCCTCTAGGGCAGGCCACAAGGCCTCCTGCCAGCTGAAACTCACTCTTTGGGGTCCAGCCCTCCTGCTTCCCCCTGAGCTCTGCCCAGCGAGTCCAGCTGAGACAGGCTCTTGGCAGGGCCTTGGCCACCCTCAGGACTGATGCCCCTCAGCCGGCATTTCCAGTGACCCTCGAGCAGCATCCCCAGAGCAGTCGGTTTATTAGTCACTTGGCACCAGCAGAGGCAGCCCGTGGCTTAGCACAGAGAGCTGAAGGTTAAAGCACAGTCCATTCTGCTCAGCCTAGTACCCGGCCCCGGGGTCAGTCTCTATCTGTCTATCTGCGCACCTTGGTCTGTTCCCAGGTGGGAGCTGCCAGCTTCCTCCAGCAGCCAGCACTTCTCCTCCAGCTCCCCTTCCAGTCCTTTCTTCTCCAGCTGGGGTCTCTGCTCAACTTCCCTGCTGAGAGGTGGAGAAATCCATCTCCGTCTGGGTCCTTGGCTGCTCTAAGTGGCATTGGCCTGGTGATCAGGTTTGCCATTCTCTTCTTGGATTTCCCATTGTTTTGGGGTTGTTGTGACTCATTCAGGCTCAGACAGCAAGGTGGCATTCATACCTGTGTCTGCCAGCCTGCCCTGAGAGCAGTAGTCCTTTCTTCCCCATTGGGGAGCCGTGCAAAATACTGGGGAAACACATAGGCTTCATAAAACTGTTACAGAAAATTCCCACTTTGTCACTCGCCCTCATGGGCCAGGCCTCCTCCAGACCTTTACCTCTCCTGGGGATATGGCAGCGCACTGCAGATGAACCATGCTCCCCTGCAGATGCTTCCTTGGGAGCCTGTGGCCAGAGATACACAACACTCTGGTAGCTTTCAGAAACCAAAGTAGTGTGCAGCTAGCAAGAGGTTCAATGCATTGGAGATAAAGGATGTTTACAGTCTGCATACGTGTCTATCTGGAGCTTGTCTACACAGGAACGCTAAACTGGATTGAGGGAGTGGGTGAATTGAAAGCGGACTAGCTATTCCTGTTCAATTCTGTGTGAGGAGTGGACACTGATTCCAGATTAAGAGCATGCACAGATACAAACCCTTACCAGCCCCTTTACCCCCAGAAAACTAGGCAGGGCTAGCTTCTCCAGACGCACCTGATTTGGTCCCCCTTTAAGCCCTGCTAGGATCTTTTGTTCTCTCGGATCTGCTCTAGTCAAACCAGGCTGGCAGAAGACTGGAGGCGGAATCCTCAATGCTAACAGACTTGGTATGTTGTCCCTTAGTAAGCTGGGAGCACTTGGGGAGAAGTGGCTTGGTGAAGCCATTCTCTGCCCATGCCCTGATGCTGGCCAGCCTGCTAGTTCTCATGGGAGACTTTAATCACCCTGATATCTGCTGGGAGAGCAATACAACGGTGTACAGACAATCCAGGAAGTTTTTGGAAAATGTAGGGGACAATTTCCTGGTGCAAGTGCTGGAGGAACCAACTAGGGGCAGAGCTTTTCTTGACTTGCTGCTCACAAACCGGGAAGAATTAGTAGGGGAAGCAAAAGTCGATGGGAACCTGGGAGGCAGTGACCATGAGATGGTCAGGATCAGGATCCTGACACAAGGAAGAAAGGAGAGCAGCAGAATATGGACCCTGGACTTCAGAAAAGCAGACTTTGACTCCCTCAGGGAACTGATGGGCGGGATCCCCTGGGAGAATAATGTGAGGGGCAAAGGAGTCCAGGAGAGCTGGCTGTATTTTAAAGAATCCTTATTGAGGATGCAGGAACACACCATCCCAATGTGTAGAAAGACTAGTAAATATGGAAAGCAACCAACTTGGCTTAACACTGAAATCCTTGCTGATCTTAAACACAAAAAAGAAGCTTACAAGAAGTAGAAGATTGGACAAATGACCAGGGACGAGTATAAAAATAATGCTCAAGCATGCAGGAGTGAAATCAAGAAGGCCAAATCACACTTGGAGTTGCAGCTAGCAAGAGATGTTAAGAATAACAAGAAGGGTTTCTTCAGGTATGTTATGGGGTACGTCCAGACTACCTGCCAGATCGGCAGGTAGTGATTGATCTATCGGGAATCGATACATCGCATCTCGTCTAGACGCGATATATCGATCCCCAAAGGTGCTCCTGTCGACTCCAAACTCCATCAGGGCGAACATCGGAAACGGAGTTGATGGGGAGCCGCGGCCGTCACTCCCGCACCGTGAGGACAGGAGGTAGGTCGAAATAAGATACATCGACTTCAGCTATGCCAGGGGTAGGCAATCTATGGCATGTGTGCCAAAGGTGGCATGCAAGCTGATTTTCAGTGGCACTCACACTGCCTGGGTCCTGGCCACCAGTGCGGGGGGGCTCTGCATTTTAATTTAATTTTAAATTAAGCTTCTTAAACATTTTAAAACCCTTATTTACTTTACATACAACAATAGTCTAGTTATATATTATAGACTTACAGAAAGAGATCTTCTAAAAATGTTAAAATGTATTACTAGCACGCGAAACCTTAAATCAGAGTGAATAAATGAAGACTCGGCATACCACTTCGGAAAGGTTGCCGACCCCTGAGCTATGCTATTCCTGTAGCTGAAGTTGCGTATCTTACATCGACACCCCCCCTCCCCCCAGTGTAGACCAGGACTTTAGTAGAAGAAAGTCAAGGAAAGTGTGGGCCCTTTACTGAATGAGGGAGGCAACCTAGTGACAGAGGATGTGGAAAACACTAATGTACTCAATGCTTTTTTTGCCTCTGTCTTCACAAACAAGGTCAGCATGGGGAGGAGGTGACCAGCTCTCTGTGGAGAAAGAAGTCATTTGGGACTATTTAGAAAAGCTGGATGAGCACAAATCCATGGGGCCAGATGCGCTGCATCCGAGGGTGCTAAAGGAGTTGGCGGATGTGATTACAGAGCATTGGCCATTATCTTTGAAAACTCATGGTAATTGGGGGAGGTCCCAGATAACTGGAAAAAGGCTAATGTAATGCCCATCGTTAAAAAAGGGAAGAAGGAGGATCTGCGAAACTACAGACCAGTCAGCTTCACCTCAGTCCCTGGAAAAGTCATGGAGCAGGTTCTCAATCAATTTTGAAGCGCTCAGAGGAGAGGAAAGTGATCAGGAACAGTCAGCATGGATTCACCAAGGGCAAATCATGTCTGACTAACCTAATTGCCTTCTATGACGAGTTAACTGGGTCTGTGGATGAGGGGAAAGCAGTGGATGTGTTGTTCCTTGACTTTAGCAAAGCTTTTGGTACGGTCTCCGACAGTATTCTTGCCGGCAAGTTAAAGAAATATGGGCTGGATGAATGGACTATAAGGTGGATAGAAAGCTGGCTAGATTGTCGGGTTCAACAGTAGTGATCAACGATTCTATGTCTAGTTGACAACCAGTATCAAATGGAGTGCCCCAAGGGTCGGTCCTGGGGCCGGTTTTGTTCAATATCTTCATTAATGTTCTGGAGGATGGTGTGGACTGCACTTTCAGCAAGTTTGCAGATGACACTAAACTGGGAGGAGTGGTAGATACGCTGGAGGGTAGGGATAGCATACAGAGGGGCCTAGACAAATTAAAGGATTGGGCCAAAAAAAACCTGATGAGGTTCAACAAGGACAAATGCAGAGTCCTGCACTTAGGACGGAAGAATCCCATGCACTGCCACAGACTAGGGACTGAATGGCTAGGCAGCAGTTCTGCAGAAAAGAACCTCGGGGATACAGTGGATGAGAAGCTGGATATGAGTCGACAGTGTGCCCTTGTTGCCATTTTGGGCTGTATAAGTAGGGGCATTGCCAGCAGATCAAGGGATGTGATCATTCCCCTCTATTCGACATTGATGAGGCCTCATCTGGAGTACTGTGTCCAGTTTTGGGGCCCCACACTACCACGAAGGACATGGAAAAATTGGAAAGAGTCCAGCGGAGGGCAGCAAATTATTAGAGGGCTGGAACACATGACTTAAGAGGAGAGGCTGAGGGAACTGGGATTGTTTAGAATGCAGAAGAGAAGAATGAGGGGAATTTGATAGCTGTTTCAACTACCTGAAAGGGGTTCCATAGAGGATTGATCTAGACTGGTCTCAGTGGTGCCACATGACAGAACAAGTAGTAATGGTCTCAAGTTGCAGTAGGGAGGTTTAGTTTGGATATTAGAAAAAAACTTCTTCACTAGGGGGTGGTGAAGCACTGGAATGGGTACCTAGGGACGTGGTGGAATCTCCTTCCTTCGAGGTTTTAAGGTCAGGCTTGACAAAGCCCTGGCTGGGATGATTTAGTTGGGAATTGGTCCTGCTTTGAGCAGGGGGTTGGACTAGATGACCTCCTGAGGTCCCTTCCAACCCTGATATTCTATGACTCAAACCAATCTGTGCCTTCAGGCTGGGCCAGAAACAACTTTTCCATCCCATGGGGCTTTTGGCGATCATGTGCGTTTGTCCCTGGAGAAGTCAAATTGTGGACAGTGCACAGATGAGGGAAAATCTGTCAGCTGGGGGAATGGAAATCGCTCAGGAGACAGGTTCTGGAGCAGCCTTGCAGTGGGACATGGCTCTCCGATTTGAAGATGGAACTGGTTCTGTTTCTGACCCAGATTCTCTGATGGCAGTGCCTGTGATAGCAGGGTCTGGACTCAGTGACCCAGGGTCCCTCCCAGCTCCACGGCCCTGTGGTTTTGATTGGTTTTCCTTCTCTTTTGTATCTTTTGGTCTGAATTAAGTTAATTTGGAAATGGAAATTCATTTTGAGCCAACCCACCGAATCTTTCCAGTTCAAGAGTATCAACCATTGGAAGCTTGTTTCTGACATTTTTTTGAACTGGGGAATTCGTCGGAGCCTTGCTGACCCCAGGGACACGTTGAGCTTTGACGAATGGGCTCTTTTGGCAATGAAATATTTCATCAAAGCGTTCCTGACCAGCTGGAACAGTCAGCCAGGTAAAGGGTCATCTGTCAAAGCTGGATTCCTAGAGTCCGAGGCCAGAAGGGACCATTGTGATCATCTAGTCTGACCTCCTGCAAAACCTCCTGGATAGGCCTTTGCTGAATTCATTGCTGGGTGAACTAGAGCAGATCTGTTAGAAAAACATCCCAGCTTGATACCCACTGCTCTTTGTAAGCCAGTGCCAGGCCACTGTACAGTAGCCATACATCACAGCCCTGGAGCCCTGCTCCCTGAGCCGGCATCTCCTGAGAATAGGGCTGAGTTAGCCAGGGCTGGCCCCCAAGCAAGGAAACAGCAGGGGGCTGGTGACTGCGGTCCTTTGGGAGGGCATGAGAGCAGTCCCTGCAATCACAATGGAGCAATCGGGGGTGGGGGTAGAGCGGGATTTAAAACCCCCAAATTAATTTTGGAGAGAGTCATTCATGTCACTGTCACACACACAACTGGAGGGGGGGATGGGATGGAGGGAGTGGGAGAGGCCTGGGGGGCAAGAGAAGGCTGGGCAGGCGAGTGAGGAGGATGAAGTGGGGTGGGTGAGGAGGATGGAGGGGAGCTAGGCAGGGCCTAGTGCTGGGTTGAAGGGGCGGCAGGGCCTAAGACTGGGAGGTAGGCAGGGGGCTGGAGGAAGATGGAGGCAGTGAGGGCAGGGATGAGGGACAGGGCAAGGATGGATGGCATGGGCAGGACCTGCAGCTGAAGAAGGGGTGAGAAGGGGATGGGGAGGATGGATGGGTGGGGTGGGCTGGGCCTGGTGGTCAGGTATGGAGGGCAGGGGCTGGAGAAAGATGGAAGAGTGCAGGACCTGGGGGCTGGAGAAGGGGAGAATGAGTGGGTGGGCAAGGGGCAGGGTCCGGAGAAGGATGGAGGGGGCAGGCTAGGGGCTGGTGCTGTGCTGCCTGGATCAGGGTGTAGGGCGTCGTTATTCACCTCCGGGGTCACCCTCCCCAGGAGCCGTTGCCGCAGCAGCCACCGGATTTTTCTTCTCCTCACACCCATGTGTATGAAAAATAAAAATCGCTGACAAAGTCATCTTCCTGTTGCCATGGCAACCAGAGCAGTAATTAGACCAGCCTGATTTCCTATCCTTGAGAGAGAGGCTGGGGCGGGGGGATAGGTTTCAGCAGGGGGCAGAAGGTATGACTCAGAGATGAAACACAGGGAGTTAAAAGGGGATTCTATTTGTGATGGGTTTTTCTGTGCTCTGGCACTCAGGTGCCCCTCCAGAGAGTGTTCTCTGCCCTGGGGGCAGGGGGAGGAGGAAGGGCACAAGGAGGGGACAGTGGCATAGCCCCACCACAGACAAGATATGAGCTGGGCAGAGAAGGAATAGAACCTAGAAACCTGGCTTCTAGCCCCCCTGCCCTAACCCACTGGACCCCACTCCTCTCCAAGAGCTGGGGATAGAACCCAGGAGTCCTTTGCTCAGTCCACTAGAAGGTGCTGGATACGAACAGCTCCTCGTCCCAGGCAGTTCATCCATCCTGGGTGCTTACCCACTGCCTCCTGTTTAAGGGTGGGGAGGCTCAGATCTGAGTGTGGGATCCCTTGCTTTGGGGGGCTCCCCAGGCTGGACCTAGGGGGACAGTGCCCTCCATGCTCCATGTATAGACATAGTTGCGCGATCTCTTGTTACGGTGGTGGTTTGCAGTTGGACTACATGCATCCATGGTTCCTCCATGTCACAGGGGGACAGCCAAGCCATGGGGCTTGGGAGGCAGTGGGGGACAGAGGCAAGGCACAGTTGCATGGCAGGGACAGTGAGTCTCATTAGTGGGTAGGGGCCAGGCCAGGATACTGATGGGATTAATGCACTAGCCGTACCCATTTGGGAGGGATTTGTGGCTGTAATGAGGGGCCAGCACTGGCCATGGGAGTGCAGGCACTGAGCCATGAGCCCAGAGATCCATCACACAGGACTGCCTCGAGGTGTGCTTTGTTATGTGACTGCCACGGCTCAGACCCCTCCCCCAACCAAGATCTGGTTCCCCATCAGGCTGGGCACTGCACAGACCCCCCAACAGAAATCAAGTTCCTGTCATGCCACATGCTGCACAGACCACCTGACACTCAGCGGCCCTGTTGCACTGGACAGCACACAACACCCCCCCCCAGAGAGCGGGGTCCCCACCATGGCAGGCGTTGCACAGAAACCCCACAGAGAGCAGGATCCCCACCATGCCAGGCATTGCACAGCCCCCCCCCCCCCCCCAGAGGCGGATGGTGGGGAAGAAACGCGAACAGAGGGTGGAGGAGGTCACGACACAGTGTGTGTGTGGTGCGCGCATAGAGTCAAGGCATTGCACAGACCTCCCACATACAGAGAGCAGGGTCCCCATCCTGCCAGGCATTGCACAGACCCCCCCACAGAGAGTGGTGTCCCCATCATGCCAGGCATTGCACAGACTCCCCACCACAGAGAGTGGGGTCCCCATTGTGCCAGGCATTGCACAGACCTCCCACATACAGAGAGTAGGGTCCCCATCCTGCCAGGCATTGCACAGACCCCCCCCACAGAGAAGTGCACAGAGAGTGGGGTCCCCATCATGCCAGGCATTGCACAGACTCCCCACCACAGAGAGTGGGGTCCCCATTGTGCCAGGCATTGCACAGACCTCCCACATACAGAGAGTAGGGTCCCCATCCTGCCAGGCATTGCACAGACCCCCCAGACACAGAGAGTGGGGTCCCCATTGTGCCAGACATTGCACAGACCTCCCACATACAGAGAGTAGGGTCCCCATCCTGCCAGGCATTCCACAGACCCCACACACACACAGAGCGGGGTCCCCATTGTGCCAGGCATTGCACAGACCTCCCACATACAGAGAGCAGGGTCCCCATCCTGCCAGGCATTGCACTGACCCCCCACACACAGAGAGTGGGGTCCCCATTGTGCCAGGCATTGCACAGACCCAAAACTGAGCTCAGGATCCCTGTCGTACCTGGCATTGCAAAGACCCAGCAATTGAGATCAGGGTCCCCTTGGGCCAGGCACTGCACAGGCCCCCACCCCCAACCAAGTTCATGGCTCTATGGGACCAGTTGTGCACTGACACCTAGTGAGAGACCATTCCTATTCCTGCCCCAAAGAGCTTACGAGCTGGAGGCTGGGAGTCAAGACCTTAGGGTTCTATCCCAGCAGTGGGAGGGCTGGTGGTTAGAACAGGGGGCTGGGAGTCAGGACTTGAGGGCTCTAGTCCCAGTTGCATCTGGAGGACACATGCTGTTGAGGGCCTGGCAGAATGGCAGCTCCCCCCTCCAGCAAGGACTCAGTCCTGTTGGGAGCAGGGGGTGCTTTGGCAGCACAGCTCATCCTCTCTGCACTCCAGGCCTCCTCTCAGGCTCTGCCCCAGACCCCTGCTTTTCAAGGCAGCTCGGTTGATCTCTGACACGTGCTGGCAGGAGCAGAGCACACTGCCCCTGCTGCTATTCACTGGTATGCCCACACCCTCACAGCATGGCCAGCCTGGGCACCGCTCGCAGCCCCTTCCGCAGAGGCAACACAGCACTGCTAAAGCAGTAGGCGCTCTCCACCCACAGCTTGTGCTGCATTGAGTGCAAGGGGCGAGCGTCCGTGTGGAGCCCTGCAGCCCATGCCCCCAGCACTGCCTGCGACAGAACACCTCTGCTGAGCCCCTACTCTGTGCCTTGCAGCACCCTGCTCCTGCCTGCCAGCACCC
The DNA here is from genome assembly GCF_003597395.2 of Chelonoidis abingdonii. Lineage (NCBI taxonomy): Eukaryota > Metazoa > Chordata > Testudines > Testudinidae > Chelonoidis > Chelonoidis abingdonii. The sequence goes on from NC_133785.1 coordinate 8,289,206, forward strand.
CCTGCTGGCCTCCCAGCCCACTCCCTGCAGCAGAGTACCTCCTAATGCAGCACAGAGTGCAAGGGAGAGCACCCTCTACCAGGGCCGCCCAGGGGGAGGGCAAGTGGGGCAATTTGCCCCGGGCTCCGCAGGGGCCCCCAAGAGAACGGGCGAGGCTCCCGCCACAGCCCGACCCCGCCTCCGCCCCTCACCCGGAGCCTCAGCAGATCCAGCAGCGTCCCTGAACAGCAGTGCCCTGTGGCTCCGGCAGGACTCCGCAGGATTCCCTGAGCGAACCGCCCTCTCCCTTACCAGTGGCTTTTTGAGACATGGCGGAGCTCGAGGGCTCCGCGGGGAGCCACACGGCACGTGGTTCTAGGGAACACTCGGATACCGAAAGGCACTGAGGCTCCAATGGTGTGAAGCAGGTAGCTGGTGACCAGTGAACCAGATGGAATCGCCGATGATCTTGAAGGGGAGTGCAGGCTATGACCATTTTGGGGGGCAGGAAGTAGGGCGTCAGATAGGGGGCAGGGCAGTGCTCTGTTTGATCGTTTTGTTGTGGGTTTGGGTGGTGTTTGGGGGTAGGTGTTGGTTGATGGTATTTTGGGGGAGTTGTGGGGGTAATGGTTGAGTGTTGTTGTGGGTTTGGTTTGTGTTGGAGGCGAGGCTCTTCGCGTCTCTCTAAGCTCATCCTGGCTCAGCTATGTCGTGATGAGTTTAGGCTGGGGCAGAAGAGCTTCAAGTCTGTAGGTCTTGTTTCCATTGTAGTGTGCTTTCCACCCCTGTTGGCGTGTACTTCTCAAATGCCAATGAATTCTTTTCCTATTTGTTCTGGTGACCCCTTTCACATAGCAAACCTCTGAGTGTGACCCACCTCCCCCATATATTGAAAACACTTTTTTATATATTTAACACTATTATAAATGCTGGAGGCAAAGTGGGGTTTGAGGTGGAGGCTGACAGGTCACAACCCCCCAGTTAATAACCTTGTGACTCCCTGCAGGGGTCCCGACCCCCAGTTTGAGAAGCCCTAGGTTAATTTAATTTTAGCACCCTGTTCATTTCACATGCATGTGCTATTTTGAGCATGTCAGTTTTCACAACATAGGCTCATCCCAGATTCTGGAACGAGCTCAAATGCTCAGTTTGTGGAGCATGTACATAAGCTATACTAAAGACAAACCCACAGTAACGTCACTAGTTTGTGAGGGACCCCATGGAGTCAGTCTCTAGGACAACAGATAATGCATGGAAGTTAAGTCCGTTAATGGCTATTAGCCAGGATGGGTAACGAATGGTGTTCCTAGCCTCTGTTTGTCGGAGGTGGAGATGGATGGCAGGAGAGATCACTTGATCATTACCTGTTAGGTTCACTCCCTCTAGGGCACTTGGCATTGGCCGTTGTCGGGTAGACAGGATACTGGGCTGGATGGACCTTTGGTTTGACCCAGTATGACTGTTCTTATGTTCTAACCTAAATGAACCCAAAGTTATGGAGACAGATATGAGTCAAGAAAGCCAGCAGAGAATCAGAAACCTGGAAAAATCTCTGACTGGGTGGGCTCAGGCGTTTGGTCACAAAGTTGAGGTGGTTCAAAAGTTTTGGATTTTTTTAAGCAGAATTTTTTTAGTGTTTCTTTAAACAATCAAACACAGCAAGCAGCAAATATTTGGCCACACGCTTCTGAAACCCAAACCATACTCAGGTTTTGGCGCCGACTAATTTCAAGCTTTTCAATAAAAAAAACACAACAAATTTTGAAGAAAGCAGACATTGTCCACAATTTTTTCCGCTTTTTAAAAAACCCCTAGTTTTCTATCCAAAAAAAGTTTTGAACGGAAAATATTTCTCTAACCCTTTTAATGAGCTTTAGTGCCTTTTAGCACTAGCTGATGCTGAGAACCAGCGATACCTTGTAAAGAAGTTTTCTCAAAACTGGGTTTGTGCCGAGATGTGGAAGGTTTATTTTTCCCAGGGTCACCCCTGGCGGGGAGCATGTGGGGCAATTTGCCCAAGCCCCGCAGGGGCCCCCACGAGAATACAGTATTGTAATTTTTTTTATGGAAGGGGCCCCCAAAATTGCTTTGCCTCAGGCCCCCTGAATCCTCTGGGCGGCCCTGCCCTCTACTGTCCCCCTAGTAGCCAGGCCCAGCGCTGGGGAATTGCAGCATGATGCCACTTGCCCTAAGTCCTTCGCCACCTCAGTCGCTATTTCAAGCGGCCAGTGGCCCACAGGAAAGCAGCTCAAGTGCCCTGGAGGACCTGATTGAGAGTACTCGCCCCAGGAGGACCTGATTGAGAGCACTCAAGGCAGAGAGCCCTTGGAGGCGAGTGTGCTGTGCAGGAGAGGCCTTGGGTGGGGAGGGAGCCTGTTGCATCTCCCATTAGCTCCAAAGGAAGCCAGATTGGGAGAGTTAACGAACAGCTGGGGGGATGGGGAATCCCCCAGGGGCCTGCATCTGCTCCACCCGTTCTGTATCTTCACCCCATCTGCCCTTCCTGGCCACACCCTGTAAAGGGGAGCCCCGTACCAGCCCCCTAAAATCCTCTCTGGATTTGCCTTCAAGAAATGACTCTTGGGGCCAGGGACTCCTGGATGCCTCCTGCCTTTCAGAGCAGGTCTCTGTCTTTCTGAAGGACAGGAAGGGACGGTGGTGGCCCGTGGGGTAGCTGGGGATTAAATGCAAGGGGGGGACGATCAGATACAGATCGGTCAGTGTGAACCAGAACCGCTGGCTGCAGAAGAGGCAAGGATTAGACACAGCTGGTGGTTTGGGGGGGGCGGCAATTAGACACAGGGGGGTAGGGGGGTCAGACAGCTGGCTGGCTGTGCAGGGGGCAGGGCGATCAGACACAGCTGGCCGTGAGCTGTGTGGGGAGGGGGGAAAATAGACCCAGCTGGCTGAGGGAGGATGATCAGACGCCTGACTACAACAGGGTGAGGATTAGACATCTGGCTGCGGGTGGGGGGATTTGTCACAGCTGGCTGCAGGTGGGGGTCACAGCTGGCAGTGTGCGGAGGGGGGATCAGACAGCTGGTTGTGGGTAGGGGGTCACAGCTGGCTGTATGCAGGGGGGAGGGGCGATCAAACACAGCTGACTGCGTGGGGGAGAGGGGGAGAGGTGAGAAACAGACCCAGTGGCTGAGCTGGGATGATCAGACCGCTGACTGCAGGGTGAGGATTAGACACAGCTGGCTGCGGGGGAGGGGATTAGACCTAGCTGGCTGCAGGAGAGGGGCTGATCAGACATAGCTGGCTGCAGGAAGGGGGAGGCATTAGACACAGCAGGCTTCATGTGAGAGGGGCTAGCTGTGTGATTGCAGGGGGGTATCACTCCCCTCCACACACACACTGCAGTGCTTCCACATTGCCATTCCTGCTGCTGTGCCAGGGCCTTGATTGATTCCCTGCCCCGGGGTCCCTGTCCAAGTCTTTGTTATGCTAATTCCAACACGCTGAGCATGATCCGAGCAGCCAGCTCTGGAATACTGATTGCTGTGGAGCGGCCCCTCCCTTCCAACACCACATGGCACCCTCGCTGGATGGGGAACAAGGAGATGGATAACTGGGAGCCAGACCGGGCCAGCCCAGTATCCCCCTGGCCTAGCTCAGAGCAATGGGTTAGCAGCCTAGTGTTCCCACCTCCCTTCCATGCCAGATCAGACCAATGGGCCCAGCTGGGCCGGCATAGATGAGATTGGGGCACCATTGTGTTGAGTGCTGTACAGACACAGACAGACTCTGTCCCAAAGACACAGGGTTGGAGAGGAAGTAGGGGCAGGGGGTGGGGGGAAGAAGTCACTTAAAGTCAGTGGCAGAGGCAGAAATAGAACCTACGAATCCTGACTCCCAGCTCCCCCAACAATTAGGCCCCCTTCCCCTCCCAGAGCCAGGGCTAGAACTCCAGAGTCCCAAGCCAGTGTCTATCTATCCACAAGGCTCCCAGACCTGACTGCGGCTGTTCGCCAGCCAAGCTGTGTGTCTGACTCAGCGGACCGCACAGCACGCACGGTCTCCCCCTTGCTTTGCACTGCACCAGGATGTGGGAGACGCAGGCCAAGGGGACCGACCTGGCATGGCAACCTGTGCTGGCCTAGCCATGTGGTATACCAGCAACCTGCACTACCAGAAGAGGTTTTTCCCGTAGGTGTAGGCACACTGCCTCCCTGAGCCATTCTTCCCACTCCCTAGCTGCATCTGCACCGGGGCTTAGGGCAGCATAGCCTGGGGGCCAGGGTGGGGTTCACACCCCTGCACACTGTGACTGTGTGGACCTAAATTTGACATGGTGCCCAGGCCTCAGAGAACTGACTTTGAAGCATGAGGTCCTACCATAGGTGGGGACCAAACATGAGAGTGTGTGAGGAGTGCCCAGGTCTGGCTGGCTCAGGGTGTAAGGAATGATCCATGAGCTCCTCCCCCTCAAGGGGGCACTAGCTCCAGGCTGGCCCCAGGCTAAGGGGCTGTGTGCGGGGAGGGCGTGCCCTGCACCACCTCACTGAGCTGTGCTCTTCTCTCTCCCCAGAACACAGATGACCTGTTGGTGGCGTCAGCTGAGTGCCCAAGTGATGATGAGGACCTGGAGGAGTGTGAGCCCAGTACAGGTGGGTCCTTCTCTCTGCTGCCGCCATGCGTGGGTGGGGGGCTTCTATAGGGTGCACTGGACACCCCCCCAACACACTGTCCCTCCTACACACGCACACCCTACACAGACCCTGGCAAAGACACACATCCCACACAAACCCTGGCACGCTGTCCCCCCTATATCTCGTACACACATACACCCTACACACATCCTGACACGCTGTTCTCCCTACACACCGACACACTCTAACGCCTACATCCACTCACTCCCTACACACACATTAACCTACGTACACTGACACACACATCCCTTCACACACTCCTGCATGCACTGAGGCACACACACACTTAGGTGCACTCACACACATGCACCAAATGTACACACTCACCCACACATCCCTTTGTATGAACACAGAAACACACATGCATAGGCACAAACCTCTGCACACACACTGACGCACAAAGTCCTGTTCATGAATGCAAAAACCTACACAATCTCTGTGCTCATGTGTGCACACAGACACCCTTTTGAACTCACACAAACACCTGTTGGTGACCTGACACATTGCTACATGCACACCCTCACACCAAGACACATCCCTGTAAACTCATAAAGCTACACACTTGTGTACACTCACACAAAGACACAGCGTTATGAACTCACATAGTGCTACACACATGCAAGCACGCCCCTATGGATACCTGCACAAAGAGACACAATTCTGTGAACTCACCCAGCACTACCTTCTCACCTCTGTGCACACACAAATAGAACCCTGTGAACTCACACAGCTGCACACTTGTGCACACACACCCCGACAAACACTGCTACCGACACACACCCTGATGCCCCCTTAAACTCCCCACCCCCAGTTCTATGCTGCATTATATTAACCCAGTGCCCCTCCCCACTGATCAGGTCCTCAGTATCACACCTATATTTAGCAGGCACCATCCCCACACCCTTAGACACCTCATGGTCTGGCTGGCCCAACCATTCAGCCCCCAGCCTCCCCTACCGTCCTGTCTGCCTTTCTCCAGGCAGGCGGTGGGTGCAATGGCTCCCCCACACCCTGTCCCTGCTCTAGGATTTACAGGACCTAAGAGTTACCTAGAGCCACCCCTCCTGAATCACACAAATCAAAGCCCAACTGGGGAAAGTGGGAATAGAACCCAGGAGTCCTTGCTCCCAGCCCCCAACCCCCTGCTCTAACAGCTAGACAGCACTTCCCTCATGGAGCCAGGAATAGAACCAGGAGTCCTGGCTTCCAACCCCCACTTCTCAAAGCACTAGATCCCACTCTTCTCCCACCACACAGATTCAGGCCCGCTTGTGAAGCATCCCTTTATTACCTCCTTTCCCATTTGCTGACTGAATGAAAGGGCCTTTAGTGGTTCAGGAAGCATTGCTGTAGTAGACTGTTGAGGAGCTGCTGCACCCCACCCTAGAGGTGGTTGCATCTCAGCACCAGGTAAGGGATCCCCATATAAACTGCCCCCATTCCCTACACCAGAGGTGGCTGCATCTCCACACTGGAGGAAAGATCCCTGTGTAAACAGCCAGCATTCCAGGGTGGCTGCATCTCCACACTGAGAACTAAACCAGGACTAGGGAAACCTAAGAGGTGGACACTCCCTCCTTGAGCAGGGAGGTTATGCAGAAGGAAGAAGCGGTTTTACCTCTGGCTTGCTGGGAGCTGGCTTTGCTCCTTCATGCCATGTTGTCATTTATGCTGCAATTGGGGAATCCCTCGGGGAGAAGTACCCTGCTGGGGGTGGGGAGCCTGTTGTCCAGGGCCTCTAAACCCCTTCCCACTCCTCACAAGAGCGGATGATGCAGGAGGAGGCAGAGGGAGGCAGTGATTAATGGGATCTCACAGGACTTTGAGAGCTTTGATTGGCCCCAGCTCGTGTTGCCAGGCTGAGAGGATGGAAAGTGTCAGGTTCCCAACTGACTTCCAGAAATGCTCCCCTCCACCGTGCCATTAGCCAGCGGAACTCACTGCCACAGGATCTACCCAGAAGTGAGAACTTAGCCACATTCTGACGATGGCTCAGGACTTTAGACAGATACCGGACTGTGCAGAGGTAGAATTCAGCATAATAACCAGCGGCTATGGAAGGAACTGAACTCCTCCGGGTGGGACCAGCTGGAGGCAGGGGGACCCATCACTGCAGGGTTCTTTGAACCTCCTGGCCGCTGTCGAAGGTGGGGTACTGGGTTAGCGGGCCTGTTGGGCTGATCCAGCACAGTGGGCAGGTGGGTTATTGGACTGATCTGGAGTGACAAGGGACATTGGGTGATACCAAGCAAGAGCAGCTCATTGGTCTGATCCAGGGGGGAGTGGGGAGGATACTGGGCTGGATGCACTCATTGGTCTGATCCGGAGCGATGAGGAGGAGAGGAAGGATGGTTCAGTTGCTCAGGTGACTAGGGAGACCTGGCTTCAATTCCAGATCCAGGGCAGGAGTGCCCCCTATTGAGCCCCACACCCCACTCCCTGCAGCACAGTGCCCCCTAGCACCACATTGGAGTCAGCACCGACTGCAAGGTGAGCTTCCCAGCCCCTTGGGTTTGTCCTGCCACTCTCCCTACCAGTGCAATGGCCCAACTTAGCCAAGGGGAGCCGCTGTCTCGTGCAGGTTTGTTCTTTTGCGCCAGTCCCCTCTGTGGCCAAGTGCTAAGATCTGACAAGATCACAGCCAGGGTTGTTATGGCCAGAGGCATAGAATGAGAGCGTGGAATGTGTGTGGGGGGGCGGGGGGAGTAGTGAGGAAAGAGCCATAAATCCAGGCAGAGAGTGAGTAGAGCAGAGAGCCATATCCATGGGAGACACTGCACTGACTGCAGGCAGAACCCCGCCGTCCCTGCAGAAACACACCCAGCCACAGATTGATGTGGCTTTGTGTCCTCTCTGTATGGAATGGAAATCGCAGCATGGGCTGGTGGGGGTAGATCACACTCTCTCATTGACTCCCCCCCGCCCCCGCCCAGCATCCACACTGTTGATTGCTCTTAAACCCCTCTTCTCCACCACACTCCCTGTTCCGCGTCACCAAGGCCCTGGTGGGGCATGAAATTTACGCTGTCTCCTCCCTGATGGGAAGCAAGGGGGGATTTATGAGCCTGGCAGTGCAGGGAGTGCCTGGTGCTGCACTGGGCCTGGTTCATTAGTTCATTCTTTATTGTCTGGGGACCGCCGGGACTCTTCGGTGCATGTTTATCTCCTGTGCCAGGGATGAGTCTGCTTCCCCCATTGTGTGTGAGATTTCCCAGAGCCAGGGCAGCAGCAGGGAGATCTGGCCCCGGCACCCACACACATGGGGCCCCACCCCGACCAGCATGCCTCCCCATGCTCCGGAGAAACCCTGTTCACCCCCCATTCGGTCTCTCTGCCAGCCAGCGGGCCAGTTAGATGGCATTCTGAGCTGCACCAGGCAGGCATTACATGGGTATTGGGTGGGAAATGTTGATTGCACATGTGCGTCTAGACCTCTGTGGCCAGAGGCTGTAAGGAGTTCAGCAGGGGATGCTTTCATGCTGGAGTCACATCTGATCCCAGCCTGATGCTAGGGGGGTGTGGTGCTGAAAGGAGCAGAGTGGGGACTCAGCAGGGGGCGCTCTGACCCCAGCATGACACTAGAGAGGCTGTGTTTCAGGGAGCTGGGTGGGTGGTTCAGCAGGGGGCACTCACTGGAGTCAGTGAAGCTACTGACTTACCCTAGCTCAGGTTCTGGCCCATGGCCTAGTTTTCAGAAGCACGGCTCACCTTCAATCCCCACTACTGTCGCTGGAGACTCAGGCCCCTGTAACAATATCCCGGTGCTGCTGATTTCCAGTGCATCAATTCGCACAGCCAGAAGGGCATAAAACCCAGCTGCATGCCTCTGCAGAAGACACATCTGTACCCTTCAGTCCTGCTGCTGTGCTAACGCATGGCTGTAACCAGAGCTTGTGTACATCACAGGAGCAGCGAGAGGCTCTGACCACTGGGGTCCCCGTTGTGCCAGGAGTGGGACAAACCCCCAGTGACACAGAGTCTCTGCATGAAGAGCTCACAGGCTGAATAGATGAAGGGAGGGAGGAGAAGCAGAGGCACCAAAGGGAAGGGACCACCCCAAGGGCAATGGCAGAGGAGGGAACAGAACACAGGAGTCCTGCCTCCCAGTCAGTGCTCTAACCACTAGACCCTGCTGCTGCTGCTGCTCTAGCAGTCAAGTAACAAACACTGAGGAGATATTTCTGTGATAAAACTCCTTTCCTTTCACTCTTTGCCCAGATCCCTCTGTATTTCAGCTGTCAGTGCCCTCCCCCACCCCCAAATGCAAATGGTACCATACCCAGCTGTATAACTGGCTTGCAGTTACCTGCCTATGCAATAGGCTTTTGCAGATCTACATTGCTTGGTGTCTACCTGCTAGGGTGACCAGACATCCCGATTTTATAGGGACAGTCCCGATTTTGGGGTCTTTTTATTATATAGGCTCCTATTACCCACCACTCCGTGTCCCGATTTTTCACACTTGCTGCCTGGTCACCCTACTACCTGCAAGCCACTGATATGCTGCACACCCCTCTTTGGGACTAGCGCCCCTCTGGGTTCCCCCTCTAGTCTTGCCTCCAGGTTCACACACTTCTGTAATCTGGCTAGCACACATCTGTGCTGTTAGGGCACCAAGCTTAGTGTGCGTGTGCACACGCCGTGCCCACACTGCTCACAAGTGTGAGTCCGTGCATACAAGCATCCCTGTAGGAGGGTCCCGTTTTCAGCAGGACCTGCAGGGGGTGCTCACTCCCTCAGGTTGTGTGACTGGAGGCATGAGATGGACAGACCTCCCAAGGACCCGCTACCAAGGAACTTCAGGAGCAGAGCCCCAAATGGTGCAAATCAATCTCTTCTTAATTATGCAGCAGTGCCTAGAGATTACAACTGAGATCAGACCAGGTCCCCATCAGGCCAGGTGCTGCACAGGCTCAAAGGGAGAGACAGTCCCTGCCCCCAGGAGCTCAGTCTAACTAGACAAGGGTAGGAGGGGAAATAAGAGGCATCAAGAGGGGAAAGAACGTGCCCCAGATCAGTGGCAGAGCTGGGAATAGGATGGAACCCAGGAGTTCTAGCCCCCGCTCTAACCCACTAGACCCCACTTCCCTCCCAGAGCTGGGATAGAACCAGGCAGGAGTACTGGTTCCCAGTCCAACATTAGACCACAGCACGGGGAAGATCTAGCCCTAATTTCAGGGTGGACACTCAGGCTGCTACTGCTCTGCTCCCCAATAAAACAAGGGACTAATTAGCTGCTCCCCCCCGCATATAGTGGCCCTCCCTTGTGAGTTGAGTAATTGCTGGTGCATCCTTTCTTCTCCTCCCGTACCGATGGCGCCACGGTTATGTTATTTCTCTCTTCTTCTCCGTGATCAAAGGCAGCGCGGCTCCTTTGTGCAGCGCTTGCCAAATGTTTCCAAATGCATCACAATAAAAACCAGAGGAGGGGAAGAGACAGGAGAAAATGAAAGGCCCAACGGGGGGGCTCGGCAAGCAGATAGGGGCTGCTCATTAAAAACATACACACACCTTGCAGACTTTTAATTAATATTGGGAAGGCAGTTGGGGGGCAGCAGTGGGAGGAGAAGGAGCTGGCTAGGGGCAGTAAGGGGACTGGGTGTTGTTCAGCTGTAGTCCCTGCCCCCCTGTGGCCTTGGGGTGTGCGCTTCCCTCTCCTTCCTTGCCCCCAAGGTCTTGACCCAGAGTTCTGAGTGGTTAGAGCAGGGGAATTGGATCAGATCAATTTGCCCATCCACCCAGGAATCCCTACCCACTTCTGGGGATAGAGCAACTAATCGGGACTGCCGCAGGAGGTAGGCTGAGCTCTTCTCCCCCCACCCTCAGCAGAGGAGTTGAGGGCGACAGAGAGAGTCTAGCAGCTTGGTCAGCACTGCTCCCTCTTCCTTTCCTTTCTTCCCCTCTTCTGCAGACAATGGGTTTCCCCGCTCTCTCTTCCCCCCTCCTCTCCTGAAGACAGTGGACTGCCCTACTCCCCCTTCCCTCCTCCGCTCCCCTAGACAATGGGCTGGCCCACTCCCTCTTCCCTCTCCTCTTCTGCAGACAATGGGCTGGTCTGCCTCCTGGGCCCCCCTCCTCTCCTGCAAACAATGGACTGACCTGCCCCTGCTCGTTCCCCCTTCCTCTCCTGCAAACAGTGGGCTGACCTGCCCCTGCTCGTTCCCCCTTCCTCTCCTGCAAACAATGGGCTGGCCTGCCGCCTCCTCCTTTTCCCCCTCCCCCGGAAACAATGGGCTGGCCTGCCCCATCTTTCTGTCCCCTCCCCCCCCGCCCTGGTTTGGGTGAGAGCAGGTGAAGAGCCCCTGAGCCTGGAGCTGCAGGAGAATACAGGTGCAATGGGGGCAGAGCAGAGGAGAGCTGGGACTCCGCATCAGCAAATGCAATGTTGGGGTACAGAGAGAAGCCAGGAGCTGCAGCCATGTGCTTCTGCAGCAGGGGCCAGTGTTGTCATGCAGTGACTGTGCCCCAGGGTGGGGTGGGGCAGGGCTCTAGAATCAAAAAAGAGACCATCAAACTGGAGAGAACCTTGAAAAACTCTCCTGGTGTACTGGGCGCAACTGATTTCTTCTGAACCCCCTGGTGATGGCTTGCAGGGAGCTGCTGGATTACCCTGTGAGGGAAAGGGTTGGCTGCTGCCCTCAGCCCCTGACTGTGCAGCCCCAGCTACTGGGCGAGGCTTTGCCATATCAGCCTGGAATCCTTTGCACGCAGCCACCAGCACAAAATGGCCCATCCCCAGCCATGGCAGCCCAGCACATGGACTGGTACCCCTGGGGCTGGGTGATAAGAGTATTCTCTGTCTCCATGCCACCCTGGGCCAGACCGTGGCCCCAGCCAGCCCAGTATCTCCCCCACCCCAGGCTCAGATTCATGGGCCCAGCCAGATCAGTATCCCCCCACTACTCTAGCGCTGACTTTTGGGCTCAGCCAGCCCAGAATACTATTACAATCTGTCATACCAACAATCGAGCAAGGCTTGTAATAAAGAGTCTGGCCAGATCTTTCCAGTCCAGTGATGGAGCTAAGGTCGATCCCCAAAGTGTGGGGGCCTAGGGAGAAGTATTGTGTTTTCCATTTCTGATCTGTCGGGAAGGGGGAGGGGGATTCTCTGTCAACCACAGGAGACTTTGGCGTTGGCATGTGCAATTGTAGGCAGAAGCTTTTCCTTCCCTGTTATTTACTGCTGCCTTTCAAACCATAGTGCAGCTCTGATTCTGTTTTCTTCAGCTGACAAAGAATGCAGCTTTTAATGATAATATTGAGCTAATGTATGTGACTCTGAGCTAGATGAGCTATAGGGATCCTTCACCCAGTGTGGAGATGCAGCTGCCTCTGGGGTGGAGTAATGGGGGCCTGTTTATACTGGGATCCTTCACCCATTGCTGAGATGCAGCTGACTATCCCTATGGCTAATGTGCACCACTGCTTGAAGCACAGCACCCCCTAGTGCCACATTGGGGTTAGTACTGATCTTGGGGAGAGAGCACCCCCTACTGAGTCCCCACCCCACTCCCAGCAGCACAGTGCCCCTTACAGCTCAATTGCAACCTCTTCTAAGTGCACAGCAGCACTCAACCAGTGCAGAATAGGCCAGAAGCAGGGAGACTGTTATACAGCAGAATAGTCCCGTGCCATTGGGTAAATCTATGAGATGGCCCAGCTTGGCAGAAATTACAGAGCAATTAAAACAATTCAAGATCTGGAAGCAGAGGAGGCTGACAAGATCAGGGTGTTTAGCTCAGCAAGGAGATAAAAGAGAGGGGGATATGCTAGAGGGGCCTAAAGGATGTACAGAATCTAGATAGGCAAGTGGGATCTGCTATTCACCTTCACTCGCCATTGAGGAAACCTCCCATGAAATTCCAAGCAACACATGTCAAGTGACTCCATTTGTACACGACATCATTAGCCTGTGGAACTCCCTGACACATGATAGTTATGGACCTCACTCCCTGTCTCTGGAGCTGTTCTTTCCATCAGTGTATTTTCCACGAGCCAAAATTGGCTCCTACAGTCTATTCTCCCCACCACCAGTGGCCAGGATTGTCCCCTACAGTTTATTCCCCTCCAAGTTTTATACTTTGCTCCTGTTCATCCCATAGCCCCTAATTTCCCTCCAAGCCATTCTCCGTCCACCCAGTGTCTTTTGCACCTATTGGATACCTGGAGTCAGATCTCATGCCACCCTGCAGCTTGACTAAGTCAGTCATGGTGATCTCTTGTGAGCTTCCTTCGTAAACTCACTCAGTCACCAACATCGTCTCTTGAGACCCTGTGTCAGGTAACAGCTCTGAGTCCCAGGCTTGGCTAAGGGTTCTAACTAAGCAGTGACTTGCTTTCACTGCCCCCGCTGCAGGAGGGGGTACTGAAAACACACAGATCAGTTCTAAAGGAGAGTCACTCTCATATTCCACACCACCTGGCGCATGAGATATGGGAGCTCAAAGCATGCATGTAGTTAATTCTACCCCATATACTCCCTGCACAGTGGTCATGTTATCTCTGATATTGCAAATGAAGGAGCAGCTGAGTGAAGTGACTCACTGGTAAAGCAACAGAGAAACAGGCCACAGTCCTCAGGACTCCTGACGCTTACCTACCCCTGATCTAACCACTACCCTCCCAAGCCAGGGCTAGACCCCAGGAATCCTGGCTCTTAGCCCCATTGCTCTAGCCACCTGACTCAATTTCCCATCCAGATCCAGGAAAAGAGCTCAGGAGTCCTGACTCCCAGAGCACTAAGCCACTTGCTTCAAGCTGTTATGTAACTCATTTCCCTTCCACGTTCAGTTCACCCCTGCCCCGTAAACGGAACAGAGTATTTGGTCTGTAAACCATGGAGAATAGTGGCTCTGTTGGGTGCATTCTCACGCAAACTCCCCTGTCCTATCACAGCGCCCACTGGTGGTGTGAGCATGTATGCAGATTTATGAGCTCACTGCCTAAGTTCCCTCGAAGCAGCCACGTTAGCGCAGGTGTTCAGGCTGCGGTGGGAAGAGATGCCTCTCCCCCAGCCCAGCCCAGCCCCAGACCTGCCGTGGTGGGGAGAGGCACCCCACCCCCGCCCCAGCCCAGCCCTGGACTTGCTGCGGCCTAGGGGAGGCCCCCAGCCCCAGACCTGCTGTGGCTGTGGGGAGGTGCCCTTTCCCTGGCCTGGACCTGTGCTGGCCAGCGAGAGGCGCCTCTCCTCCAACCCAACCCTGGCCTGGACCTGCCCTGGCCCGCGAGAGGCACGTCTCTCCCCCAGCCGAGGTGCTGCTGTTGTAGCCCTGAGGCAGCCTGCATCCCAAACCCCTCATCCCTGGCCCCACCCCAGAGCCCGCCCCCCCAACGCTCTGACCCAGTCCTGAGCTCATCCCCAGTCCCACCCCAGACCCTGCACCCTCCACTGGAGTCCTCAGCCCCCCACATCCCAACCCTCGGCCCCAGCCCTGAGCCCCCTCCCCCACTCCAAACCCCTCGGTCCCTCCCTGTCACATGAACTTTGTTATGCGCACCAACATGGAGGTGATGTGTCACATGTCACCTCCATATTGGTGCACATAATAAAATTCAATCTGCACATGAGTGAGAAAAATTAGAGGGAATACTGCCCACTGCATAGGTGCTAATAGTCCCACCCCTTGGGACAGCCTGCCCCTGGAGTCTATCTTGGCAGGCAGCCCCAATCACTGTACAGACACAGCACTGCTACTACAGGCTGCGCTGTAATGAAGTGGTGGGGAGGAGAGTACCACTGCCCTCCCCTGGGAGGAATCAGAGTCACAGCTCTGTATGACAGAGCCCCACACAGTTAACAGTGAGTCTTGTTTAGCTCCAGTCCGTGGGCAGTTTAGGGGTAGCGAGGCTGGAAGTTCTAATCCTGCTACTGCCAGGAAGATTGGTGTAGCTAGGGAGCCCATGGCTTTGGTACTGTCCATTGAGAATCTGGTGAGGAAACTGAAAACCGGCTGATGGGAATGGCACATACTGGGAATAGTCTGCCAAACTCCTGGAGTCCTCATCCTCAGCCGGTGCAGTGGGGTGTAACTGCATAGGAGTCAGGCCTGCTGGGTTTTATCCCTAGCTCTGGCAGTCAGGATTCCTGGGTTCTATTCCTGTTGACATCAGTGATGCTAGGCATCTGTCCCTCTATCTGCTTTCTTTCCAGTTCTAATAGGGACAGAGCCCACAGATCTGTCAAAACAGCTCCTGAAAATATAGTTATGTATGTTTTTGAAACATGTATTTTCCCAACACACACCCACCAAATTTACAGCCAGTGCAAAGGACCAAAATAATGTGTGCAGTGTCCTTGTCATTTCAACATCAACTTTGGTTGCCAGATGTAAAAAAGAAAAAGTGGGGGGAGGGAGAGGTGGGAGGTGGGAATGGAAACGGCAGACAGATGGACAGAGTCGAAAAGTGTGTCTGGGTAGGGGGAGGGAAAGATTTTAAAATATGCAGAAGAAAGAAAGAAAGAAAGAAAGATGAATCTAGATAGGTAGAGAAATTAATCTAGAAAGAAAGAATGGAAGAAAGAAAGAAAATGCATCTAGATGGAAAGACCATAGATTAATGAATCTAGAAAGAAAATTAATACAGAAAAAGGTAGATAATTAATATAGAAAGAAACAGAAATGAATCTATATAGGTGGAAAGGAGGAAATGGATGTAGAAAGAAAAAATAATCTAGATAGAATGAAAGTAAAAAAGAAAATATGTCTAGAGAGGAAAAACTGTAGATGAATCTAGAAGGAAATATAAATTAATCCAGCTAGACCGAAAAAAGAATATAGACAGACACAGGAATTAATGTAGAAATAGTATAGATAGAA
This sequence comes from Chelonoidis abingdonii, assembly GCF_003597395.2. Taxonomy (NCBI): domain Eukaryota; kingdom Metazoa; phylum Chordata; order Testudines; family Testudinidae; genus Chelonoidis; species Chelonoidis abingdonii. The sequence continues at coordinate 8,304,654 of NC_133785.1, forward strand.
ACGAATCTAGATAAAAAGAAAGAAGATAGATAAAAGAATACAGACAGAGAGAAGGAAAGAAAATATATCTAAACAGAAAGACTATAGATATTAATCTAGAAAAAGAGGAACAAATCTAGTTAGAAAGAAAAATCAAAGAATATAGACACAAATGAATCTAGAAGAAAGAGTATAGATAGAAAGAGAAACGACTCCAGGTGGAAAGAGAGAAAGGAAGAAACATAGAAATGACTCTAGAGAGACAATTGAAAAGGCGAGTGGTAGAGAAAAGAGATGTTTAAAAAAAAAGAAAGAAAAAAAAGTTGTTTTTTCTCCAAAAAAACATTCTTACCTAGTTTTCTTTTTTGTAATTTTTTTTCTTCATGCTAAAATCACATGGCCAATTTGTTGATGTAAGTTGATTGAATTCTGTGGTTTGCTCTCTTATTTTTAAAACGAAAAGAAAAGGGAAAAAATGAAATGAAAAAGAAAAGGAGGGGAATAAAAAGAAATGTGAAAAGCAGTTTGCAATTAGGTTTTTTCTTTTATTATTACTTAATTCTGCTGTTTGAAAATCTGTTTAATTTTTTTGCATTAAATGACTAATTTCTTTTTTTTAATTCTTTTTCTTTAAATTTATGATTTCTCTAGATTTTGTTGTAAAAAACTACAGTTTAAAACGAAAACAGTCATAAAGATTCGTTTAAAAAGCAGCCAGAGATTGGGGAACAAGTCTAGTTTTAAATTCAGTTGATCAGTTTGATTCAGTTTCTTGTGTCCAAATGTGGCAGTTTTTCCTCCGGTTCGTATTAACCCATCTTTCCTTTTCTGTTTCTCTTCCCCCTTTATTTCTCTCTGTTCTAGGAGGTGAATTAGTATTGCCCATAATTACCGAAGATTCCTTAGACACCCCACCAATTGCCACCCGGTCTCCATTCATACCCCCGCCACCTACCTTTGGCCCCTTCCTAACTGTAATAGAGACCACCAGAGATACCCTAGCCCCTTCCACCAATCAAAAACCCCCGTGCTTAGCCGACCAAGAGGACAGCGATTGCGAAGAGGGCATTGAGGCCTCCGGTTATGCCTCGGGCGAGGTCTTCGACTCCAGCCTGCCCCCTACTGATGACGAAGATTTTTACACCACATTCCCCTTGGTCACAGATAGGACCCTGCTGGCCAGGCCAGATGGAGCGTCTAAAAAGTCCCAAGGCTTCAGGCCCAACATTAGGACAGGAGTGCCGGCTTCATCCTCAATCCCTGAGCTCCTGACCTCCACTGCCTCTCCCGATCTGGTCCGTAACATCCCCGCCGGCAAAATGAACAATCGCGAGGCCCCTAAACCCCACCCAGACCAGTACCCCCCTCTGCCCACCTCTTTTGAACTCGACAACCGTAACAGGCATAAGTACCCCGGTATAACGTCTTCCCCCAATTTCCACAATCTACCCACAGCTAACCCCACCGGCTCGGGGGAGAGGGGTCCCCCGGGAGCCGTCGAGGTGATCCGCGAATCTAGCAGCACCACGGGGATGGTGGTCGGCATTGTGGCGGCGGCCGCCCTGTGCATCCTCATCCTCCTCTATGCCATGTACAAGTACCGAAACCGGGACGAAGGCTCTTACCAGGTGGATCAGAGCCGGAACTACATCAGCAATTCGGCACAGAGCAACGGCACGGTGGTGAAGGAGAAACCCACCTCTGCCACAAAAACCCCCAGCAAGAGCAAGAAAAACAAGGACAAGGAATATTATGTGTGAGTCTCCGCCCCCCCCGGCCCCGCCTCCCTCCTGTCCCTCTGGTGGCAAGCGCGAGAGAGAGACGATCGCAGGGTGAGACCGGCTCAAATCATGCCAACCTTTGGATACAAGAGACCAACGAAACCTCCCAGCCTTCCTTTCTCCTCCCTCTGCATCACAGAGGCAACCAGTGGATCCTGCCCCCCACCTGCACCCCACACTGGTTTCAGTTTGTTCATTTCCCTCTTATTTAATTTTTCTGTTCATCCTCGTAAATTAATAACCACCACCCCAAAATCAAGATCATGCTCACTTCCCACACCCCACCCCGGAGTCCTTCAGATCTTGGGGTTTGCTTAATTTGTTTTCCTTTTAACAAAGGAAGTGGGGGAAAGAACAGGGCAGGGGCGATCAATTCACACACGCCATGGTTAGAGGTTGGCACGGGAAATAAGCAACCACTCGGAAACAGAACAGAAAACAATGATCTGGGGTGGGGTAGAGGGATTAATGAAGGCTTCAGGGCTCCCTAGATAAAGTTGAGCCAGGATATTGCTATATATATATATACACACACGTGTGTGTGTGTGTATATATATATAGGTGACAGCTCATTCCCCCCCTCTGTTATCCTAGGAGGTTAGACGCTTCCTCATCCGGATGAAACTTTGGGGTACATCTCCCCACCCCTTTTAGACCCCTCTCCCATGCCCTGTTTGGAAACAGACTAATCCAATTGGGATACAAAAGATTTGATTTTTTTCTCATAACTATCGACAAAATTCCGACACGGAGCAGGATACAGCTGGATCCAGAAAACTTGGCTGGGCAAAGATTTGGGGACGAAAAATCGGTCTCTCTCGGAATTATTATTAAAACAATAAAAGGGGGGGTTCCTTTAATTATAACTGATTTTTTTCTCTCTCTCTTTGTTAATGTGTCAGAGTCTTGGAAATGTGTGGAGTAAACCGAACCGAAACAAACAAAATCACAAACTCTCGGGAAAATAAAAATGAATCCATTAATACCGATGGTGGTAAATAAAGCAGTTGATATGGATCTTGTCCAACTATGGAACTGATTGGCCAGTTGGCTCTCTGCTCTGTAGTAACAAAAGGGGGTGCTATTTTCAAAAGGTTTAGAGTTGGGCTGGTGTTGGTTTTTGCAAAAGCAACAGCAACAGGAGCTGAGACTGGTTTGGGGGTACCTGCTCGGGATGTGTGGGGGTGGGAGAGATGGGAAAATATATACGATGTTTCTGTTTTGTTTTCAGGGGATTGATGGCATAATTCCTTTTCCCCCTTGCCTCCTCCACTCCCATCTCCTTTTCTCCATGCCAAGGTGCTATTGTGATCATCCTTTAAGTGTCTTCTCAGAGCATGTCCTTAAATTGTGGTGTTCTTTCAAGGTATCCAGGACGGGGGTAAGCAGCTGTTGATGGGAATTTGCAAATGAAGGAGGGGTGGAGGCGTTGGACTATTTCCTTCACCCTCACCTTCGCCCCTCACTGGGGGAATTGGAAAGGCTTTTCAAATGACTATATATAAAGAGAGCTCTATATATATATAAAATATATATATATATAAATATATATATTATATAACGTATATGTGTGGACAGTTTAACACAGAAGAATCAAAGGGTTTGGAAGGACATTTGAGAAGGAGCTAGAGACAAAAAAAATCTCTCCCTGCCAAGGCGTGTGGTGTGTTACAGGTAGGATCCCTTGATGATCTCTGGGCACGGCCACTGGAGACCAACTCCCATCTTTGATCTCAATTCTGCAAGACTCCAGCCCATCCTTCCATGCGAACTGGCCAACAGGGCCAGCCCCTGCTTCTAGATAGGTCAGTGCCACAGGTCTTTGCTCTGTCAGGGGCTTTCCAGCTGGTTCCTATGCAGCAACGCACTTCAGCACCCGCCTAGCTCAAAGCATAGGGGTCATCCAGTCAAAGACAGGAGAGAAAGAGTCACAGATTGGAAGAGAGACATGGCAGAATTTTGCCCAGAGGTTCCTGCACCCAGCCCATGACTTGCGTCCCAATTAAACCGTATCTGTTGGACGATAGAAAGCCCTCAAGGGATGCAAAATCCTCCACATCCCTTGGGGAATGGCTCTAAAATTTCATTCTTAATCTCCCTCATTAAAAACGTGGATCTTACTGGTGCCAGCTCCCAGCCATCAGATCTCACTGTCCATCTGCTAGATCTAGCAGTAAACCCCTTTTCTCTGGGGCAGTATCATCAGTGAGGCTAAGGGAGCTGTGCTGGATTGGAGTTGGAGAAGTCCAGCCCTACCAGGATCAAGCCCATTGCTGGGAAGGGTGTAGGGAGGTGAGGAATTTGGATCGGAATTCTTTCTTTCGGAGTGATAGGATGCAGGCACTTCAGTTTCTGAAGGCTGGCAAAGTTATTGCAAACTCCCCTCACCTTCAATGCTAAAATGCCAAGGGGGGCTAGCAGCGAGCTGGAGAGAGTGTGATAGATCTGCCATTGTAAACTGTGAACTGAAACCATTTCATATTAATTTTCAGGCTTTGAGGTGGGTTTTTTTTAAGAAAAGACATCACATTTTACAAAGTTTCCAGGGTATTTAGGCTCCTAAACTTTGAAAATGAAATTTAGGCTCCTAAACCTCTTAGATGCTTTGGCGAATGTTAGCCAAGGTGAAATTTGGTGGGCATCTCTCAGCATCTTAGACCATTGCAAGAGCTCAAGTTCTGTATTTTTCTCTTACCAAAAATCTCAACATTTTTTTTAAAGACACAGATAATTATTGGAGTTTCGTTCATTCCAAACTTCACCACTGAATGGAACCGTTTGCAGGGTGAAGGAGGGGGATTTCTGTCTGTTTCTCTAGGAGTGTAATGAACATTATCAACTGTAAATTAATTTGTACATTATTAATATTTTATTTTTGTTTGGGGGAGGGGCTTGGGCGGAGAAATGAAGGTTGCAAACTCTATTTTAAAAATGACACTCTGATAAATATCCTCTTTTTAAAATATCAAGAGAGAGATTGGTTTATTTTACCAATAGCATTCCCAATCTTTTTCCTTTACAGCATTCCAGGTGGGGAGGAAATAAATTTTTAATTCATTCTTTTTGTATCAGTTTTGGTTTAATTTTTTTAATGAACAGAAACCCCTTCCTGATTGTTTTGGGGGAAATACTCTGTGGTTCTGCATACTTACCCTGTAAACTTCCTGTACTCTTCAATGTTACTGTAAAGTGTTACCAATTATGATGAAGTCAAAAAAAAAACTTTCAACCCATGTACATTACCGCAAAGGGGAATACAGTTGATTCTATACTTCGTACAACTCTGGAGTTCTAGTCATTTTGTGTGGGCAGGCCAGGCCGAGAGACGGTTAAGGGATTGACCAAGGGCCTGTTTCTCCATTGCTTTGTACCTTGTCTATTATGGGTTATATTGCAGTGCTAGTAGCATCCAACAAAGAGTAGGGGCCTATCAGGCTGGGTTTGGGGCCAAGATCAGGGCTCCTCTCACACAAATGCCGCACTGACCCCAACCAAGATCAGGGCCTTTGTCATGCCAGGCATGCACAACTCACACACCCTCCCCCGCTGTTGAGCGAGATCAGGGGCCCACTTGTGCCAGGTGCTGCCCAGATGCCCCAGCCATGAGCGACCATGTTCCTATTGGGCTGGGTGCTGCACAAACCCCCAGACCGCGATCAGGGCCCTCCTCTGCCACTTGCTGTACAGCCCCTCACTGAGACCAGGTCCCACTGTGCTGGGCCCTGCACCAGAGAGCTCAGTCTAACTAGATGAAGGATGGGAGGGAAACAGGCACCAAGAGTTGCAGGGCTGTGCGTAAGGTAAGTGACATAGCCCAGAGTGCACCACTTGCCCAGCCCCAGCCAGTCCTGAGATGAGCAGCCCCAAGAGAGCTAGTGCTGGGCTGGGTGCCGAGCTCTGGGAATACTCAGGCCTGCGTCTGTGCTCTGAGCTCACTAGAGAAGCCACCTCTTTGTCTTTGATCCAGCCCGGCGCTTTAGCAGCTGCTTCACTTGAGGCAGGCAATGACCCCGCCCCGGCCAGGTGATGGCTCCCCGGGCTGGTGCAAAGCACACGCCGACGTGCTTGTCTGGATCAGCCACCTTGCAATGCACAGTGAGCATGGGATGCTAGTGGGGATGCCGTTCTCACTGTGCCCCCTGCAAATGACGCACGAAAGTGCAGAGTGACAGAGAATGGGGCTCAGCTGTTATTTCAGGCACAAAGGGACCATTGGGGTTGTCTAGGCCAGAGAATCCAGCCAGCAGTTCCTGTGTGAAGCGCAGTAACTTACGGTCAACCATGGGTCTTGATCTCCTGGGTGTGATCTCGGCACGTCAGCCTTAGGGTGCTAAGCACCTTGTAGCTCCATCTCCAGCACCCTGCACTGGAATGGGCAGAAAGCCCTTGGAGGAACGCTGTGCCTGGCCACGGGCCCTGCATGATGCAGCACCAGCCCTGGATGGATGGGATGACAAGATTCCATTCTTCTCTCAGCCCAGGTAACAGGGAGAGGAGGCAGTGAGGGGATCTGATCTGAGCAGGTGTGACTGGGGACCCAACTGATATCAGGGAGTAGAGAGGGTTTTATCGCAGTCCCCTAACCTGGAATGGTGCAGCCTCCTAGCTCTGCCCATGTTGGGCCAGATCCCCAGCTGGAGCCAATCAGCCAGATCTCCAGCTGAGCTGATGTGGCCAGATTCCCCCCTTGGAGCCAATCAGCTATGCTCCTTTGGAGGCAACATTCCCCAAAATTGAGCCTGGGGCTCTGGCCCCATTCCAGGGGCTTGGGTACAGAGCGGGGCAGAGACTGTAGCATTGTCCCTGTCCCAACAAAGGCCAGAGGCAGGACTCAGAGACAGACCCTGCAGTGTTGGGAAAGGAGGATCTGGCTAAACCCTCAGCGCCTTGGCCCAGGTCCTTCCAGGTTGGAGGAGCTCTGCTGGCAGGAGCGTGTCCTGGAGACAAGGCTTCATCTCTGAGAGCTGCACATGCTGTAGCTTCCACCCCAAACAAGGCTGCTGGAGCGGTGCCTGGGTGGGAACTGCCCTGGGGCAGGGCCCTGTGCTGCAGCAGTGCTGGGGTGTCCATGGGGCAGAACTATAGGAGGAAGGTCCCATGGCTGAGGGCTCAGCAGGGCTGAATGGCCATTAAAAGGTGGAGTTGGCTGTAGTGGTCGTGGACGGTTCCGTTGCCATGGCTTGCATGGTGCCCTCTCTCCCAAGTGTTGCCTGGAGGGCACTTGGCCCAGCAGAAATGGAGAACGGCACCTCCCACTGGGAGCTGCTGCATGAAGGACATGAGGAGGACGTGGATTGGGCATGATGAGGCGAAGGATCCTGCATGTGCCCCAGGACGCTCACCCCCAGGAGAGGGGAGAACGTCAGTGCAGAGCAGCAACGTCCACGTGTGGAGGGGAACGCGGACCAGAGAGAGACAGGGAGTCCTCGGCAAGCGGCGTGGAGACAAATGGGTGGCGATGGAGCCCCAGAGAGGCTCACCAAGCCTGTTCGTGGATGGGGGAGACTGGGATGAATGGAAATGAGGACGTCCTGGAGATTCATTTCGAGAGAGGCATTTCCAACCTGAACGGGTGCCTGGAGGAGTCTGGAACCAACTGGCCATGGGGTGTCTCTGAGTCAGTTTCTTCAGAGAAGAGACTGGAGTGGATGGGACATGGAGCCCTCTAGTCTTGGGAGAGGTGTCTCCCTGTGATGGTGCCTAGAGGACACTTGGATGGAATGGGCCCGGTGGTGTCTCCTTTTGCCAGGGGAAGGTGCTTGGGATCAAAGGGCCACTGAGATGGGAGCTCCATTGGAGATGGGTGTGAAGTCTGTGGCTACATCTCCAGAGCAGAGTGTGCCAGTGCCTGGACTCCCATGCATGCACTCCGGGCTAGCCAAGCCAGCCACCCCGCAGAGCCGCACACGCCCAGACCCAGGACATGCACTGACACGGGCTTGGTGCTAGGATCTTGGGTGTATCTCACCCCGTTCTTAGCTCACACGACAGGAGCCACTCTAGGGCTTGGTTCGCAGAGGTTTGTGGGACAACTTGTCTGCCCCCAGCCCCCGTGTGGAGGGGGCCCCAGCCCAGTGACAGATCCAATCAAGGCACATCCAGGTCTGTTGCTCCTCATGCCTGGCCACTCTGGCGGGTGCCAAGCCCTGGCTCCTGCCTGATCCTTCCCAGGGTAGCCCTGGAATTGCCAGACACAGACAGCGGCTCTGAGAGCTGGGGGTGGAGATTTCAGAGGCAGCATCTATCCTCCAGCAGGCGGGGGCTCTCCAAGGAGGCCTGAGCCCTGGCCCTGATGAGGCACAGCTCAGAGATGATGCCCAGTGGACAGCAGAAGGTGCAGCACTGCCCCATGCCCACGAAGACATGGTCCTGCCTGACCCTCCACCGTGATGGGGGGCAAACATGAGTGAGGCGTTGGGACTGGTGCACCAGGGAGCCTACCACCACGGACGGGCTACAGGGCCAAGCCTGAGTGGGCAAAATGGGCAGTGGGGAGGGCAATACTGCATTTTCTTACCACTGCTGAGGGGCTGGTCCCTGCACCAGGGCTCCCCCCGGGGCTCTGCCCAGCCTTGCCCCACTTCCAGCAGCCCCTAATGGCTGGCGGGATGGCACTAGGGTGGGCCTGGCTGGAAGGGGGCAATGGTTTGATGGGTGAGGTGCTGGGGCTGGTGACTGCAGCAGGGATGGCTGCACAGGGACTGATGGCGCAGACCCTGGGAAACATCTCTGGGGTACCCCTGGGGTGCAGAGCAATTGCCCAGGGCCTCTCAGCCAGGGAGTTTCTATCCCAGGCACCGTGGGTGCTCCAGCTCCGTTCCATTCTGCCGACAAGTGCACCAGCCTCCATATTCAATTCATTAACAAATTTGCTGTAATTATTTGTGTGCGCCAGAGAAAATTGCACTGGCGGCTTATTAGATCCAGGCTGATTATGCAGAGCGGCATTCCCAGTGCCGGACCCACCCCCTGCCAGCACCAGGAGGGATGCCTACCTCCGTCTCATCGCGCTGGGGCGTCAGGGAGGGCTCCCAAGACCCTCTTCGTTGTGTTGTCCCCCTGCACCTGGCAGGGGTGACTGGGTCGGAGGGATACTAGGCAGCTCAGTGGGAGCTCATGTGATGGGGTGGGGGGGCCTCAGGGATCACTCGTGGCTGTGGCATAGGGCAGTCTCCCAAGGTCATGCAACAGGGACGATCTGGGAATGGGACCCAGGAGGCCTGACTCCCAGCCCCATGTCTGCTGTAGCCCACTGGAACCCCCCTGCCCCTGCCAGAGAAAGGAATAGGAGCCAGGGAGCAGCACTGGGAAAGGCAGACAGCATGGGGGGCACAGGCCAGAGAGGGGATCAGGGAGAGATCCTGGCCATGCAGGAAGCCCGTGAAGTGGGGATCACAGGCTAGGGTGGTGGGGTCAGAGAGGAATCCCAGCATCAGGGAGGCCGGGGACATGAGGACACAATCTGGGGGTGGGGGATGGAGAGGGGAAATCGGGTGGCTCCCTGCAGCCTTGACCTTTGCCTCACCCCATCCACAACCCCTCCCTGAGCACCCCCCTTCTTGGGATGCGGCTGCCTCCAGAGGGGCTAGCCCCGCCCCTTCAGCCTGGTCACTTAGTCGCCTTTACAAGCTTTCAGTTTTACATATAAAACAATTGACAAGAATTCCCACTTCTGAGGCACTGGGCTAAAGGTGGCTCCAGGAGCCAAAATCACAGAGATTGGGCTTTTCAATCCCCCCCACCCTGCTTTTCATTATTGGTTCTTCTCTTTCTACCTTGATGGGCCTTTATGTCACCTCTCTTTTATTCCTAATGGGACTCGTCTGATTGTTTTGAACAACCTTAATTCCCCCCCTCCCCCTCCTTCTAAAGAGGAATTTAAATAACTGCAAACAGCTGATACATTAATGAAGTGATTATGTGGCTTGGAGCCAATTTCCAGCCCCTCCACAGAAGAAGGTTTTACTCATTGCCCAACTTATTTATTTATTTACCTCCCCCTCCCCTTTTAATTTACATTAGCTGAGGATTTTACTCAGGCAACTCAAGGCCAGGCCCCAGGAGCAGGTCTGACCCCAGCCCAGGGGGGACTGGGTGGCTCTTGGGGGCAGGGAATGGGACATAGGGTCCTTCCCCTCTAGGGGGCGCTGGCTCTGATTTGGCCCCTGCTTTGGGGGGCTGCACTGGGCCAGAACATCCCAGTTGTATGTCCTGGGCCTTGTGCTGCTCCCCACAGGCAGGTCCCTGAGGATGGCCATGCTTTGGGCTGAAGGGAGGGGCTGGGTTGGGATGGAATGGCCTGGCTGGTGTTAATGCAGATCAGCCTGGATCGAAAGGTCCCTGGACCTGGCTTTAACTCTGTGAAACTGACCTGTGATCATTGTCCTGTCACCCTCAGTCAGTTTCCTCTGCAGGCCAGGTGGGGTGGAGGTGTTAAATCCAGCTGGGGGGAGGGGACTATTAATTGGTGATCATGTGATCAGTTAAGCCTTGTGCAGGGGAGAAGAGAGTTTAGAGCTAAAGAAAACCCAGGGTTCTTCTCTGGCGTGGGTAGTGTTTGGGACCCCACCATACTAGGTGCTACACAAACCCAGAAGAAACAGGTTTGTGTTTTATTGTGAGATTGTGTGTGTCTCCAAAGTTCCCTCTAGTGCCAGGCCCTGCCCAGCCCCTGACTGACTGGGGAGGGGACCTGGGGGGTGGGCTGGGAGCTAAGGTCAGGGGGAGGAAATAGGGCATGTATCCCAGCAGAGGGGGTGGAGGGGGGTGTGAGAAGTGCAGGCCGGGGGGAGGCGATCCCTGAACAGGAGGATAGGAGAGGAGCACAGGCTGGGGGCAGCCACAGGAAATACATGTGTATTGAGCCAAACCACTGCCGTCTCCTGGGGCAATGAAGAGCTAAAGCAATTAAAAAAAACTGAGTTAATGAAGAAAACACAAATCTGGGATTGGCTCGAAGAACAAATGCAACAAATCTTCTTGAAAAGCATCTCTCCGGAGCCAGCTGTGCCTGTGAAATCGAAGGGGAGCTTTTGCCAGAATTCTAATGGCCTGTCGGAGAGTTTTGTTCCCTCATTTTCATTTTGGTCTGTTTAGTTCAGCCCCTCGACAATATAGGGGGGAGTGATCAGTGTCCTGGCATTAGCCAAGCCATGCAGGGGCCTGCTCAGTGTGTGAGTGGAATGCCTTACAATCAGAGGTGGTGCGGTTAGCAATGTATTGGGTGGAGCACCGGACTGAGACTCTGAAGATCTGGCCCCTATTCCCGGCTCTGGCACCTTGGGCAAGTTCTACCCCTCTCTGTACCTCAGTTTACTCATGTGTAATATGGGGCTAGTGATACTGTCATCGTACAGCACACTGAGCTCTGTGGGTGATGTGCTGCGCAGAAGCTGAACAGTGGTGCTGGAAGGCCAGGATCTCAAGCAGAGGGGTGTTAGACAAACTGGCCAGGACAAGGCGCTGTTGCTTCTGGGAACTGGATTCCTGGCATGTTACCTTGGTGGTGAGTTGGTTTCTCTCTCCAGTGACTGTTGCTGTGTGGCCAGAAGGGTCCATTAGAATTAGATTGTCAGCTCTGTGCTCCCCTACAGCACAGGGCGGAGGATGTTACCCAGTCACCGCTGCACCAAGCCAAATTACTTAGGTTTGCCTGGAGCATCTCCTGGAGACTCCAACCCTGCCTGGGGGCATTTGTGTCCATGGTCAGTCGCCCTCCTGGGACAAATTTGGAGTCTTGTTTGGGACTATAATCCAACCGTTGGTGGTTCTTCTGCCTTTTGTGGTGAGACTAGAGAGCTCTTCAGTACCAAGATCTGCTCCCCGGGATCGCAATCAAATCACCTCTGTGTGCTTTGTGAGAAGCTAAACAGCCTCCCGCTGGCAAGCATTTTCTCCAGTTCTTGGGTCATTTGTGTGGCTCTTCTCTACACCCTGTCTGGGTTTCAAACATCCCTTGTAAAATGTCAGTATTTCATTAGAGTCCAGGATTGTTAGCCGCCCGCCCTGCTGTGTGGTGTCTGTAGCCCTACCAGAAACGCTCACACAAAACTGATTGGGCAGGTTTGTTCTAGGAAAGTATTTTTGTCGTGTCACACGCTGCTGGGCACCAGGCAAAGTAGTTAACAATGGTGGCATTGTCAGTCCCATTTTGCTTCTGAATTAGCACTTTGAATGAGGCGGTGCAGCACTCCAGAGCAATCAGCTCAGGCTCTCTGCAAACTCAGGCATGTGTCACTTTGTCAGTTATATGTAAGGTGAGACACCCCCCCCTCATGGAGCAATTGGTTCTGGCTCTCTGCAGACTCAGGCAAGTGTCCCTGACTCAGGTCACGTTTTCAAAGTTTTCTTCACAACCAATGTTATGCTTGAGTCTCTCCTTTTTTTTAATGAAAGCAGAGATTTTGCAGAGCGTTTACAAGGTCAGGAAGTTGTGCAGCACCTGATCTGCCAGGGACCCTTCAATGTTGGTTGGGGGGTGCATGTGACATTTCCATAATACACCAGCTAAATTGTTCTGTCCCCTACTCTATGGATTGGGGATGCAACATATCTGGCTGCTGTGATTCAAGTGTATGTGGGAGGCTGTATCACCCTGTCCCTCAGTCCCCAGTGTGTGTGAACACTGCTAACTTTGGAAACTAGCTGTCTGCCAGCCATGGTGTTGATGGATATTGTCAAACTGTCACTGATTCCTGCTATCCGACAGGATAAATCTGATTTTTGCCCTGGGGAAACAGCTGGTGGACGTTGGATGTTTGTCTAAAATGCATCCTGTGATCTAGTGGTTAGAGCAGGTGGGGGCTGGTAGCCTGGACTCCTGGTCAGGGAGGAGAGTGGGATCTAATGAGTCAGAGCAGGGCAGGGACTGTGGGGCAGGACTCCCCGGTTCCCTTCCTGAACCACTGCTTTTCTCTGCCTCTGCCCCTTAGGTGTGAGGGAGGCTATAGTTAGAGATGGGCTATATCGAGCGAAGCACCATGTGTCTGCAAAAACCCGGGGCTCCTGGTATAATTCCTTCACGGTCCTTTAGAGCCCTCCTTTCAAGCCCCAGCACTTTCCCACCCTTTGAAGCCTCTGTATTGAGGACGCCATTTGAATCTGACCTGCTTTTGCGNGGGGGTGTGAAACAAAATCAGTTTAATTTTTTTTGTTCCTTCTTTTTTCTTACAGAGAGAGAATTGAAGTCAGCCTGTCAAAATATGTTCGTCTCGTGGGGCCTCCTGGGATGGGGGGGAGCGAAGTTGTAGTGGGATTTATTATGCAGACTAATTTTATATTTATTCAGGCGCTTTGCATATAATTCTCCAGGCATTAGGTATTCACGAGGAATAACGCGCTCCAGCAGGTTTGCCTCTAACAATACTGGGAGAGAGAGAGAGAGAGAAAGTATGTGTGTCAGGGAGAGAGCAGAGAACCGTCCAGTGTGTGTGTGTCTTCCCCACACACACTCACGCACACAATGCAGACCTCTGTAAAGCAGCCTCCCTGCTGGCACCCAGTGTGCGCCCATGGAAGGATGAGTAGGAAATCATTAAAATGCAAATACTCGCACTGTGATTAGTCAGTTTCTCCCCTCTCTGTGTGTGCTGGGCATATGGAGGAGAGCAGGAGAGAGGTGGGGCCCATCCACAGAGCTGCCTGGGGGGCAGGACACGGTGGGAGGGAAAGGGGGAAGTCTGTGGGGCATGCAGAGGGGGGTGTCCACCCCAATCTCTCTGCAGGGGGGGAGCATCCACCCCGATCTCTCTAGCAGGATGAGTGTCCCCTTCTGTGCAGGGAGTCTGTGCACCGGGGTTATACCCCATGTGTCTGGGATGGGGTGTATGGTCCTATTAGCATCCTTCTCCCTTCTTTCTGTAGGGTCTTGCGCTGCTGGGAATGGGATGGGAGGCTCCGTAGGGGGAGTGCTCCCCTGGCAGACACTGCTGGTGCCCTGATGTGGTGCTAGGGGATGCTGTGCAGCAGGGAGCAGGATGCAAGGCTCTCCCCTTGTAGTCAGCACTGAACCCAAGTCCTGGTTCTGGATAGGTACCAAGTCCTCCTGTCCTAGTTCACTAAGAAGCTGCACTCATTAGCTTTACCCCCTGGAACTCTGTGGATACATGCCATTAGCAAAGCTGAAAGCACAGGCTTCCTGGGCCTTTGTTAAAATGAATCCCCACCAGCTGCTAGCAGTATAGGGTGAATGAGACACAGTGGTGCAGTTCTGATCCCCTCCACCAGGAGGCAGTGGTGTGGAAATGGTCTTTCCCCAGCTCTCTGCACTGAGCAGTTTGCATCATTCTCTTTGTCTCCTCTCCAAAGGACTTGAAAGCCATTGGCTCAAATTTCCAAGAGTGACTAGTTATCCTGGATGCATCCATTGACTTGCCTTAAGGGGGGGCACGTGGCTTTTCAGAAAATGCTGAGCACTGGGGGAGATAATCCGCCCTCTTTAAGGCTTCAAAACCTGCCCCTGTCTCGCCCCCGGAACCACTCGCCACAGCTGGAAATTCTAAATATAACACGAAATGGATTGAGGGGGAAACTGAGGCAGTGGGAAAGGGTGGGCAGGACTTACCCATCTTGCACTGGTGAGGTGAGAAATGGAGCCCAGGTGTCCTGCATCCCTTCAGCACGAGGGAAATTGTTGCTTGGGCTGGCACACGGGGCACCAAAACCACACCTGATGTGCTGCATGGGATAGTAATTAGCATGGCAGGCAGGCATTGGGTTTGCCTGCAGTGCCCTAGCTCAGCAATCCGCTCTTGGAAAGTGGCACAGACTGGCACGATACTTCATGCCCCAGGCCGTCAGAGCTGGGCTCCAGCCCAGGCTCCAGCTAAGCAGGGTGCGGGCAGGTTAGTGTGTGGGGAGAGCAGGTGTTCTCCCAGTGCAGTGCTAGGGGGCCCTGAGCTGCAGGAAGTGGGGTGGGGGCTCAGCAACACCCAACTGAAATGCTGGGGGTGGAGAGGTGCCATCTTCTGGATGCAATGCAAAACCAACGTCCTGGCTGCTCGTAGTGGTGAAAAATCCACGGAGGGAGGAGGGATCCCACCCACACAGTCTCCATGCCCCACCCCAGAGGTGGCTGCATCCCAGCATCAAGCAAGGGGTCCCTGTATAAAAGCACCTGGCCCAGCCCGGAGGTGAGTGTGAAAACTTGCAAGGCTTTTTCTAAGCATCAGCGTCTCTCAGATCTGCTGCGCCTGGATTTTTCTTCCTTTCCAAGGTCTTTATTTAGTGGGTGGCAACTTTATTCATCTTTATCGCCAGGGAGATGGTTACAAATGGTGCCAGTTGTTCATCCCCAGAGATTTATCCGTGGCTCCAGGAAGGCGGGTAGAGGGGGAGGAGAAAAGGGGAATTCATAAAACACATGAACTGGCTCATTATTTCTGGAAACAGATGGCGGCGCCGTGGCCAAGTCACCCCTCACTCTGACAGCGCCAGGGCTGTGCAGGGGCAGGCAGGGAGATCAGCGCTGGTTGTGGGAGGCCTGGCGGAGACTTTTAGGTACCGTTTCTTTGGAGGTTTTCGCTAAAGCGCCGGAGTTTGGTTCCCACCTGAACAGCAAAGCACCGCCATGTTGGGCAATGAAGCTTGGTTTGTTCAGCAGCAGCCCCCCGGGAAAACCACCCAGAAATGCCCTCCCCTCCAGTCAGTTTGGGGTCGAATGAAACATTTTGTTTGATGCTTTGTTTTTTCATCTTGGCTGTGTGTGTTTGCACACGTGTGTGCGTGGCGACAGGCATGGGGCACGTGTGCAAGGGGCTCGGGACTCTTCAGCAAAAACTCCCCCCCTCCCTCCCCCGAGCAGTCAGGGAGTAGTTGCTGCACTTTGCCTTTAGGCACAAGCTGGGGAGTGAAGATGAGGGGGCCCATAGGGAGGATCAGGCAGGTTTCAAGTGTGAGTGTATGTGGGGAGGTGGTGCATGTGCAGGGGGAGGAGAGGCATCCTCCTCCCCCAATAATATCTTCTCATTTCCGTTCCCAGTATCTCCAAGGCTTTTACAGACGGGAATGAGCCCTGTTCAACCCCACTGTATGGGGGAGAGAGGAAGGAAACTGAGGCATGGAAAAGGTCCGGGACTTTCTTCCGCCCCCCCCCCCCCCAAAAAAAAAAAGACCCACAGCCCAGCAGCACAGAACCCAGGAGTCCTGAGTCCCAGATCCCCCTGCTCCTACCTACTAGATCCCACTCCCCTCCCCAAGCTGGGGCTAGAGCCCAGGAGTCCAGGTGCCTAGTCTATAGATTGCATAGATGCTTGGATGGGTGACTGCTAAGGAAAACAGTCCGTGCGGGCCCCACTAGGGGAGGGTGGCTCAGGAGGGGGTGGTCTCCCCTTGCAGTCTGTGCTGCCCCAGTGCACCACTAGGAGGCGCTGAGCTGCAGGGACCAGCATGGTGGCCAGGGAGCAGGCTGAGGTGGGCAGGTGTCCCTGGCTTGACAGCCCAATTAGCACCAATAGATGAACCTCTCCATCTGTGGCTGTAGCTTCCCCTGTATGAGGATGTTCTCAAGCTTCTGAAAATAGCCCCCGGGGCTGATAGAGCCAGTGTCTCCATGCAGAGCCCCTTGCTAGATCCTTGTTGTGACCCTAGAGGGGCCATCTGCCTGCTGGGCCCAAAGTATCAATTGCACAAACTCTCCCCACCCTGGACCAGAACTATGTGTTACAGAACAACTTTGCCTCTTTAGTTTCTGGGAGGGAAGCGGGGTCCAGTGATTAGAGCCAGGGCTCCATTCCCAGCTCTGGGAGGGGTGTGGGGCTAGTGGTTAGAGCTGGAGGAGGGGCTGGGAGTCAGAACTCCTGGGTTCCATTCCCAGCTCTGGGAGGGGCTTGGGGCTAGTGGTAAGAGCTGGGAGGGCAGGTGCAGGCCTATGCCCTGGGCAGCAGCGAAGTGGCCTGGCATGGCAGGTGGATGGATGGGTAGCCTTGCATCACTTCCCCAGTTCTCTTAGAGGCCAGACTGATAGAGCTGAACACAGGGGTGTAGGGGCTGTGGGGGCAGGGCTGTGCTGCAGAGATTAGGGACGGTGAGCCAGTGACGTTGTCCAGATTTGTCAGCCCCAAACTTGACCTACTTTTTGCCTCTTCGGTTCTGCCTTTGAAAAAAACAAACAAACCATTTTCTTTTTCCTGAGCCAGAGGAGAAGCAGCCTGGTGAGATTTGGAGCCTGGTGCTGTCTGGGGAGTGGGGTCTAGTGGTTAGAGGAGGCAGGGCTGGGAGTCAGGACTCGTGGGTTCTGTCCCAGGTCTGGTGGGGAACAGAGTGACTGGGATGGGGGCCAGGGTGTGTCTCAAGATTATGTGCCTCAGTTTCTCCGCTCCGGGGGCCCACCCGCTAACAACGTTGGAAGCCAGGGCTTGGTCGGCTGCCTCCCCAGCAGCACAGAATGTCCCCGACCAACAGCAACGGAGACCAGCCCCCCCGCGTCGCCTCTCGCTGGGGTTCGTCCTGCCACAGATGCTAATCCCGCTGGCTGCCTAGAGGATGCCCTGCTGTGCTTGCTAGCTTCGGGGTCTGCTGCCACCTGGTGGCAATCCTGTGAATGGCAGCCCTAGAACTCAAGGGAGGAGGGCGCTAGTGGGTTTGCACTAGTGCAAATCTTTGAGTAGTACAAGTGCATTTCACCAGGGAGGTTGTTGCAGCATTGATGGTGGGGCCAGTGCCAAACCACCCCCCAATTTAAATTCCTGCTCTAGCGTGTCTGTAATGGATGGTTTGCTCCAGGCCCCGGCAATCAGAGGGCCTCAAAAGTTCATTGAGCTCATTGCCCCAAAGGTCACATTTTACAGTTGGGGAAACTAAGGCACAGAAAGGGGCTGTTCCCCTCCCCCCTCACAAGTAGCAGACCTGGTATATATGAGATGGAGAAGCCAGGAGTTCTGACACAGCCTTTCCCCCGCCTCCCCTAATGCTTTGGGAGGGGAATGGATTTTGGTGGTGGGAGTCAGGAGTCCAGGGTTCTGGTCCTGGCACTGGGAGGGGAGTGAGGTCAAGTGGTTAGGGCAGAGAAGGGACTGGGACTGGGTATTGAAGATTATTGTTCTCTTATGTTAAGGCAGTTTGAACCTTTTTATAAAAAACTCCGCAGTCATCCGATTTCCCTCGTTATTCACAGCCAAATTGGTCTTAACTTAATGAAGTCACCGCTAAGTGTGTGTGTGCTGCCAGAGCTGAACAATGTGCTGGAATTGCTGCCGCCATTAGCGTCAATAACTTTATTTGAGGTTATTAACTCAAGTGATAAAATAATACTTGGTTATTAGGGTCATGTTCTCTAGGGAGCTGATTACCTGAGTGAGTCGGGTTGTTAGTAATTAATAGCAATGGTGGGAGCGCCTATTTCCACAGTGCCGTTCTTTGCTAACGGAGCTGTGGAAATACTGGTTTATAGAAAAGCCTTGCCTGGCACTGAGATGCAGCTGCCTCTGGGGTGGGGCACAGGGCTGTTTATACAGGGATCCCTTGCTTTGCCTCTGGTGTGGAGTTCAGCTGCTTGCTAAGCGCTTCACTTGACACACACCTTTAGAATGGAGAATTCAGGACACTCTTCTGTCCAGCTGAAATATTCAGGGGGATAAAAGGAGCCCAACCAGAATGTATCCTGGCCATTCACACACTATCCTGCTGCCCTGGTATCGTTAACAAGAGGTGGGCAGAGCCTGTCTTCACAGCTGAGAAACTATGTCCCAGTGCTGCACTGGGGAATTGGGGTCAGCACAGACAGCAAAGAGAGAACACCCCCTATTGTGCCTCCCATGCTTCAGCACAGCATCCCCTAGTGCCACATGGCTGGGGGGGCGACGGGGGGAAGAGATCAGCACTGTGAGGGGAGAGCGCCCCCTGCAGAACAAGTTGTGATCAGACACTCGTTTCTCATCTGTGAAATTATGCCCTCTGATATGGAGACCAGGAATATCCAATCTCCACTCCCTTTCTGGAGACTTGCTAAGCTCTTGGTCCCCGTGACTTTCTGTGGCAGGGAGTTCCACAGGTTAATGCCTTGTTGTATGAGGTGAGCATTTCCTTTGATTGTGAACTTCTCTGCTTTTAATGTCATCGAATAGCCCCTTGTTCTCATAGTGCAAGACAAGAACAGCAGCTCTGATCTCCCGTCTCTAGACCAGTCAGTATTTGAGACTTTGATGATGTCCACCCCCTTTGTCTCCGTGAACCCATCCCAGTCTTTTCAGAGACTGTTTCCAGGCCTCTGACCCCCCCCCCCCACTCATTCTGCAATACCTTTTTGGAAATGGGGTGACCAGCAGTGCACATAGAACCCAGCTCAGATACCTGTCTGCACCCCATTACCCTAGCCACTGAGCTTCACACTGGCCTTAATACATTTTTCCTCACCACGCTCTGGTGAGGCAGGGCAGTGCTATTATTCTCATTGGGGAAAGTGAGGCACATAGAGTAAGGGACTTGCCCAAGGTCATACAGGAAATCTGTGGCAGAGCAGATAATTGACCCTGGGTCTCCCAAGTCACTCTAATCACTGGGTCTTCCTTCCTTTGCTAGCTACTATTGCAGATGAGGCTACACCATTGACATACAGAACAGCAATAGAATATTTTTCCTATTATTCTCCACCCTGCAGCCTTTTTTTGCCCCATGCCCTGCATATTATCTTCCTCTTGAGACTCCTCAGTGCCTTCTGTGCAAGGGGAAGGCTGTAGATTAAAAGGCCGGGGAACTAAGTGGCAGCACGGAGGGCAATGCTAATGCAGCCAGAGGGCACATACTGTGGGGAATGTGCAGGTATCTCAGCACTCCCTGCTGGATAGAAGCAGAACTGCTCAACCATGTGTCCTAGATCCAAGGGCAATGAGGATTTCCCTTTGGGCATGGCATGGGGAGGGGATCAGGGCTCTAGCCCTGCTTGTAGCCAACCCATAGTCACTATTCCTAGCGCCCAATTCTGCATTCAGTGTCCAGAGGCGGCCCCACCGTGGACTGAGAGAACAGCATTTCAATAGGACTTATTGATAGTGTTTTTATTTGCATTCACATAGAGTCTCTGAGAAAGAAAACCTGGGAAATGACGCCGAGGGGGGAGGAAAAGGATGCTTTCCCCCACCCTCCAAAAAAACTTGTATTAATTGTTACTGGGTCTTTCTGTTAACGTAGCTGCTGTTTCTCACGCTGGCTCCGAATTCGAGGCTGGGATTTTCAGGGGAAGTTCAGGACATTTGGCACCTTATTGGAATCCTGTTCTCTGCCCCACTAAGCCAGTCAGTCCCCCTGTGCTGGGGCCAGCTTGGAGCTAGAGGGGAAAGGCCCATACCCCATTCACCCCTCCATCCCAGGTCAGCCAGTCCCACCACCTTGGAGCCGGATGGGAGCTGGTGCCCTTAGAGGGGAAAGGCCCTGCAGCCCGTTTCCCATCTCTCTGAGCAAGCCGGTCCTGCTACCCTGGGGCTGGGTGGGAACCAGCGCCCCCTAGTGGGGAAAGGCTTTCTAATCCCGAACACTCATGTCCCTGAATATCCCGGCCTTGTGTACCAATATCCAGGCTCCATCTGATGACTGTGCTGGTCACGGGGCTTCAAGCCAATGTTAAATTGACTTGGGCTTGGAATAGATCCTGTCTTCTAGCTCCTTCCCAATCTAAGCATCATTAAAACCCTCAGTGCCTGGTGAGTGTAAGCTACATCGAACACACTTGCTCTTTTGTCCAGCCGTTCATTTTTCCCCTTCATTTGATTTATCTTACAAGAAAACCACAGCGGGAGTCTAAAAAGCCACCTTTCCCAGCATTGCCCTGGTTTCATGATATTTGCTGCTTTTGTGTTAAAGCTCCTGCTCCTGGAGTCCTGGTATTATGAGAGACACTTATGTAAGCCTGGTGTATGCTTAGATTTTGCCCCAGTAAAACTGTCAGTTACAGGTGTGATTGTTTGGTTTGTTTTAACTGCTCTATTCAGACCTGTACATGTCCTAGCATGGAGGCAGTTAGAGGTATGATGGTGACTTACCCCAGTGTATTTATCCAGGAATAGCTGTAGCAGTATAAACATACCTTGCTCTCACACTGCACTTGTCATGAGATCTGCCAAAGCACCGGCTGTGGGCCAGCTGCTGGGATCATCCAGGCATGTCTCACATCCTCAATCCCTGCCTCACAGAGGCCTCAGGGACCCTCTGTCTCTCCTGTTCTCTGCCTGGGGGTCAACAGTGGAGTTAAAACACAGTCCTCAAGAGACTAAAGTCATTGGACTCATCACGGGTATTTGGATGGAATTGAATGGCCTGTGTTTCTAAAGGAGGCCAGGCTAGATGATCTAATGGTCCTGGCTGGCTTTAGACTCTATGAAACTAACTCAAAGCACTTTACAAAGCAGTTGGTATCACTAGCCACATTTTACAGATGGAGAAACTGAGACCAGGAGCTCTGAAGTGACTTGCCCAAGGTCACCCAGCAGGCCAGTGGCAGAGATGGGAATAGAATCCAGATCCCTGTCCTGTGCTCTACCCACTAAGCCACAGCTCTTCTGCATAGACACAGGCTTGGTTAAACTAATGTGACTTGGTGTGGGGATGTGCTTGTATTGCTTCAAACTGGGTGCAGAGCTGCTTGGCTTGCATCAGTAAATTTGCAGGTGCCGGCTAAACCGGTTGGAAACCAAAAGCCAGTTTAAGTGAAACCAATGCAATCCGTGTGTGCATATGTATTTTTAATATTTCCAGCCTGTGGGTGTAGGGAGAAGCTTGGAAACAACTGAAAACCCAGACAGTAGATTTAGGGGGGGGAAGTGTGTGTTTCAAAAACAAACAAAACAAAACAAAAAATTTAAGCCAATAGTGTGGTGATTTTCCAGCTGGCTCATGATTTTGGAACTCCTAGGGGCGGTGAGACTGCTTTCCCGCTGCCTGATCCAATGCAAAACATTGGCTGTATCCCTGGGAATTGTTTAGCTGCGAAGCGCCACGTGAATTGGAATGGTGGGGTCACATTGTGATGGCAATTCTTAGGTTTCTGAGACTGGAAGGGCCCATTGTGATCATCTGGTCTGACGTCCTGTATAGCACAGGCCACAGGTCACTCCTCAATTAATTCCCATTTGAACTGAAGCAGATCTGTCAGCCCAACATCCGGTCCGGATTTAAAAAGTGCCAGTGATGGAGAATCCACTCCAGCCCTTCATCCATTGTTCCTTGGAACTTGTTTGTCTGGCTTCAACATCCAGCTGTTGGGTCATGTTAGGCCTTGCTGGATAGACTGGAGCCCTCGGTAATCAAATGTCTGTTCCCCCTGCAGGTACCTGGAGACACTGATGGCATGAAGCCCAGGCTGCTGCACAATCAAGGTTGAAAATGGGGTGGAAGGAAAATTTTCCATCGAAAATATTTGTCCCTGGAAAGTTGTGGATTTGATTTAAAGAAAATGTTTTGCAAAAAGCACCTGCTTCCCACGGGAAATGTCCGGGCATTTTTTGTATTGGTTTGGGGTTTGTTTTTTTTTTGTCAAAAATCAAAATATTTCAATTTGGAGATGCTGCTGCAGTGCTTCGTGGGAGTTTTAGTTTGGACACCCCATGTCCTTGGTTTTCTCTACGAGCTGGTCTTTTCCAGACAGATGACATTTCCAGTGAGGTACCCTTTCAAGGAGAACAGTGGTGCATCATGGGAGATGTAGTCTGACCTGGGAGCCTGGCCTATTGAAAAGAATGGGAGCATGATGTAACTGAAACACAACTCCCATGAGGCACGGCAGCAGCAACAAAATGTTTTTTTGGGACAAAGTTTGGGTTTTGGATGAAGTCCTTCAATCTTTGCTGAAAAAACAAAATGATTTTGATTCATTTTCATCAAAATTTTGGAAGGCAAAACCTCGTTGCTCGACCCGTTCTGTTTACGCCGTTTGCTTTCCTGCAGTGACAACCATAGTGGAAATTTTGGAGAGGATGAGTCCAAACCCAGCGTATCTTGGCTACTGAAGAATCTGTGTGTTGAATGGAGACTCCGGCCCTACAGTCAGATCTTAGCGGGGTGAACCGCTGAAGTAAACGGGGCTCTCTGGACACGGGCGCTGGAACAATCTGTATAGTGGGGGTGCTGAGCCATTCAACCTAAATGCAAACTCTGTATATAATGGAAACCACTTCAAACCGGGGGGCACCAGCCCCCCTCCCTCCTTCCTAGTTCTAGAACCTGTGGCTTTGGAACCACGGCCCCAGACCTACTAACAGCCTCCTCTGCAACGGGTGGTCTTTTTGCTGCAACTGACTGCAACTCGGTGCCGACAGCACAGATACCCTCGTTTCAGGGGACAGCCCGAAACGTTAGTCATTGAACTGGATTGAAGTTTGCAATCGCTGCACTTTCCCCGGCCTGGGCTGCACAGGAGGGCAAATGAGATGATCCACAGTGTCCCTTGCAGTCTATTAACTAGGTTTGAGGTTTTGTTGTTGTTCCTGTGTAAGGGCCCTGATCTTGCAAGCTACTCAGGTATGTGAGTAAATTATTTCTGTTCTGAGTGTGCCTGGCATTTCTGACTAAGACTGGGGAGCCTCCCCCACACCCCTTGGGCTGGTGCTGCACAGACATGGGGTGAAACCATCCCTGCAAGAGCTTAGAGCCTGAATAGATGAAGGGCAGGAGAGGAAAAAGAGGCACAGAATGGCAAACTGAGCTGCTCCAGTGAGTGACCAAGCTGGGAACAGAACCCAGGAGTCCTGACACTCAGACTGCCCTGCTCTGCCTCAGTAGATTCAGCTCCCTGCCCAGAGCTGGGGATAGAACCGACTCCCACTGCTTTCCCATAAAGCTAGTCTGGCATGTCCAGGCAACAGCGGACAAAGCAAAAACCCCTCACCGATCCTGGGGCCACTCTGTTTTGCAGCAGAACAAACAGCACGTTTAAACCTCCCGACAGCGAGTTAAGTTTCCATTGGAAAAATAGGACCATTGGCCATTGTCAGTGTGGCAAGCTAGGAATTCTGTCTGTGGGTGCAGCTCCCTGTGGCAGGGCCATTTCCATAGGAAATATCTTACAGTTTTACAGTGTGTGTTTGTTTTAAAGGTGATTTGAAAAGAAGGTGGGGGAGGGGGAATTAATAAAATGAGGCATCTACTCCTCTTTATGGCCTGTAAGTCTGGTTTGGTTATCTTGCTTTTTAAAAGGTATTTCCTTGTTTATTAGGAGCATTATGGTAGCACTTAGAACCCCCATTAGGCTGGGCCCTGTACACCTAGCGAGAGATGGTTCCTGCCCCCAAAGAGCTGAGTCTAAATAGACAAAGGGTGGGAGAGGAAACTGAGGCACTAAGAGGATTTGGGACTTGCTCAAGGTCAGAGGCAGAGCTGGGAATACAGCCCAGAAGTCAGGACTCCCAGGGCCTGTCTACATTGCAATGTACGTCCAGGTTGAGTGGAACTGGAGGGTGCAGATCCTAGGTTTGTTAACCTAGGGCTTGAGCGTCTACACTCCTTTGTCGCCCCAGGTTAGGGACTGTTGAATCCTGGGGCCCAACCTAGGGCTCCAGCATCTATACTGCATTATGCAGGCCCGAGTCCAACTACCGTGTCCCACGCTTCCTTGTGCCTTCCCAAAACGTGGCTGCGCTAGCCCTTTGGTCATGGTACAGGGTGGAAAATCTTGCCTGTTCAGAGGACAAAGAAAGTTGACCCATGGGATTGTGGGAGACTGTTGGCAGACTCCCAGAGCTTGAGTCCAGTAGGGCTGCCGCTACACTGCAAAGCAATAGGGCTTGGACCCTGTACTCCTGTGGGGTCCTCTGACCCTGAGTTAGTGCAATTTGTGTGTAGACGGAAGGGGGGTTAGGCCTGAGTTCAAACCCTGGGCTTACATTACAGTGTAGATACCACGCCCCACTCAGAGCTGGGGATAGAACCCAGGAATCCTGAGCACCAGCCTTCTCTGCTCTGACCACTAGTCCCACTCCCCTCCTAGAGCTAGAAATAGGATCCAGGAGTCCTGACTTCCAGGCCAGTGCCCTACCCCCTGGTCCATACTTCTGTTCACCTCTGCAGCCATGGAAGTTAAATCTTCCCATCCAAAGATCAGAAGCTGCTGGCTCTGGGGCGGTGCACTACCTCACATCAGAACATCACTTCTCTTCCTCCCTTTCCTTGGATCCCTGGGAAGCTGAAGGATAATAAGGTGCCTGGAAAGGAAATTCATTTAATGCGGGAGCTATTCTCCCCACTCAGGCTGGTGTTGCTATCGCTTTCAGGGGGGTTGGTTTTGTTGAATGCCCTAGCGCTCAAACAATTGGAAGGGAAACTGTCAAAATTCAACTCCTGCTTTCTTTCTTCCCTAGATTTATTTCGTGCAGAAGTGCAGTTCTGTGGGGAAAAGTTTCTAAGCCCGACTCAGGAGAGTTGCAGTAATTGTGATTCCATTAGGATGACAGGAGCCTGACTCAAGCTCCCTTCTGAAGAGGCCTGGCCCCTTTTGGGGGAGTGACTAGCAGGACATCCTTGAAATGGGGGCACCCCAGAATTGACAGTGAGAAACTTTTGGCTGAGGATCCTGCTAGGAGTGGTGGTAATAGCAGTAACTAGTAATAGGGGCTCCTCCAGATCTTTATATGCCCATAAAGATGCACCCAGAAGAAAGAAAAGGGCAGGTCTCCAATTCCTCTCCCCCAGAACCAGCTCTCAGAGGCCGTGCAGAGAATGGGGGCATGAATCCAGTCCCTCTAGTGCCCTCCAGTGGGGGACTGGGGCATGATGCCAGCCCCCCCGCACTCAGGCACTGGGCGATTGGGCTGGAATCCTGCTCTCTAAGCACTGAGTCGGTGGGATACAGGGCCACCAGCCCCTCCATGCTCTAGCGTTGGGAGGCCGCCAGGGGTAGTGTGGGGAGTTGGGTGCTCACTAGCAGCACAGCCGCTCCACCTCCTCCTCGCAGCTGTAGAACTGCTGGAAGACCCCCTCGGCCGAGCCGTTGCACTCGAACCAGCGCCGCAGGGTCCCCAGGGCCTTCAAAGCATCGGCCTTGGTGGGCAGACTGCCAAAAAGGTCCTCTCCCTCCCCCTCCTCCTCTTCCTCCTCCTTATAGGCCCCGGCTGGGGGCAGGGCTGGGGGACAGGCCAGCTCTGTCTCCATGTCCACAAAGCGCCAGAAATCTTCTAGGCTCATCCCCCTGGGGGGGGCAAGGCTGGAGAGCCCCAGGGACCCCTTCCCCTTGGAGCAGCTGGCCTCCCCAAAGCACCGTTCCACCAGGGAGGGCTGGACTTTGTCCCAAGCGGCTGCCACCATGTGGAGGGCGTCCAGCACAGTGATGGAGGCAGCGATGGAGGCCAGGGAGCTGTCAGTCTCGCTGCCGATGGAGGACACTTTGCCCAGAAGCCTGCACTTGTAGCGGGATTTGAAATCACGGACGATGTCGGGGTGGAGCGGGCAAGGCGAGGGGCTGTCGTCATGGCGAGGTCGCGGGGGCAGGAAGACCAGGCGGATGTTGGCAGGCTCCAGATCAGGGCAGCGCCGCTCGGCGTCCAGCACCAGCGCCACACTGCGGTGCTGCCGGCCCATCTCCCGGTCAAAGTCCGTCAGCCACTCTGAGAAGAGCTCCGGTGTCAGCTGACCATCGGCGCTGCTGCGGTAAAGGACTGGCAAAGCTTCCGTGTTGACCCCAAAGAAACATCGCGGAGCCAGCCGCCTGCCGACCACCATGGGCTTCCGCTTCTCTGTGCCACTCCCGTTCACGCACAGCGCCACGCACAGCCGCTCCCTTCCCTCCCACTCCCTGCCCGGCATGGCCTTATACAGCAGCACCACCTCCCCGCAGCCAAAAACGTTGTCCGGGGCAAAATCCTTCAGCAGCTGGGGCAGGCTGAGGGAAGCCGGTGCCAGTCCCTTGTCGCACGGGGGCTCAGGGGCATGGACCGCTCGTGCTGGGTGCCGCTGGCCAAAGCAGACGTTGTTACGGCGCTTCCACCGCACCAGCCAGCCAATGCTAGGCACAAACTCCTGGCCCATGATGTCTGCGAGCTCCTTGGCTTTCTGAAGCAGCATGGGCCCCGTGACGTCCCACATCTTGGTGCGGGCGATGTGGAACCAGCACAGCAGGGCCTCGTCAATGCTGCTGTATTTGGACTCCCGCTTGCGCTTCCGCTCCCGGTTGGCTGTCCCGCTACACCAGTCAGCCAGCAGCTTCTCCTTGTTCTTGCAGATGCGGGAGATCTGGGGCTGGGAGACTTGGAAGCGACGAGCCACCTCTGACTGGGACATCTTGGATTCGTCCAGCATCTCCAGCACCTGGATCTTCTCTGCCAAGGAAAGAGCATGAAGTTTCTTCTTCCCGTTCAGCTCCATGGTGGACCTGGAGTGGGAGGTGAAGGGATGTGCCAGGCACTGGGGGCTGGAATATCTAGAGGAGAAAGAAGAGACCCTCCCACCCAACCCCCCCAAGAAAACCTTAGTCAGCCATTGATAAGACCAGGAGACAGAATCCAAGGGAAACTTAACAACCCTGTGGCTAGAACCCAAGAGTTCTGACTCCCAGCTCCTGCTCCCATCTCACTAAGTTTCATCCCCTCCCAGAGCTGGGACTAGAGTCCTGGAACCTGGGCTCCCAGAACCCTGCCCAGTTGACTCAGCCACAACCACCTAAATGTAATTTTAATAAATATGGGAGACATTTCTGAGGAGACCGTCTGTTAGTTAAATGCTTAATTTGAAGGGAACCACCCAGCTCAAAATTGCCCCCAAATTTAGGTTGCTTAAAAATGCAGCTTGTCCAAATGACCGATCGTACACTTTTAAGCACAGGGATTGTCTTATTTCATGCAGCTCCTGCTACAACAGGTGCCTCTGATCTCAGTCAAGCGGGGGCTGGTGCAGAACCATGGGGCCTCATTCTCAGCTCAGGGACTGTGTAGTGCCTGACACAAGGGGGCCCTGATCTCAGTAGGGGAAGAAGGAGGTGGCCAATGCCCTGCACAACAGGGCCCTGATTTCAACTGGGACCCCTATGTGTTATCACAAACAGCACAAGTTTTCTATTATGACATTTGATTGAAATGCCACCTTTCTCCTACAGTGGACACAGCCCAAACATTGCCTCCTTGGGGAAACTGACTACTAGAGAAACCAGGCTCTGAATTCATAACCTGTAGATGGTTTTTAAACAGGAGCAGCCCCGCTAGATAAAACCAGTGGGCCCCTCTAGTCCAGCAGTCACCAGTACCAGCCGCTTCACAGAAAAGTACCGGGATCCCTGCAGTTACAGGATAACTTGCCCTACGAGGGGGAGGGAGAAGATTTTACTCCTGACCCCAATAGCCAGAGGTTGGCTTTATATCCCTTCCAGCTATTAGAAATCCTAAGTGTGGGGAAAAGATGCCCCTCAAACAGGCTTCGTTTTAACACCCACCCACCCGTATTTTTGGAAAGATCGCCCCTCGCGCGCGCGCACGAATAATTTAGCATGATGCCCCCAGGGGAGCGGAACCTCAGCTGGCGTGGGAAGGGCTAAATCCGGCATAAGCTGCCCGAGCTGTGGGGACTGGAGAGCAGCTCTGCAGGCCTCGCCTAGCACACAACTACTGCTCCCGGGGGGAGTCCCCGTGCAAGCTACCTTTGCTCCGTACGTACCTAGGAGAGAGCCTGGTCCCCTGGCTCTCCGGGGGCTACATCAGGGGCCATCCCTGGCCTGGGGGGAGGGCTTCAGGTTTCCGGATCCTGATCCCCCCTCCTCCGGATCTTCAGTTTTCAGCAGCAGCAGCAGCAGCAGCGGCAAAGGCTCGGAGTAAAACCTGGCCGCTGGATCCCGGCGCTTTAGGAGCGCTGGAGAAACCCATCCGTCGGCTGGTTCGGCTCCGCTGCCCAGGTTTGGGCGATCCAGGGTCCGGGTTTACACGCGCCTAAGTCCCCTGCCGCTCACACCTTGTCTAGGTCCAGAAAGGGATGTAAACGGTTCAGCACAGACGGGAATTACGGGTCGTTTCCTCCCCCTTGCAAGTGCCGAAAGGCTGGG
This sequence comes from Chelonoidis abingdonii, assembly GCF_003597395.2. NCBI lineage: Eukaryota > Metazoa > Chordata > Testudines > Testudinidae > Chelonoidis > Chelonoidis abingdonii. The sequence goes on from NC_133785.1 coordinate 8,333,355, forward strand.
GGCTGCACCGGGAACCTGGCGGGGTTTCACTTTGCCACTGGCGCGGCTGATGGGCCCGTGGGTCTTCTCCGCAGGGGAGTGGGGTGAACGTCCCTGGCCAGCAGGACCTTGGATGTGACAATCCTGCAGCCAACAAGAGCAGGAGTTTTGTGTCAGATGGCTTGTTATCCTGCGGGGGGTCCGGGGAGACAGCTGGCGAGTGGCCCAGACCTGAGCATGGTTCTGCTCTAAGGAGATATGCTGAAGAGACTTTTTATTGTCGAGAGCCATGTATTTTTGGGCGCATATTTATCCTCCAGTCGTGCAACGACAGGGTGTTGTGCGGCAGAATCAGGACTCCTGGCTTCTCTTCCCGACTCCCAGGCCCCCTTCGCCAACCCACTTGACCTCCCCCCTCCCCCCACTAGAGCTTGGCCCCAGGAGTCCTGGCTGCCAGCCACCCCCATTCCCCTGCTTCAACCTGGGAGTTCCCGCTAGGGTGCAATGGGGGAGATATAAGTTAATCAATCAGCGAAGACTGTGAATGAGGAAGACTGATAAAAATTGCCTTTAAAATGCATCTAAACCAGCTGGCTGCTAACCCAGTCCTGGCTGCCCAGGCATCCCAGGGGCACACTAGAGAGGAATAGCAGGGTGCTGTAGTAAAGACCAGAGCAGGGTTTTCATGTCATAAGCAATCTGTTGTTTCCTGTCCATCTTATGACAGCTCACAGTATCGGCTTTACATCCCCCTGAATAAATACAGATGGGGGACAGACCCTCAGTATCTCAGTGCCTATATCTATACAGCAGAGACCATATTGGCCTAGCCCTGGCGTGTAGACACAGCCTATGCTGACAGAACGCAGTTTTCCTGCCAGTACAGGAACAGCCCGGCCCCAAAGGAAGTTAGCAACATTGATGGAAGCCCTCCTCCATTGACAAAGTAGTAGCATCTACACTGGGCATTTGGTCAGCACCTCTTGTCAGTCAGGCATGGTTATGTCAATATCACTTTTCATTGTAGGTCAGGTTGCACTACCAATTTTTCCTGGTATAATGATGCTGGATGAGGTGTGGGATATTTTTGTGACATTTTTATACTGGCATAAAAGTCCTTTTGCCTGTTAGACCTTATTTTGCTCAGGGAACTGGTATAAGCTACACCAGCAAAAGGACTCTTTTGGCAGTATAAGTTACATCTCCTCTAGGCTGGGAGTGGCATTCCCACTGAAAGACTTAAAATTATTTAGCCTCACAAAGAGAACTGGGCAGATGTTGTGGTCTATAATACTGTACTTACACGGGGGAGTAGCTCTCAGAGCAGACAGCTCTGTAATGTAGCAGGCACAGGCAGCAGATCTGCTGGCTGGGAAAGAAATTCAGAGGCAAATTTTTAATAAGAAACCATTGGAACATTTGACCAAGGGATGTGGTGGATTCGCTATTGCTTGGAGTCTGTAAATCAAGATCCAGTGTCTCTGTTTAAAATACACACACACTAGCTCCACTGCAGGTTATGGGCCTGATGCAGGAATCAGTGGGTAACTTTTTTTTTTTTTTTAATTTTCGATGAAAAAAAATGTTTGTGGATTTTCACCATTTTTTTTGCAGTTTTCAGTGGCTTTTAGCTGAAATTTGTTCACTGTTTTATTTTTGTTTGGATCTTCCCCCAGAAAATGTGCTTTGATTTTTTTTTTGATGGGGAGAAAATAGTGTTTTTCCAAACCACAAAAATGATTTTTTTCCCCCCAGTGTCTTTCAGCAAATATTACAGTTTAAGGCAGCTCATGGCAGAAAAAATTTATTTTTAAATCATTTTTTTCCCAAAATATGTACATTTTTCTGCCAAAAACTATTTGGGAAGTTTAATGTAATGGTTTTTTGGCAGACCATTTTATGTGTTTTGGTGGTTTTCATAGAAAATTTGAGTTTTCCTTTTTTTGACAATTTTTTCCCCATTGTTCGCAGTAGTGGTGTAGCTTGGACCCAAAATATTAAAGCGACAAGGTGGGTGAGGTGATCTCTTTTATTGGACCAACCTCTGTTAGTGAAAGAGATGTGCTTTCAGCTCTGTGTAAGCTGGAAGCTTCTCTCGTTCATCAACAGCAGTTGGTCCAATACAAGAGATTAGGGCCGGCTTTAGGCAGTGCAGGGCCCAATTCGAACATTTTCGGTGAGGCCCTGGCAGGGATGACTTAAAAAAAGCAACACCTTTCATTTCTTCCATGTATTATTTACTTTCCATAACTATATAAATAATACAATTATATATTATGTACATTGCATCATATATGCTGTAGATTGCTTATTAATGACTGCCATTTCACGTGTGGGTCCCTGCCACTCCCTGCGAGTGTGCACATGTGTGAGTCCCAGCTGCTCCCTGCCCCCCTCATTGAAGCAGGTGTGCAGGGTTACTGCCCTAGGAACTGCAGGGCAGCAGTGGACATGGAAAGGCTGGAGGCAGGGCAGGGGCTGACTGGAGGTAGGGTCTAGTTGCAGGCAGGGCAAGGGGCGCAGGGCTGGTTGGAGACAGGAGGTGTGTGGGGCGGGCTGGCTTCAGGCAGGGTCACAGGGGAATGCAGCAGGGGTTGGGAAGGCTGGAGACAGAGGAGTGTGAGACTGACTGGCTGGCTTCAGGCAGGGGAGTGCAGCGGGGTTGGCTGGAGACAGGGCAGGTGGTTTGGGGCTTGGTGGGGGCAGGGTGTGCAGGGCTGTGTGGGGGGCTGGCTGGCTTTGGGCAGGGCCACGGGGTGTGTGGCAGGGGGTGACTGGAGACAGGGCAGGGGGTTTGGCAGGGGCTGGCTGCAGGCAGAGGGGACAGGGCTGGTCCGGGCAGGGCAGGGGGTGCAGCAGAGGCAGCTGGAGCCCCGGCCCTTTAAATAGCCCCCAAGCCTCCTGCTACCTCAGGGCTCTGGGGTTATTTAAAGGGCCCAGAGCTCCCCTGCTTCTACCCCACTCTGGACCTCTTAAATAGCCACGGGAGCCCTGGAGAATACATGGGGGCTGCGGGGCTCCGGCGGCTATTTAAAGGACGGGGTGGTAGAGACAGCTGGAGCCCCGGCCTTTAAATAGCCCCGAGAGCCCCCCGCTATCCCAGGGCTTTGGGGGCTATTTAAAGGGCCCGGAGCGTCAGCCGGGAGAGCGGGGCTGTGGGGCTTGCCGTGCTCCAGCCGGGGCTCCAGCCGGGAGAGCAGGGCAGCTTGCCGTGCTCCAGCTGGGGTTGCAGGGCAGCTTGCCGCGCTCCGGCTGGGGCTCCGGCTGGGGCTCCAGCCGGGGCTGCGGGGCAGCTTGTCGGTTTCCGGTGTGGGGCTCCAGCTGGGAGAGCGGGGCTGCGGGGCTTGCCGTGCTCCGGAGCTCCAGCCGGGAGAGCAGGGCTGTGGGGCAGCCACGCTCCCGGCCGCGCTTTGGTCAGGGGAACGGGGCCATGGAAGACCCCGGAGCAGACCTCAGCCAGCAGTAAGTAAAAAAAATTTAAAAGGGGCCTAAGGCGCGGGGGCCCTCTTAGGCGCGGGGCCCGATTCCAGGGAATCGGCTGAATCGGCCTAAAGCCGGCCCTGCAAGAGATCACCTCACCCGCCTTCTTTCTCTCAGTTTTTCCATTGACATTTTTGACAAAACAATGCTTTGGTTTTGTCTTCATTTAAACTTTCCCTGGCGGAGGGGGTGGGGGGAGGCAAGGGCGTGAATCAATTTCCAACGAGCTCTGATGGCCTCCTTTTGCCTTGCTGAGTTCTACATCAATGCCTTCTAGCAAAACCCACCTAGCTGCTCTGGCTGTCACAGGGGGGAGAGGAGCTGTGGGGGGTGGGGCATGGGAAGTGGAGTGATCATTAGAACAGCACTGGGGCTGCTCTCATTCTTTTCTGTGTAGAGTCATCACCGTGGTATCTGGGCACTTCCTGTGGTCTATTGAGCAATATGACGCCACATTTGTCATGTAGGGTTTCGTCTCCTCTCCTTTCCCAGGGGGAGAAGCATGAGCAGTGGAATGTCTTGTTTTGGTAGGGTTTTTGAATATAGCTGTTGCTCTGTATCTGTATTAGAGAAGGCAGGGCAAGGAGATGCACCTGGCACTTGGAGCAGAAGGTGGCAAGGTTTGGGATGGGCCTTAGCTCCTCAGGGAGCTCATTCTGCAGCCCCCCAGAAAGATCTGTCTCCCTGCACAGATGAACTTTACCTTTATTGTAAAGAGTGCCACTGGGTCAGAGGAGCGGAGTGGGGGGACTCCATCCTGCAATTATAGGCAGCCTTCTTGGTACCTTGGGTGCAAGTCATGGAGCCTGCAGGACCCAGACCTTGAACTTGATTCAGCATTGTATGGGAAGCCAGTGCAGACAGCAGAAGAGAGGGCTGATGCGTTAACAGTAGCCGGCACTGCCGAGGAGATACGCTGCAACTGACCACGTCAGCTGGAGTTTTCTCGGGGCTGAAGGTGTCACACCCAGGTCACTGCAGTGCTGTGGTTGAGCTGAGCAATGCCCAAGGCTGAATAACTGAGGCCAGGTCATGGTTGGCCAGGCTGGGGCAGCATCTCTGAGCCAGCTGGAGATGGTTGAAAGCATTAGTCACAGAGTGGGAGCTGAGGACCCGACTCTGACGGGGGCTGGGTAATTTAAAAACACCTGGGGGCTGAACTATAAACCAGACCAGCAGCCTTGTAGCTTTGCTTTCTCTGCCTGTGATCAGCAGAGTTCAGGACAGCTGCATCTTTGAGCCCCCCCATTAACTTGTATTTCACTAAAGCATTTTCTAGAGTCTGGATCTGATGGAGAATCCAACCCTGTCCTTGGCAGGTTGTTCCGATTGTTAATCACTCGCCCTTTGAAAAATGTGTCTTGTATTTGAATGTGTCTGGCTTTCACTTCCAGCCTTCAGTTCTTAGTCTGCCTTTCTCCACTAAGTTAAAGAGCCCTTTAGGACCCGGGATTTTTTCAGTGGGAAGGTGCTTACATACCATGATCAACTCACTGCTTAATCTTCTTTGTGATTAAACTAAACTAAACTAATCGAGCTCTTTAAGTCTCTCACTGTCAGGCCTTTTTTTCCACCCATCTCCATTTTAACCAACACCCTTCCTAAAACGTGGACCCCAGAACTGGACGCACTATTCCATTACTAGTCTCACCAATGTCCTATACAGAGGTCAAACCACCTCCCTGCTCCAGCTTGCTACTCCCCTCTTTATGCCCTCTGAGGCCCCCTGCTGGAGGCCTCATGGCCCTGCCACACCCTGCCCCAAAACACAGCAATGGAAAGGGTCCTCCAAGCTGCCTAGAGTGACTGTGTGGGACACAGCCAATCAGGGCCCAGCAGCCTATTATAAGAGCTGGAGGGGCAAAGGGAGTTCAGTTTCTTGCTGGAGCTGTAGGAGTGTGGCTGATTGGCTGATAGAGTTGCAGGATAGGGCAGCACTGCCAGTACCTGGGGAAAGCAAGAAAGCGCCCTGAGCTGGTTACTAGATCTCCATTAGGATGAGGCCCTGAGGTAAAGGTGAAGACACTGTGGGGAAGTGGCCCAGGGAATTAGAGAAGCCATGCGACATAAAGGGACACAGCAGACAGCTGTGATCTACAAGGTCCCTGGGCTGGGACCCAGAGTAGTGGGCAGGCCTGGGTCCCACCCCCACCCCATTAGCCACTGGGGGGAAATGGCCTGGACATTAAGGCACCCCCCAGAAGTGGAACTGAATGATAGTGGCCCAGCTGGAGAGCTGTAGCCAGGAACCCCCAAGAGGGTGAAGACATTAGCCCTGCTCTGGGATAGAGCAGTGCCCCAGGGCTCCCTCCCTGGAGACAATCTGAGCGAGTGTGTGCAGGTGTGCACACTTGGCCAAGGGGTGCTTATGAGAGGCACCCTGTTACAGCATCCCAGGTCTGGATCAGCCTGTGATGGGGGCATCCACCTCACACTGGCCAGTAAGGGGTTAATAAAGCCCTAGGGAGGCTGAGTGAAAAGCAGCCAATAGGAGAGGGACTTTGAAGAGTGGCCACTCAGGGCCCCCTTATAAGAGCTGCATGATGGACAGAGGAGAGCAGAGTGAGTAGCTGCATGGAGCTGGTGGAGGAAGGCTTGTTATCTGGAGTAGGCTGCAATGCTGTAGCACCTTGGACAGAGCAGCGCAGGTAGGACCCCAGGGAGAGGGGAAGGAGCTCTGGATGAGCTGCTGAGACTGAGGAGGTTGCTGTGGCCCAGGGAAATGCAGCGATCATAGAGGCAAAAGAACGCAGTAAGTGACTGTGGATCAGAGAGTCCTTGGGCTCACACCTGGAGTAGTGGGTGGGCCTGGGTCTCCCCACTGTGGAAGTAGCTGTCACCACTGGGGCAGTGGCTGGACTACTGAGGAGCTAAACCTCCCCCAAAAGGGGGGACATGGACAGTGCCATGGCCGGAGGACCGAGCCACAAAGAGGATGCTGCAGTTCCTGAGGCAGCGAGAGGGGCTGTAGGCAGATGGCGGAGATCAAGTGACAGTGTGCAGACTGTCGACCTTGAGCTCATCCCCAGAGCGACCTAGGGGAGGCACCAGGCCAGTGGTGAGTAACACCATGACACAGTCCTTTGGGCCACTGTGTTGCACTGGCAGCTCATAGTGAATTGCTTGGCCACTGTGACCCTCATATCCTTTAGTCACTGCTTTCCAGGATAAAACCTTCAAAATGGAAGCCTGTGTTTGCTTGACATGGAAAACAACCCCGTCTTGACCTCGGTGCTCTTTCATTTAGTGAAAGGGTTTCCCATGGCATCTTTGGCTATAATTTTTCTTCCTGTCCAGCTGCACCCCAGAAGTGGCTGCATATCCGTGGAGCTTTCTACACAGACATTGTGTTGCAGTTATGGGGGAAAGACCTTGTGCTATATCTAAGGATAGGTGGTATGAAGGCAGAGAAGTAGGAGTCAGGACTCCTGGGTTCTTTTTCTAGCTCTGGGAGAAGAGTGTGGTGTAAGGGGTTAGATTGGGGGAGCATGAGGGCTGGGAGTCAGGACTTGTAGGTTCTATTCCCAGGGGCTCCAGGTGGGGAGCTGGATCTGGTGGATTGGTGTTGGGAGAGAGGGGGGGCTGGTAGTCAGGACTTCTGGGTCCTATTCCTAGTTTGGCTGTATTATGCATAAAATATTTGACTCCAGTTAACCTCCTTTTGGAGGATCTAATAATGAGTCCACACCAGCCAGCAATGGGTTGCAAAGGACCCATGCGTGGGAAAACAAGATACTGTGTGACATTGTTTTGCACTGATGCATCTATTCATCTTGGAGTAGGGGATAGCTTCCCAGAGGTATAGTGGCTTTGCAGATCACACACACATGCTCAAGGCTGTGTTAGCTACAGGAAGGCTGTACAAGCCCAGACTATCAGTCATCTTGTCCTGGGTCTGATTACACCCACCAGCACTTACAGTGAACATCCTGGGGGCTTGGATGTGTGCCAACAAAGCACTGCTAACCCCAGGACTGGGATAGCTGCTTTCTCTCATCTCACATGTATCCAAGGCCTGGAGAAGCATATTCCTTTGCACAATGAAGTCTCAAATCTCTGCAAACCCACTATGTATTCACCACCAGTCTGGGTGTTGCTTTAATATACCAGGCCTTTAATCTCACTCGCCACCGCTTCGGTTCTGACCTCATTTCTAAGAGCACCTCTGCAGGATTGACAGAGCCTGTGAGACAGGTTTTCAAACAAGATCACAACGAATTTCAATCAGTGTACTGGGTGCTGCACAGACCCCCCCCACTCCTTGACTCTGACAGGGTAGGGAGGAAGCATCATGTCAGGTGCTGCACAGACCTGGACCAAGCTTGGGGCCCTTCGTGCTGGGCCCCACCCAGACCATGACCGAGATCAGGAGCCCAGTGGGTCGTGCACTGCCCAGCTGGTCCCTGCTACAAAGACCCTTCCATCTAAGTGGACAAAAAGGAATAATTATCCCCATTTTACAGGTGTGCAAGTGGAGGCAGAGTGAGATGAACATTCGAGTAAAAGGCAGGGAGAGAGTCAGAACTTGGGGAGTCCTATTCCTGGCTCTCGGAACACAGTGAAGTCGAATGGGTTAGAACAGGGGGTGCTGGGCTTCAGCACCCCAGACTGTATTCCTAGGGTTGAGCACAGTGGTGGGGTTTAGTGGGTTAAAGCAGGGGGGCTGGGAGTCAGGATTCCTGAGTGCCATCTCTCGCTCTAGAAGCAGTGAGTTCTCATGCATGGAGACAGGGGAGCAGGAGCCAGAACTCCTGGGCACTGTTCCAGACTCACTCTGAACTTTGGGGCGTGTCCTTTTCCCACTCTGCACCTTGGTCCCCAGCCTTTTTTGGCTCCAGCCATGAATTCCAACAGAGTTAGGAATGGGGTGTCCAATCCTGGCCTGGCTTTCCCTCCATTGCAGTGCAGCGAGCTGTACCATTCAGGGAGGAGTGGAAGACGCTGATTTCCCTCAAGGGAGCCTGCGCTCCGGCACCTTCACTGCAGCAGCAAAGGAATCTGTTGGCATGTTGTTGGCTTGCGTTTCCTGAGATGTCCCCCAGGAGGATGGGAGCAGCCAGAGGCGCTACAGGGAGCTGGCATAGGGTCTGCCTCTCAGATTCCTCCCCCATGGCAGGTAAATGAGCTGGGAAGCTTCTGCTGTTCCATCACATCTATGGCAAAGACCCAGCACTCCAGGTATTGTGGCAAAGAGTTTGTATTAGGGATTTGCCGAGTACTGGGTGCGCAGGGGGTCTAGTGTGTTTGGAGGGGCTGGTCTAGTGGGTTACAGCTAAAAATCACAGAGCAGGGAGTCAGGTCTCCTTGGTTCTCTTCCAGCTCTGGGAGGGGAGTAGGGTGTGGTGTGTTAGAGCAGGGGAGGCAGGACTCCTGGGTTCAATTCCTGACTCTGGGGATATTCTGTAATAGAATCATAGAATATCAGGGTTGGAAGGGACATCAGCAGATCATCTTGTCAAACCCCCTGCTCAAAGCAGGACCAATCCTCAGACAGATTTTTGCCCCAGATTCCTAAATGGCCCCCTCAAGGATTCAGCTCACAACCCTGGGTTTAGCTGGCCAATGCTCAAACCACTGAATAGATTTAGCTTGCCTCCACTGGTCCCTGCACATTGCAGCCTGCTCCAGGGTGGCGGTGGCAGGGTCTCTGTGCCTGTCAGACTGGACTGGGCCGGGCCAGGCCAACAGCAGAGAGTTTGCTGACTGATGAGAATTAAGTAGATTTTCTGTTGCCATGGAAATGCTATAGCTGGGTAAGGAGAAATCCTCCTACTCCCAGAACTCCTTCCCTGACACTGCTCTGCCTATGGCCCCTCCTCCCCCAACATGCACCACTAGGCCCCACTCCTCTCCCAGAGTTGGGAAAAGAACCCAGCAGTCCTGACTCCCACCTGCTCTAGCCCCCAAATCCCACTCTAATCCTAGATCTGGCATAGAACCCAGGAGGCCTAATTCGTGGCTCTGTGCTTTTTAGCAGCATGACCATCCCTCCCCCGGACCAGCTCTTCAGTTTTCTCATTCCCTTTATTTCATCCCCAGCTCCCAAGTCACTACCCCTCCCCGGCAGTTCCTCTCCCCAAGGTGCTAAGATGCATGGAAAGTGGGGAGAACCAATGTCACTCAGGACATTTGTATCTAGGACACAGCCTAACCTTGGGGGATAGATTGTAGGAGGGGTAATCCTGCTTTCCTCTCGCAGGTGGTGCTGACCTCCATAGAATATCAGGGTTGGAAGGGACCTCAGGAGGTCATCTAGTCCAGCCCCCTGCTCAAAGCAGGGCCAATCCCCAGAGAGATTTTTACCCCAGTTCCCTAAATGGCCCCCTCAAGGATTGAACTCACAACCCTGGGTTTAGCAGGCCAATGCTAAACCACTGAGCTATCCCTCCCCCCAGCACAATGCTAGGGGGTGCTCTGTTACAGAGAGCTGGGCAGGAGGCTCAGTTAGGCGCACTCTCCCCTGGCAGTCAGTGCTGGCCCCCCAGTGCATGATGCTGCAGGGAGCAGGGTGGGGCTCAGCAGATGAGTTTCAGGATGTTCTCGTAGCTCAGGAAGGTCACCGCGTTGACAGGGAAGGCACGGATAATGTTCAGGGTAAGGCCCTTTAGGAACACCTGGGGTCCCTCACGCCGAACACTGATGCGGATGCAATCCCAGACCCCGCAGTAGGACACTCCCTTCACCCCATCCATCTGGAGCCGGGCCTTGATCACGTCCAGGGGCGTGGCTAAGACCCAGGAGGCAGTGCCAGCACAGCCCCCAGCTACAAGAACTGTCACTGGCCCTGGGAGCAAAGGGGAGAGGGAAGAGAGTTAGGGCTCGGCAGGGGCCGTTACCCCCTCAGTCAGTGCTGCCCCCAGGGCAATGGTTGTGATCAGTTATTGCACAGTTGTTAAACACCTGTCAGTTTCCACCCAAGAGATGGCTGCATTATAATGCTGTGTGAAAAGATCCATCTTAATTGTTTCTGGCCCATCAAAGCACTCACATTACGCAACAGGAATCCCAGTTCCCTACAGTCTCTTCCCCCAGTGAGATGGATTGTAGGGGGCTATCCATTCCCATCTCACCTGGTTCTCGCTCCTGCGCTGTCATGGCCTGGCAGAGGCTGGTGTAGGTGAGGAAGTAGATGGCCAGAGTGGGTGTATCTCGCAGCACCAGGGCCCGGGTGCCCCGGAACAGGCCCATGACCCCCTCCTCGCGGAATATGCTGACACTGCAGTGCACTGGGCCCCGGTACTGGGCTCCAGAGGCCCCCGCTAGACTCCTCAGCCCATAGGGGTGAAGCTGGTTCTGTAGCCGAACTTTGATCAGGTCAACAGGAGCCAGGACCACAGCCTGAGATAGGGGTGGGGTTGGTGAGGAGAGAGAAGGGGTGAATGGGAAAAGAGGTCCATGGTTAGTTCCTCAAGGAAAAATACTGACATGCAATGACTCTTGGGGCTGGAGAGAGAACCCAGGTGTCCCAGCTCCCAGCCCCACTTGCTCTAACCCACTATGACCCTACTCCCTTTCCCTGAGCTGGGATAGAACCCAGGAGTCTTGACTCCCAGCCCCCCTGCTCTAAGCACTGGACTTGACTCCCTTCCCCTCCCAGAGGTAGGGCTAGAAGCCAGGAGTTCTGCTCTCTACCCCCACCTCCCATATGGGCTGCCTGGTCCCTCACCTGCATCAGGCCGGAGAAGCTGCCAGCGATGAGGACGTGGGCGTAGTGGGGAGGGTTGGTGTGGCGGTCATGGTGATGGGTGGCGCTCAGGTACAGCAGTGCATTGCTGTAGGCCCCAAACATCACTGAGTTAACCAGGGCCACGCTCAGCAGCGGGAAACTCATCCCCTTAAAGAAGCCTAGGACCTGCAAGGCAAAGGGCACCATGGAGGGATCAACGCCAGCCCTGAGCGTATGTGACTCATGGCTCGCTATGAGGGAGTGAGTGGGGAACCCCTCTCCAAAGGCTGACACCCATGTGTACACGCACACACTGTTCCCCCTAGCATACAGCATGGGGGGGTGAGGGCTGATCTCCATCGGGGCAGATGTGCAGCCCCAGCACGAGGGGAGCCTCTGAGCTTGGGCAGGGGTCTCTTGGCACTGCCCTAATACAAATAATGAATGTGCTGCCTCGAACCGTTTCATTGCGGTACGTTTTGATTACGCAATCCAGGATCCCCCGATAGCCAGACTGTGTCTGCAGCCGCACCTGGAATGAGACACCATCTTTAAGCAAAGAATTTGCAGGGAGATATTAGCAGTGGCAGTTTATGCAAAGGCCAAACTCCTCCTTAGAGGCATTTGGAGGTAGCATTTTCTAGTGGATGGGACTGTGGCCTGGGACTTAGGACTCCTGGCTTCTGTTCACAGTTCTGGCAGGAGTGGGATCTAGGGAGTTAAAGCCGGGGGGCGGTGCAGAGAGTCAGGACTCCTGGGTTCTATTCTTGGTTCTGCCACTGAGCTGGGGCAAGTCCCTCTCTGTGCCTCTTTCCCCTCCCACCTTGTCTATTCAGACTGTGGACTCTTGGGGGGAGGGATTCTCTCACTGTGGGTCTGTTCAGTGTCTCTCCTGATGGGTGGAGGGCCCTGATTTCATGGGGAGGGATGTCTGTGTAGTGCCTGGCCTGACAGGGTGGCCTGAACTTGGGCAGGGAGGGTCTGTGCAGACAAAGACCCCTGTGTCGGTTAGGTCTCCCATCATAAGAAATAAATGAGTTTAAATAGCTATTGCTTGCCCTTTGAGGTGCGGGACACTGCTCTGAGCTAGCTAGTTCCCCAGCAGGGATGTATCTCCTCATTCTATCTATAGGAGAGAAGTTTTCCCTGTCCCTTCCCACCCCCAATCCACCTACAGCAGTACCAGCTTCAGATTCACCTTCACTGTGTCCACTGGGTGCCCCAAGGCCAGCCCCACAGCTCCTGTGTCCAAAGGAAAAACAAGTCAGTTGGAAATTAGAACCTGCCGCTGTCCCAGTTCTGAGAGTGGAACCCAGGAGCCCTGACTCCCAGGCCTGCTGCTATAACTCACTAGGCCCACCCCTCTGGGCGCTAGGAATAGGACCCAGGAGTCCTACCCTCCTCCACACATCCATAAACACCCCAGTACCACTTCCTCTTTCTCTTGGGGATCCCAATGCTGCCGGCAAATGTTAAAATGGTTGAAAAGGACACAGACCCCCAGTGCGAGACAGAGCTGGATTATTTTTAACTCACTTGTTAATGAGCGACTGGAAAGTCTCACATTTTTTTCAGCCAAAAACCTGAATTTGGAACTTAAATTCCACTCTTTTTAAAATGCAAATAAATTGGGGAGGGAGGCCGGCCTTGTCATGGTGAAGCTGGACTGGGATTCAGGGAACCTGGCTTAATTCCCTGCTCTGCTACTGCCTCCCTGGGTGATCTTGGGCAAGTCACTTCCCTACTCTCTGCCTCATTTCCCCCCTCTATAAAGGGGGCAGAATAATCTTTCCTTTGTCTGTTTATTTAGATTATAAATTCTTTGGGGGTAAAAACTGTCTCATTATGTGTTTGTGCAGTGCCCGGCACATAGGGGCCCCAGTCTCAGTTGGCAGGGTCTGTGCTGCACTTAGCCCCGGGCAGGGAGGTCTCAGTCTCATCTGAGGTCTGGGCAGCCCCTGGCATGACAGGGTCCTGACTCTGAGCAGCAGGGGCATCTGTCTGGGCAGCACCCAGGAGGGTGGGAATTGGATCCTTCTCATTCTTACCTGAAATCCAGCCAGCCACAAACTCCTCCACGGGCATGGTGAGTAGAGCGCGCAGGAACTGTACAGGGCTCTGGATAAGAGGAAAGATCTGGTCAAAGTTAATCCATTTAATCCCTAACTTGTCCTCCTGGTTGCTTCAATCTTTAACTTGATCCTCCCCTGCCCTGTGAATTGCCCTTTTCCCAACAGCAGTGCCCAGGGGCACGCAGTGAAATGGAAACGCAGGAGATTAAGCAGGGGTGACCAAGCAGAGTTAGGGTAACCGGGGGAACTCAACTGGTGCAGTATCTCACTGAGATTAAGGGCTGGATCCACCAGCCGGGCTGGCTGCTTTCCCCCTGGGGCCTGTCCTCCACCAAAGGGGCTGGAGCTCTGGAGGCCCCCTTTCAGGCCCACACTCGGGGCTGGATTTTCCAAAGTCCTCCGTCCTCAGCACACAGCTTCTTAAATGCTGAATTAAATTCACACTGTTCCATTCTGAAAAACAACTCTCACCTCAGTAAGATTCCCAGACCAAGAGAAGCGCGGAGCCTGCTTTCTGTGACGGTTGTAAGTGGTTTTCGACGGGTTAGCAACTGAGAGCGGACTGTGCTGAGCATGTTTCAGGATGGGATGTTATAAAGGCTGGATTCTGCCAAGACCTGTTCGGGTGCTTACTGGGAGGCATTTGGACGCAGATCCTTACAACGATGGAGGCACCCAACGCGTGGAGGCACAATTGCAATCGGGGATGGGGAGTGCTTTTTGGCTTTCCTCTGAAGCATCAGGGATCACCTACAGCTGGAGCAGGGATAACAGGTAATGAGGCCTGCTTTCTGAGGTTTCTCTGTTGTAGATGGCTGTAGGGTGAGTCTTGTTCAGGGTCCAGCTGATCACCTGATGTGGCAGCAGGCAGGAATTCTCTCCCTCTCCTACCCCAGGTCACAGAGGCAAGGACCTTTTGCCCTCCTCTGCAGCATAAGGCGTGGGGCGGCTGTTGTGCTCATCATGTCTTACCTAATCAAGCCCCACATAATGCCAGAGACCCTGGTTCTCTCTTGTTCTCTGCATGGCGCTCACAACCCCTTCAGCCAGGGGTGGGCAAACTTTCTGGCCTGAGGGCCACATTTGGGAATAGAAATTGTATGGTGGGCCATGAATGCTCACAAAATTGGGGTTGGGGGTGAGGGCTCCGGGGTGGGGCCAGAAATGAGGAGTTCAAGGTGGAAGAGGGAGCTCTGGGTGGGGGTGCGGGCTCTGGGGTGGGGCTGGGGATGAGGAGTTTGGGGTGTAGGAGGGTGCTCTGGACTGGGACTGAGGGATTTGGAGGGCAGGAGGGGGTCAGGGCTGGGGCAGGGAGTTGGGGTATGGGAAGGGGTATAGGGTCTGGCTGGGGTGCAGGCTCTGGGGTGGGGCTGGGGATGAGGGGTTTGGGGTGCAGGAAGGTGCTCCGGGCTGGGATCAAGGGGTTCAGCGGGGGAGGGGGGAATCAGGGCTGGGGCAGGGGTGTGGGGAGACGCTCAGGGGTGCAGACTCTGGGTGGTGCTTTTACCTCAAGCAGCTCCCAGAAGCAGTGGCATGTCTTGTCTCCGGCTCCTATGTGGAGGCGCAGCCAGGTGGCTCTGCACGCTGTCCGGTCCACAGGCACCGCCTCTGCAGCTCCCATTGAAGTGCCAGAGGGGCCACTGGAGCACAGAGGAACTGGAGGGGGGATGTGCTGTGGCTTCTGGGAGCTGCATGGAGCAGCCCCTGACTCTGCTCCCCAGCTGGAGTGCCAGAGCGAGGCAAGCCCCAGACTTCACTCCCCAGCAGGAACTCAAGGACCAGCTTAAAATGACTGGCAGGCTGGATCCGGGCCACAGGCCAGTTTGCCCACCCCTGCCTTAAGCTTGAGGGTGGAAATGCCAAAGTCATTGGGCTCAACCTACGACTGTCTGGGTGAAGTTTAATGTCCTGGGATATTCAGAAGGTCAGACTAGATGATCTAATGATGCTGTCTGCCCTTAACCTCTGAAACCCTAGACACCGCTCCCCTCCCTGAGCTGGGGATGAAACCCAGGAGTCCTGACTTCCAGCCCCTCTGCTTTAGCCACTGTATCCCCTCCTCTCCCACAGCCAGAGACAGAAAGCTTGCCTCCCGCCCACTGACAAAAGATGGTGTGGGTTAATGAGCCATTACCTTTTTTCCTAGCCAAGATGAAACCAGCTTCCACAATCCCAGGCCAGTGCCTCCATCCCAGCACCCCCCAGCTGCCTTTGCAAACCTTTCCTCTCTCCTAAACCCACGGCCCTGAACAAGTTTGCAGCACAAGCACGTGGAGTGTGCACTGGGGCCCTAACAGGGAGCTGCTTGCATGGACAGATCCTCACAAACCAGCACTACATCCTGTGCAGTGGCCCTTAGCAGCTAACCCTCCTCTCTGCACCCCTTGGGCAGACTTACCCCATGGGGGTGGCAGGCACAATTTAGCCGGAAACTAAATCTCATCAACAACAATCTTGTTTATAGACATGCACAGAGGTGCCACTCCCGGCTGGACCGCATTTACTTGACATATCTCCACCTTTCACGAGCCCACTCCTCTAGCATTCGGCCAGCCCCCTTTTCAGATCACCACCTTGCCACTGTGAGGAACTCTCTCTGCGCGGAGAGGCCGGGGCCGGCCTATTGGCACTTTAATGTTACAAGGACCCCTGGTTGATTTTGCTGATACAGACTAACACGGCCCATCATATCAAGCTACCACTAGAGGGAAGTAGACACCTACTTCAATGCACTCTTTGTTTAGGGTAGGGTCTGAAGGCCCAAAGTGAAATCAGAGTCCTTACTATTCCCAGCTAATCTTGACTGAGAGCAGGGTAGGGCCCCTGTTGTGCCAGGCGCTGCATGGTCCTGACTGAGACAGGAGCCCGGGGCCAGGTCCCACTGGGTGCTGCTCAGACCCTGACCGAGACAGGGGCCCCACGGAGCCCGGGGCCAGGTCCCACTGGGTGCTGCTCAGACCCTGACCGAGACAGGGGCCAGGGGCCGCCCGGGGCCAGGTCCCACTGGGTGCTGCTCAGACCCTGACTGAGGTTGTGGCCCATGTCAGGTCACGTGCTGCACAACCCCTGACCCCGGCGAGCCAGCCCCTGGCCCGAATTGCTCACAGCCTAAGCCCCAAAGGGGGGAGGGGAAATCGAGGCTCACGCGTTGGCAAAGCCGGGAACACCCAGCCCGGTGCCCGCGTGTGACCCCTGCCCTGCGAGCGAACGCCTCCGTGCGGGGGGGCTGGGTGCCATTGGCTGCCCCCCAGCCTGGTGTTCTGCAGGGCGGAGCCCGCCCGTTCATCTGCCCCCGCCCCGACCCCCGTTGGCATCGCTGGCTCGGACGGGTTCAAAATTCACTGCTGGGTTTGGCAGCCCCCGGTTCGTACCTCGGCACCACACACCTGCCCGGGCCCAGGTTAACCCACAAATCGAATTCCGGGGCGGGCGCCGCCGCCAACCGTCAGGCTCGGCAAGGCGAATCTCCGTGACGTCACAGAGGCAGCGGCGGGCGGGGATTGGGCGGAACATCTCTCCCTCCAGCTTCCGGGACAAGCCGCCCGCGCTGCTTCCAGCTGCACAGACCCAGGCAGGGAGCGGGAGAGATTCGGGCGGGCGGCGAGCAACGGCGCCATGGAGGTGAGAGGGGGGTTGAGTGGAGGGCCCCTGGGGCCTTCCGGGGGTCTGGGCTCCCTTCCACCCAAGGGGTTCCCCAGGCTTCCCGCTTTGGGGCCCAGCACCTGCTCCCCACCAGGGACCCTCTGCCCATTCCTCCCAGTGCCCCGCACTTCCTCCAACCCAAGATACCCAATGTTCTCCCTCCTCCCCCGCTCTGGAGCCCCGCATCCCTCTCACACTCGAGCCCGTCTGTCCCGCCCCCGCAGGGGACCCTCTGCCACCTCTGCTGTGGGGACCTGCACCCCTCCTCCTTGAGCCGACTCCCCTGTGGCCCGGCACCCCCTCTTCCAAAGGGCCATCAGTGACCCCGCCACCCATCTAGACGGCTCCCAACCTTGGGGAGCATGCAGAGCCCCAGGATCTCCTCCCCCTGCAAGGTCCAGGGATATCCGTGGCTTCCTGCCCGGGGGCTCCCATCCTCCCCCCATCCACTGGTCTTTTCCCCCACACCCAAGGGTCTCCCAGTGCTGCTAAGATACCTAACTAGTGGGTGCTTACACTTCTAGCTGGAGGCTCCTATCCCCTGCTTGGGTCCAGCAACGCCCTCCCCCACACCAGTCCAGGTTCCCTGGGGCTTGGCTCCCATCTATATGCTCTCCTCGAAGCCCCTGGAGCTGTTTACCCCAATGGGCCCGCCCCCGAAAAACACTCTATGCCTGGGGGTGTCTCTTGGTGACAACCCCCATCAAGATCTGAACCTTTTCTCCCCCCCCCCACCGATGTTTGTGTGTCTGCAGATGGAAGGCGCAGATGGGGCTGCTGTCCCCCCCAGCTTGGCCGATCGCTCGCGTCGAAGCAGCATCTCCTCCACGTGTGCCCGATGTAGGTGACATTTGGAAGGCAGGTGGTGTCTCTTAGAGGAGGGTGGGTTGTCTGGTGGTTTGGGGTTAGGGATTGGGAGCTAGGACCCCTGGGTTCTTTTCCCAGCTTTGGGAGGGGAATGGGCTCTAGAGTGGGGCTGGGGGGTAAATAGAGGCAACACTCTTGGTTTTTGTCCCAAACTCCGGGATTGGGTTTACTAGAGCGTCTCACGCTTCATAGCTTGTGTAGGCTGAACTCATTACACACCCTGGGCTCCTTACGTCTCTCCATTTCTGCATCACCCCTTCCCCCCACCTCCCAGTATGCCATGCTCCCATCCTCCTCCTCTTCAGGAACTCCTGCATCCCCATTCCCTTTTTCCCCCCATGCCAGGGCTGTATATGGCCTCCCATTTTTCCCTTTCCAGTTTTTGTGACTGTTTTTCACCAAGTTCTAGAGGGATCTGCCTAGAATATTACTGGAAATTTTGGAGCGACTCGGATATAGCGTTCAAAAGCTACCATGTTACAGACAGAGAAATGCCCTGGAGTTGAGCATAAAGATTGATGTAAGCCAGTGGCTTTCAAACTTTTTTACTGGTGACCCCTTTCACATAGCAAAACTCTGAGTGTGACCCCCCCCCTTATAAATTAAAAACACTTTTTATATATTTAACACCATTATAAATGCTGGAGGCAAAGCAGGGTTTGGGGTGGAGGTTGACAGCTTGTGACCCCCTATGTAATAACCTCACAACTCCCTGAGGGGTCCCGACACCCAGTTTGAGAACCCCTGATGTAAGCCAACTCTTGGGCCTCTGTTCAGTCAGCTGGGTCATGGCTACATCAGGTCAGGACTTTTTCCACGCATTGTCTGTCACCCAAAGATTCAACTTTGCCAAAACCAAAACTGTTCATGAAACGGGGTCGGTTTTGACAAATCTCCGAGCTCAAAAACTTTTGGGAAAATAAACTGTTTTGCGGTTAACAGGCTGTGTCGTCTTTTTTGAACCAGAGAGTTCTGAGGGTTTGAGTCAAAATGATGTGGTGTTTGGAAATTTTAGCAAATGTAGATTAAAAAAGATCGAAACTGAAATGCATCAACACTGATCTGGACTGAACTTTGTCAACTCTTTTGTTTGTGAAAATGTTCATGTTTTTTGACTTTTTATCTTAGTTTGGGATGGAAAATTCTTTGGGATATCAAAAACTTTCATGAAACAGGAAAACTGTGACCCTCTGCTCTCCTCTTAGCGGTGGATGTCCTGGTATATCTGATCGATGACACTATGGTGCAGCTGAGCGTGGACAGTCTGATGTCTGTCACTGTTCATGAGCTACATCGCATCGTCCGGGACGCCCTGCAGCTTCCTGAGTGTGCCATGGACGTCTTTGCCCTGTGGCTCATCTCTCCCTTGCTTGGTGAGGTGCTTGGTTCGTTGTCAGGATCTCTTATGTTACTCCTATCACCTGGGGGGGCGGGGCCTGTGCATAGCCTTCTCTACTGTGGCATTACCCAAGACTTTGCAAGTCTCATCACCCCCTTTTACAGGGGAAACTTAAGCACAGAGAGGGGAAGGGATTGGTCTGAGGTCATGTGTAGATTCATTGGTGGAGCTGGCAATGGAACCTAGGGGTCCTGACTCCCAGTTCCCTCCACTCTAACCATTAGGCCACCCCTCCCAGAGCAGGGAATGGAATCCAGCAATCTGGTTCCCAGCTCTGATCACTAAGCCACAGTCCCCTTCTATTGCTCGGGATAAATCCCAGGAGTCCTGACTCTCGGCCCAGTGCTCTGACTGCTAGACCTACTGCCCTCCCAGATCTGGGCATAGAACCCAGGAGTCCTGACTCCTGGTCCTGTGCTGCAATCATTAGCCTGCCCTGTCTTTCCCTGACAAAGTATTTATCTGCTTCTCACTTTGCATTGTCTATTTCCGTAGTAAATGGTTGCTGTTTGATTTCAGGTGGGTTGGAAATGTGTCCCCTGGCTGTTGTGTGACTCAGCCATTGTTTGTTAAAATAAATAAGGAATGAGGAAACTTCCTGTATCCATCCACCTGTGTTCCTAAATAGAGGTTCTGAAATGCTTTCTGTTCTAAACAGCCTCTGCGCCTCACCCCAGAGGTGGCCACATCTCTGTGCTGAGTGAGGGAACCCTGTATAAACATCACCCCAGAGGTGGCTGCATTTCAACTGTTGTCAAAGCAACTGTTGTGTTTGTAATAAATTGCTTTTGGAATCGGTCCCTCGGTGGGACTGAGGGACGGCTGCCTCTAGAGTGGGGTGCAGGGACTGTTGATACAGTTTCTCACTGAGCATATGATGTTACATTGATTTACTGTGATGAACACTAGTAACAGTCCTTCTTTTGCACACCTACTGGACAATCATTTGCTTTAAGTGCAACCAGGAACCCCGTGCAAAAGTCCTTCAACTGGCTCTGCCCTGTGGTGCCTGAGCCCCCGGCCAGAGGGTTGTTAGCAGGAAGTGTTGAATGGCAGGCAGTGGGTTAATCTGGGGCTGTTGAGCCTGAGTCTTCCCAGCTGGGAGCATGTCGGGAGCAGAACGGAAACTTCCAAGGAACATCCAGGCAAAATGAATCATTTCATGGCACTGTTCCAGCTAGCTTGGCTGATGTCTTTGTCACCTGACTTACATCTGTTCCCTTATCTCCCATCAGCTTCCCATCCCTAGCACAGCCCTGCTGTAACCTGTCCGATGTTTCTTGCTTACTCTCTCAGACCTCCCCCAATCTCCCCAGCCTGCTGGTTTTCATTGACCCTCTCCTGGTATTAGGAGTCCCAGCAATGTCTGACTGTCTTCAAAACTTAGCATCTCAGGCTTTTTAGCAGCTGCATCCAGTATTGCTGGGTTTGATGCCCTCCAGTGTGAAGGGAGACTGGGAGTCAGGGCTTCTAGGTTCTATCCCCAGCTCTGGGAGGGGCGTGGGGTCTAGTGGTTAGAGCACAGAGCCTGGAAGCCAGCATTACTATTAGTATAAGGTGTTGCATCTGTCATTAGGGCTCAGTCTCTGTCCAGGTGCCTAGATGCTGTGACTATGGCTACGTTTTAGTCACAGGTATTTTTAGTAAAAGTCACGGACAGGTCACGGGCAGTAAACAAAAATTCACGGACCGTGACCTGTCCGTGACTTATACTATATACCCCTGACTAAAACTTGGGCCGCGGGTGCTCGAGGGAGGGGGAGCGGGCCGCGGGTGCTCGAGGGAGGGGGAGCGGGCCGCGGGTGTTCAGGGGGAGGGTTGGCAGGGCTGGCAGGCGCCTTACCCAGTTCCGTGCTGCTCCCTGGAAGCAGCCAGCATGTCCCTGCAGCTCCTAGGAGGAGGGAAGGCCAGGGGGTCTCTGTGCTGGCTCTGCAGCGCCCACTGGCCAGGAACCACAGCCAATGGGAGCTGCAGGGCCAATGCCTGCAGACAGGGGCAATGCACAGAGCCCCCTGGCCCCTCCACCTAGGAGCTGCAGGGACCTGCTGGCCGGTTCCGGTGGTCCTCTCCCTCTCGAGGTAAGGACATTCCTCCCCACTCCCAGCCTTGAGCCCCCCCTCCCACAGGCTGACAGACAGACAGCCTTAGCTATGCCAACAGGTGCACTATCAAGAATTGCAGAAAGTGGATTATGCTTCAGATCAGTGAGTTTTGGGGATGTTTTCCATCTGCCAGTCTCCATTGCCACCTGTGCTTCTGCTGCCCTCGGTTAGAAGCACTGTCTCCCCCTGTGGCATCCCAACCTGCTGTGTGAATGGCCTTTGCATCTCCTGCTTGGGACTCCAATGGCCAGTCTGTGGGGACAGAGGGAGCATTCACAAAAGGGGGAGGGACGGTGAGTTCTCCCTTCCCACCCCACCCACTGACTGTCCCTGGGCCCTGGCAGCGTTGAATTTAGTAGGTTATAAGTGGTTTAGGAGGGCTGGTCTTTTATTTCTATTATGGTAGTGCCTAGAGGACCCAGGTGACAGCAGGGGCTCTTTATGGGATGTGCATTATTGGTAGTTCCTAGAGATCCCAACCAAGATTGGAGCCCCATTCTGGGGTGTGCACTATTCATAGTGGGGGGAGGAGAGTGGGTGTAGTGGGGGTTGGGAGCCAGGACTCTGGGGTTCCACAGTTGTATTAATAACAACTTCGGGCTGGGTTCCCTGGATAATTGACTCTGCATCTGGCTCCTGGGCTGCAGGGCTGATGCTCTTTTAGAGACTCTCTCTTTCTGTCTTAGAGGTGCAGCTGAAGCCGAAGCACCAGCCGTACAAGGTGTGCCGCCAGTGGCAGGAGCTGCTCTTGCGCTTCACTGATTGCCAGGAGGATGAGATCATGCAGGGTGCGTGTGCGAAGCTTCCTCGCTCCTTTCTGGCCCGCTGACACCCCTGCCTCGACCTTGGAATGCCCTCCTCCAATTGCTGAGCTCATCCTGCCTGGCTTAGTTGTACAGAGGGGAGTGTACGCCAATGGCTAGAGCTGGGTGTGTGTGAAAAGAGCCAGGACTCCTAGAGGGAAGTGATCAAGTGGGTGAAAGCTTTGGGAGTTAGGAATCATAGGTTCTAGTGCCAGCTGGGGGAGGGGACGCATCTAGTGGGTTAGAGCAGGGAGTGGGAGTCAGGGCTCTGGGTTTCCATACCCAGTTGGGAGAGGGGAGGGAGTCTAGTGAGGTTGGTAGCTGGGATTCTGGGGTTCTCTTCCCGGCTCTGACCTTTGTATCTGGCCTGGCTGACTGCCTAGTTTCCAGGAGGTGGTGGGAAAACAGACTCTTGGGCCACGTACATGTCTTTACTGGGGTCTCTCTTGTCTCCCAGATGAGCCTTCCCTGCAGTTCAGAAGGAACGTGTTTTTCCCGAAGAGAAGGGAGCTGCAGGTGAGCATATAGGCTCCTATCTGAGTCTCCTCTGCTGGTGTTACTCACCTCTGACTGTGTGGCAAGGCCTTTTGCATATTGATCAACTTATTATTTAGCCTCTGATTATCTGGGGAGTTAAGAGCCTAACCTACTGCAAGCCCACAAGAGATGGGGTTGTCGGGAAATCCCAGCCTTGTTATTCACAATTTCTGTTGCAGTAGCGCTGCACAGGTGTCCCCTCCCTGGCAGCCCTCATCATGGTCCCTGTTGTGCCAGGCACCGCACAGACCATCCCTTACCCGAGGTGAAGGCCGCGTCATGTGGGGCACTGCATGGGTACATGCTGAGAGACAGTCCTAGAGAGATGGGGGATTATTTTTGCTGTTACACGAATGGGGAAGCTGAGACACAGAGAGGGAAAGTGACTTGCCCAAGGTCACACAGGGGAGTCGGTGGCAGAGCCAGGAATAGAACCCAGGTGTCCTGTGTCCCAGTGTCGGGCCCTAAGAGCATTCCTCCTACAAAAACATCTGCTCTGTTTCTAGGCTTTTGTAAAATCTTGCTGCGACCAACCTGGTGTTCTGGACTTTGTGTCGAGCTGTCAAATCAGTCCCTCGGCCTCCTGCTCTGGTTCCTTAGGCATCATCTACAGTGGGAATGTCACACTGGTTAACCACAGATTTGAATTCTAGCTGGTTCCAGCTCCTCTGGAGATGTTGTAAATTCAGTTTAATTTAACTCTGTTTCCAGTGCCATGCAGCGAGAGACTGAAGCAGCTCAGTCTGTTCGTTTTACTACAAAGCAGATTGAGAGAGGATCTGTTAATGTGGGAAATCTTCCTGGGGAGCAAACCCCACATACCAAAACGATAGAACTAGTTGGGAATTTGTCAACAAAATGATTTGTATTTGGAAAATGCCAGATTGTGGAAACCAAAACTCTGCAGAAACCCATTTTGACGCATGTAGCAGGGAAAACTTCTCCAGGCCTGGGAGGGCCACCAAGAGAGAGGCAGGCCAGTAGTGCAGTGGTTAGAGCACTTTCCTGGGATGTGGGAAACCCAGGTTCAAGTCCTTGCTCTGCCAGATTTAGATTAGGAGCAGGGTGTTGGATGTAAGGGACCCACATTCAAGTGCTTCTATCCTACAGGGTGGGGGGCAGGAGAAATTTTGAAAAGTTTCAGTTTCCTTCTCCCATCAGAACAAAAACAAATGTTGAAACTTCAAATTTTTCCATGCAATGGAATTGCTTCCCAGCCAGCTTCACTACAGGACTCTTAACTAGCAAGGAGAGGCAGAAGAGGAACCACTGGGTGGAAGCTGAAGGTGGACATGTTCCAGTTAGAAATAAGGCACCAGTTTTTAACAGTGCAGGTGATTAACCACTGCAACGAATTCTCAAGAGGAGTGTCGGAGTCTCCATCTTTTGAAGCTGTCACATCAAGGCTGGAAGAGATCGATCGGGGACTGGGCTCAATACAGGGGTAGCTGGGTGAAATGTAATGGCCTGTGTCAGACGGGAGAGCAGACTAGATGATTGACTGAGCCCTTTTGGCCTTAAAATTAACCTCCCAGGCAGCCCAGCTTGAGCCAGAGGTGGAACTGGAGCCACTCTCTGGCCTTAGCTTTGATCACACCCTTTGGCCTGCAGATCGAAAATGAGGCTGTCCTCCGGCTGCTCTACGAAGAGGCTAAGTTCAACATCCTGGAGGGACGCTACCCGTGTGATATGGAGGACTGCGAGCAGCTGGGGGCCCTGGTCTGCAGGCTGCAACTGGGTCCCTACGACCAGGACCAGCATACGGCCTGTGCCTTGAAGTAAGGGGGTTGAGGGGGAATTGTCTAGAGCAGAGGTGTCAGTCGTCTGGAGGATCAGCCTTTTAACTGTGTGCCAGGGTATAAACTCAGGGCTATGTGCTCCCTCTTAGATGCCCGGTAGGTCTCCCGTTGGGGTTGGGGTGGGTCTGGCCCTGGGAGCAAGGGGAGAGCAGTTTTTATGCAGTTACTAGGGGGGCTGTATGCTTGGTAGCTTGCGTAGGCCAAGCGCATTGCACAGGGGCTCCATACATCCCTCCACAGTTCTCTAGGTGCCACCCTTCAGCTCAGGGGCACCCTCTCAGAAAAGCCCTCTTCCCTATGCTAGGGGTTTTGGATGCCACGCAGTCCCCCTACCCCCATATCAGGGTCTCCCATTCTCCTCCCTGTGCCAGGGGTTGTGTGCATGCTCCTATTTCCCCCCCACCCCTTTTATTCTTTCCATCTGGGCAATTAGTCATTTGGGATGCTAATGTGTTACTCTTGGGAGGACGAGCAGAGAGAAGCAGGGTGGTGTTATGCTGAAGGTGTTAATAGAGCCATCAACTAATTGTTTGATTTATGCACAAGTGCTTGACCCTGGCGCTGTGAATCACATGAAGCAGAGGCTCCATGTGTCCTCCATATTTTCCCCTTGTGGTTTTTCATTCCCCCCCCCCCCCCCAATCCATTGGGTTCTGGCCATTGATGCCTAGAACATTTCCTGAAATTTTGGTAACGGTCAGATGCAGCAGTCAAAAACGATGGTTGTGTCTATACAGAGAAATGCCATTGAGTTGAGTGTAGAGGCTTTGCAAGCTGTGGCAGCTACGCTTCTGTTCCTGCGCACAATATCGGTCCAGTAGCAAAGCTGTAGGCTGACTGTTGTTTTCCCACTTTGCTTCTTCATTCTCCCATCTTTCTTTCTCTTGCGCTCCTTCTTTCTTCTCTCCCTTCCCTACAACAGTTGCTTCTCACCCCCTCCCCCTTTCCATTTGCTAAAATGATCAGCCATGGAATAGTCTGACACTTCTCATCTAAGAGCTCGACCTCCAGTGAGATTAGTGTGTGTCATGGGGAGTGGACCCTTTAGAGTATCATTAGAGACTCAGGTGTGTCAGTTACATTCAGGGCAGTTCCCCCCCACACACACACACACATACACAAAGCAATTGGTTAAGGCTCTCTGTAGACTCAGGCAGGCCTCACTGTGTTGCTTGCACTCAGGGCATTCCCCTCAATCCATCTCTGAGCTATTGTGTTGAGCTCTTGGCAGACTCAGGCAGGTACTGTACTATCAATCACACTCCGGTGACATTGGGAAGCTTGAGATTTTGTACCATTGGAATGTTATGCAAGCCACAGATACATCATACAGGCCATGCTTGGTCTGCAGGCTGTATGTTTGACGTCCATAATCTAGTTGAGTATACTTCCGTCCCAGAACTGGGAATGGAACCCAGGAATCCTGGCTCCCAGCCCCCTGTTGCTCTAACCACTGGACCTCATTCCTTTCCTGGAGCTGGGAATAGAATCGAGGAGCACCAGCTTCTAGTCCCACTGCTGAATGTGCTTTCCCATGCTTGGAGTGATGCTGGCGAATGAAGAAGGTTTCCCCCACTCTGTGCAGCTGGACGCTCCCAGTAGGGGGTCTGCTGATCCCACGCAGCTCACTCGCTCCCAAAGAATGCGAGATTGGCTGGGATCCTGAGCCAGGATAATGGCTCACTGTCCCACCCAGCAATGCTCTGATTGTGGGGCAGCTTATCTGGGCTTGCTTGTGAACAATGGTGCTATTCAGGAGGTGATGCGTGGAGCATTGCAACACCCACCTCTCCTGGTGAGTCTAGTTGCAGCTGTTTAAAATGTGCCCTCCACCGGCCTGTCTGTGTGCAGAACGGAGATGATGCCAGGGATGTACTTGTAAATATTCTGTAAGCTGTGATGCTTCTGATCCTGATTGTGGCAGAGCTCGGAATAGAACCCAGGAGTCCTGGCTCCCTTCCTCACTGGTATCCACACACGTTATAATCTCAGCTGGAGAGCAGGGGGGATGGTTAACTGGACCAGGAGGCTCCCGTAATGGGGGAGCATGGAATCTCAGTAAAGAGGGTTATGGGGAGGGAAGTGTCATAGCCCAGGAGTGGAGGGGCTGAAGAGGAGGGAGCTGTCTTAGCCTGGGGGTTATGGGGGGGCTGCTCCCCCCCTGTTCTGAGAGCTGTGCTGTCCCTGCAGGGAGAAGCTGGAGGCCTTCCTGCCCGCTCACCTGTGCCGGCGGGGGCACAGCCTGCTGACGGCGCTGTGGAAGCGGGGGGCCAAGCAGCCAGCCTACGAGCAGGGGCTGCTCCAGGCCTACCAAGCAGTGCGGGAGGAGGCAGCCTGCGAGGAGCCTGAGGCTCTGCGCCAGCACTACTGGGTCTATCTGCAGAGGTGCCACCAGCTGCCATACTATGGGTGAGTCTGCACACTTGGCTGCAGAATAAGCTGGTAACTCCTGTACCTGTCAGTATGAGGGGAGGGGTTTTTTTTGGCAATCCCAGTCCAGCAATCCCACCATCTTCCCCGTTCGCGGTCTGCCTATGCCCCTCGGCAGGGACCTAGTTGTGCAAGAACCATTTCCTGGCCGTAGCATGACAAGATCTCGTAATCTGTGTCTTTGCAGTCTGTGGGTTGGGGGACCTGGGAGAGGAATATTGTGCCCAGGGGGACAAATCCCCAAGTCTTCCCAGTCCTGTTAGTGAGCGCTTGTGCAATCCGAGCACTTCCTCGTGCGAGGCCTACCTGCCCTGGTGCAACAGGTGTGTGTCTCTCTCCAGCTGCGCTTTCTTCTATGGGGAGATTGACAAGCCAGCCCAGGGCTTCCTCCACCGGGGAGGGCGCAAGGCAGTGTCGGTCGCCATCAGCCTGGAGGGTGTGTACGTCATAGATAGCAAGGAGAAGGTAAGGCTGATCAGGGGATCTCCAGTGGTGGGGGGGTGCATGAGAGCTGTGCACAGGAACATGGCTGGGGGCTGCCTCTGGATCCCCCGTATCCCTACAGCACCTCCTAATGCTGCCCAGATCCTCCCTGGACCGCCCAGAGCCCCCTAGTACCGCTCCCCGCACACTCTACTGCCTCCTAATACTGCCCATGTGTGTGCTCTGTTTTCCACTGTGCTGAGCCAGCCAGTCCCCCTGCTATGGGGCTGGATCACAGCCAATGCCCCCTAGAAGGGAAAGACCCCATGTCCCATTCTCCACCCCCAAAGCCAGTCAACCAGTCCCCCCTCCCTAGGGCTGGATTATAGCTGGCACTCCCTGGGGGAAGAGAGATCCCATGCTCCATCCCTCTTTCTATGGCAGCACGTCTTGCTGGGCCTGCGGTTCCAGGAGCTCTCGTGGGACCACACGTACCCCGATGAGGAGGAAGAGCACATCCTCTGGCTGGAGTTTGATGGGGAAAACGAAGGGATCCTGGTCAACAAGCTGCTGAAGATTTACTCCAAGCAGGTGACTGGGATCTCTGGGGTGTTTTCGGTTTCTGGGCTCCATCCAGCATCTGGCCACCCCATGGAGGCTGCCAGCGAGCAGCAGGGGGTATAGTCAGTGCTAGAGCAATGCTCCCGTCACAGCACACTGGCTGTCTTCCCCTGCTGCAGCCTGGATTTGTTTCACAGGCCAAAAAACAGCCACCCGACTGGGAACAGGCTCTCCTTGGGGCTGGGTTAGAGGGGGAAGTCTCCAGGTCCCATTCCCTGAGCCAGCCAATCCTCCCTGCATGGGGCCCGATCAGACCTTGTGCCCATGTAGAGGAATGGCCTCCTGTCCAATTCCCTACCTCCCTGAGCCCGCCAGTCCCCGCTGCGCCCTAGTGAGGAAGGCCCAGCTAACCGACAACCCCCTCTCCCTGCAGGCAGAGCTGATGAGCGGCCTTATCGAGTACTGTCTGGAGCTGAATGCAGCAGCCGAGGCATCGGCCCTGGAGAACAGCACCCTCCAGAGCCCCACGCTGCCACCTCTGGCCAGCAAGCAGCGCCCCAAGCTGCGACGGCAGAACAGTGTGGTCTGCAGCCGCATCCAGCACCTCGCCACCATAGACTACATTGAGGATGGTAAGGGGGTTGGGGGGGCTCATCCTGGGGTGCTGCACCCAGCTTGGAGCCACAACTGGGCCTGCCCTGCCCTCTACCAGTCCTCTGGAACCTCCTGTGTCTCTCACTCGAGTCACCCCCGGTGAAGTCTCATAGCTCCATTATCACCCCAGCATTACTGGAGGGACCAAACTGGTGGGTGAGTCAGTGGCAGAGCCTGGGATAGAGCCCAGGTGTCCTGGCTTCCAGCCCCTGCTACTGTAACCCACTAGACCCAACTCCCTTCCCAGAGTCAGGGATAGAATCCAGGAGTCCTGACGCCCATTCCTCTGCTCTAACCACTAGACCCTACTTCCCTGCAGAGCCAGTGAGAGAACCCAGGCATCCTGGCTCCCAGCTTCCCCCCCACTTCCCCTAGTGAGAATAGAACCCACAAATCCTGCCTTAAGTGCTGCTGTGACTCTCGGGAGCTGTGTCTCGGGGGAAACAGTCATTTTGTTAGCCATTTTCAGCTCCCACCATTAAGCTGTGGCCCTGTGGAATCCAGTGAGTGAATCCAGGGCTGACTTGTCCCTGTATCTCTCCTCCCTACCCTCTTACCTGCTCCCTGGGCTCCAGGTAAAGAGATAAAGCGTGTGAAACCCAAGCGGACAGCCTCCTTCTTCACCCGCCAGTTCTCGCATGGCGCTACCTCCTACTCAGCTGTGCAGGCTCCAGCGGAGAGCCTGGAGCAGGGCTGAGTGCCGTCTTCGCCGGTGCACAGGGAGCAATGGACCGATCCATCTAGGGGCATGCCCTGTGCCCAGCACACTGGCTCTCCTCCTAGTGCCTCTCTAAGTTATTCTGTGTTAATTTATACCAGTGGGATCCCAGCTTGCTGCATCGAAAGTCTCTCTTCTGCAGCCATTCCAGCCTGAGCCCTCAGGTGCCTGGGCTCCTCTGGTTATGTTGCTTTGAGTGTTCTCTGCAGCTGGGCAGTGACACCCCCTCCGTCCCCTGGGTGGTGGAAGCCTCCCGGTGTGGTTCTACTGTATGTGTGCTGGCACGCCGCTGCTGATTTCAATTGGCACCGATGTAAAAGAGGGGAAAAGCAGCCATGTCACCTGGCCAAGCCAGTATTGCTCTGAGATCATCTCTTCCCTCCCTCCCGGCGCTCCTAGACCTCTGATTGCTGCCCTGATGGTGAGCGCGCTCTGCATCGTTCCTACCCCAGAGCTCTGAGCCTCTCTCCCTGGGGTGAAGTGTCCCGTCAGCACAGACTTCACAGAGTGCAGGGCCAGAACCTGCCTGCATGTGCCCATCAGTTCAGCACATCAGGGTCCTGCGGCACCTCGCTTGTCCTGAGTGGGGAACTCTCCTGTCTCAGAATGTCACCTCCCTTGAGGGGAGGGATTCATCTGGTCTCCCGCGCAGGGCGGGAAGGGCTGCGCGGCGTTGGTTCATTCCACATCTGATAGAATATTGAGGCATCTTGGCTATATCCCCTGGTGGGTTGTTCCATTTTCCAACCTGTGTGGGAGTCAGATGGGGAAGCGGTGATCGTGATTCTGACATAACCCTGCCTGCGTTTCTGGGTGAACTGACTGCGTAGCAGCTTTAAGACCTTTTTGCGATTCAGCTGGGGGAGTCTGATTTCAAAGCTGGCCTTGCCTCTGGTCCATGGCTAATTCAGTCCAGGAGAGGTAGGCACCAGGTGTTCAGTGAAGTGAAGTGGGGAAGATTGCTTTGCTGCCAACGCTTCACTGAGAAACAACCCTCCTGGGCCTATCAGCTCAGGACATCTCACCAGCCCTAAAAATCCCTTCCTGGCTCCTGCATCTACTTCCTGCCCCAGGAACTCAGCCCGCTTTTTGCAGGGGTTTGTATGTATCGCCCTTTCTGTTGATGGGATATTTTTTTCGATGGCTGGACAAGTGAGTTGCTGGTGCAGGAAATGGGTGACTCCCCCACATGAAGCCTTGTTCAGCCGTGAATGAGACACGCTGGGGTATTAACACAAAGGATCAGTAATTGACTGCAACAGATTTCCTTGCTGGACGTGCAGCTGTTGGAAGGAACAAGCTCCTTGCCTTTCTGAGACCGCTGGTTAGTCTATTTCAAGTTGGGTGTGGTGACATATGCCAGGGATCCACACTGCTTTGCCCTATCCATTCAGTACACAGAGGCTGTTTTGAACAGCTCAGTCTGTGTCTGTGGTTTGGACTTGAGCCAAAGGGGTTTAGATACACCAGCCCTGTTAACTTTAACAAGAGCTGTGCATCTAAATCTCTTGCTTCATTTTTGAAAATCTTAGCCTTAAAACCCCAGCACTGTACACTTTCCTGTGGGTGCTTTATTTCCCTAATGGGGAAGAGCTCTAGTGGGTGCTTATTAAATGACTGTGCTGCTTGTTAACCTCCCTCTCCCTTTTTAAATCTGCACTGTGCAATCTAGGGTAGGTGGAGACAACCTTTTAATATGGAAAAAACCCTTTCAGGGTGGGATGTTTAAAGGGACAGAGGGGATTTAGTCTCTGAACCCCTGTTGAATTTCACTGGGAATTGGGTGCTGATTGGAAACCTTAGCCTTGCTTACTGCAGTGCTGTTTGGAGAGTGGGAAGCAAGCTGAGAATGTGAAAGTGGAATATGTCAATTTCCCCATCTGGACAAACCCTTGGTGGCTGGCAGTGGTTTTGTGTGTGTGGGCAATCTGAGGAAGGAGGGACATCACCCAGGGGTATTGAGAATCTTTAAGCCATACAGACCTGCCAGCCACACACCTCAGCTGCACAAGCACAGCACATGCTGCTGTGCTCTCCAGTCTCCATCATGCACGTCACCTTGGAAATCTCTCTCCTACAGCAGTGAGGGTTTTCTAGGGATTGTACCACGACAGTTTGCTTGTTGCCTTCTCAGCACACCCCACCAGGGAACCAGATGTTACTGCTCGTGGACTGAGCCTGGATGGCAGTTCATTCCCCTGCGCTGCCTAGAGAGGGTAAATGGCCATAAGCTATAGATCTAAACTGCTTATCCCTTGTTAGTGGCACTTGTGCCAAAAAAGCTGTGCCTTCTTCCCCTGGGGATTGGCAGCTGAGCCCATGGTGCATTCGGGATGAGGCTGGCATTTTGAGCTCAGTGTCTTAGATTTCCAAAGGGTTTCAGGCACCAACTCCCATTGAATTTCAGTAGGATTCTCTTCACTTCTTTGGGGAGAAGCACTAGTCCCCATCTGTTGGTTTTGAGCACTTGTCGGTGCCAATCCAGCATCCAAACTGATCAGCAATCAGACTGCTTGGAGGGCGGGACTGTCACTGCCTAAGGGGTTGAAGTGTTCATCTCAAGTTTCCCTTGGGAATTTCCAAGTGGTCTTGTCCTCGTTCCTTCGGGCCCTCCTGGCATTGCAGCGTTGCTAAGCGCTGATATTGCTGATGCAGAGGCAGCAGGAGTGGGAGGCATAAGCAGACTTTCCTCTGGGGCAGAGTTTGTTCATGGATCGTAAGGTAGAAAGATAGAGTTTTTCCGTGTGTTACCAAGTGGCTTGGCTACTTTCAGAACCTGTTTGACAGCAAAAGTGTAAGGGGCGGGGGGCGGGGGGGGAAAGATTCAGTTTAGGGAAGGAAAAAATTAGGCTCCAATTATTTTTAGGGTTGGCTGGAAAAGCTGCAGCACTTAGCGGAAGCAGGCCAGCTGCTTTGCCAGGCCTGGCTGCGTTTGCACCCAAATGGCATGCAAAGCTTTGGCTCTTGTCAGGGACAGCACTGCGTGTTGGGAGGGCTGGCTTGGTGCTGAAGGAGGCGTTGATGCCGCAGGCTTTTAGATAACGGCATGGTGGAAGCACCAGTGGGTTAGCTGGGCCCAACTAACAAGTTGTCTAACTTCCCTCTGGCTTTGTAGCATGTGCAGTCCCCTGATTAGTGTATTTCTGGAGTGTGTGCCGCTGCCTTCGTGCTAGGTCAGTCAGTGACTAGGGGTTCTGCAGCTGGGGCTTGGATCCAAGTGTTGGGCTCTGTCCTTCTCATCTCAGTGGGAAAGGTGATCTGCTAGAGGGACTTCATAAATGATTTTGCTCCAGCCTTAGGTTCATCTGGGTCCTGGGCTGATTTCTAGCTCTGCCAGCCAGTGCTCCGGCTCCAGCCGTTCTCCCAGTATGATGGCACTGCCCCTTCTGCTTCCAAGCCACATTTGTGATCAGCTCTGTTTTTCCCCAGAGTTGTTCTGACCCAGTAAGCATCTTGTGCTCACTTTGTGCTGTGGTTCCTGTTAGTGCAAAGGTGCAGGACAGTGGTGAATCTAGTTCCAAGCGCTGAATGGAGCGGAAGTGGAGGTTGCTAGTGATTTGAGTAAAAATAAAAAATTGTGCAAAAAAATACAGGGCATGATCCTGTTTCAAACTGGGGGTGGGGTGGGGCTTAGAACCTTCCCTGGAGTACCTAGCAGTTTCTCACTGTACTGCAGAGTCAACATGTTAATGTGAGCAATGAAATGGTACACCACAGAACGCATCCCAGTTTCACTGGGGTAAAAGAAAAGTATGCTGGTTAAAGGTGACAGCCATGTTCTCTGGGCAGGAGAACTCTGATATCCCATATGCAAAGGCTGGGATCTGTCTTGTGCCATGAGACTGAAGGACAAGGCTTTGTGAGGCAGCCGTGGATTCTTGCAGATTTGGAGTGGAGCACGGGGGGGAACCGCTGCAGCTGTGAATGAGCCACAGATCAGCTAAACACAAGGGCTCTGGGTTTCAGTAGTGAGTCTGGGAGAAGTCCAGCCTGAGACTCCTCCAATGGTACTGGCTTTTCAAAGAGCAGGTGGTCAGCAATTCCTGCAAACGAGGCCCTTTTTAAGGGTAGCCAAAAGTTGAAGCACCCAAAATCCTTAGTCACTGTTGAAAACTCTTGGCTGAGGATCATTCATGTTAAACCTGAGACACCTAGTGTCTGAACCCTGAATACTCTGGGCTGTTATGTCAGTAGAAGGCACCTTGAAGCATCTTGTCTCTTTAATGCCGCAAAAGCCTTCAAAGCAGACAAAATGCCTATGTTCTGCATCTGATGGAAGGTCCACTGCAGTGCAAGTGGGTGTGAAACACCGCTGAGTCCTTGCATGCACTCGGGTAAAATTGCTACATGAGGCTGATGGAACCAGGCCCAAAGTATTCAAGGTTCCAGTCCCCCTCTGCGATTGGATTCAGGCTGAGTTGGCGCTTTGGCCAATGCCTGTTTTGTGATCAGCTTTGGGGACTGCCATGGGGGCTGTTAAAAACACTGAGCTTGGCCTTCATTCTGCACTTCCTGATCAGCTTGTGGTTAGCAGGTTGGGAGGGGCCGAGGGAGAAAATAGTTTGCCTGTTATCCATTTGCAACTGCTGGCGATTGCATAACTGGATTCCTCCTTTTACTAGGTCGTATGTCACATCCCGTCTGAAAATGACCCCACAGTTCTTCTTACAAACTATGGGGAAGACTTCTAAAAAGCCCCTGAGCGATTTTGGAGCACAGATCTCTCTGAATTGCCTGATACTTGTGCTCCTAAATACGAGGCCATGCTTCAAAATTCCCCCCTTAATGATTAAAATTGGGCAAAAAGTCTTTTGCGGGGGGGAGGTTAAACCCATTTTATATTTTTTTCTCTTCTCAAGGGCAGTTACAAGTCAGTTGCATACTGAGGTTTTCATACTCTAGCACAATGGCTGCAATGTTTTGGGTTTGCAAGTTTTTTTTTTAAAACAATGTAAACACTGCTGTTGGTTTGAGGTTTGGCTGAAAACGCAGGAGGGGTGTTTTAACTACACTTGGGCAACCTCTGGACCCACTTCCTCTCACTTTTGGAAGGCAAAGGGCTACTGTTTTGGTTTCACAGATGCAAATAATGCCCCCTAGTACTTTACAAATGATCACCTGGTGTGTCTTCCTCCCTGTCCCCCAGTATATTTCACAACAGCTGCGGACTCTGACACACTTCCAGATCTTCACTGAAGCTGTGCTGTTTACAGCACCTGGAATCACTGTATTGATTTAGACCAGCTGATGTTCTGGCCCATTATCAACATAAAACTCCATATTATTAACATAGGTTTTGAAAAACCTACAACACTAACTAGTTGCCACGTGGAGAATTTGGAAGAGCCACTATATTTTTCACCATTGATCCTGTGTCTCAGTTCTGCATTTACCATTAAACTAGTCGGTTTCCCTTTTGGGCATCAGTTCACTTTCTCCTTCTGATGCTGTTGTATTGTTTAGGTCTCTGAATGCCATTTAAATCCAAATAACTTTGTCACTGACCTGTTTTATTTAAAAATTCCAAAAATGTCTTCACACCATGCTTTCTAAACTCCCCTTTGTTTTGTATAGAGTGAATTTTGGGTTCTGTGCATACGTGGTCCTTTCATTCCTGCCTTCTATGTTTAATTCAAGAAGTCTGTGGAGTGAGATACATATTTTTCACTCTTGGCAAGATCACATGTCATGTTTGTCTGGTGCCATGATGCCTTTCGGGATAAAATTGCCAACATGTGTCTTAAACCACAATCCATACAGCTGGGTCTAAGATCAGTATATGCCCAACACTTTGTAAATGTGTCTTCAAAGGCAGTGCCATGGAAGTGACTTGACTGAAATGTATTCCCTCTGCTAGCCAGTAAGCAAATCATTCTAATGTTACCTGGAGGAGTTGTGCTTTCCAGGCTGGATTCTGCCCTCAGAGACCCGAGCTTGTAATGGAGAATCAAGCCAATAATTATTATGCACATCTGTCTGAACTGTATTATTCTGTCTTGAGCTCATTGCATCTTGTATCTGGAAGTGTTAATTCATGTGTGTGTGTTTGAATTCCCCTGAACTGGAAATATGTCATACCTATCTATGATATGCAACACAAAATGGCCTTCTCTTTTTACTGATTTCTGTGTGAATTTAATTTTTACAACAAAAAATTGTGTATATACTAATATTTTTCTTTTGTATGCTACAGATCACTCTTATAATAAAGAGGCTGTTTTCAACAAGTAAGGTGCTAATTTGAGATCTGCTTATAAAAGGTATTCCCTAAGACACCAGGTGTTAAGATGGGCAGTGTTAATTACAGCATGTGATTGAGGAAGGGAGGAGAGAGCTTGTTTTCAGTTACCCCATTTCACATGTTGTCTCTCAAAGTTTATCTATGATCATTATGAAATTACTTCTGTCGTAAGTACTCTTCTGGCCCCCATCCCCACAGCATCTAAATACTTCACAATCTGTAATGCACTTCACACCCACCTCTGGGACATAGGGCAGTGCTTTTATCCCCATATAGCTGTGTGCCTCGGTTTCCCCATTTAAGTGACTTGCCCAAAGTCACACAGGGCAGCATTAGAGCAGGGAATCAAACCCCAGTCCCTCAAGTCTTAGGGTATGTCTACCCGCTCGGCAGTGATCGATTTTTATCGCATCTAGTCTAGATGCAATAAATCAACCTCCGAGCGCTCTCCCATCTACTCCTGTACTCCAGCGTCGCGAGAGGTGCAGGCACAGTCGACGCAGGGGAGCGGCAGCAGTTGACTCACTGCAGTGAAGACACCATGATGACTGGGTCTAAGTATGTCAACTTCAGCTACGTTATTCATGGAGCTGAAGTTGTGTAACTTAGATCGATCCTTCCCTCCCCCCTGGTGTAGACCAGGCCTTAGTCTAACATCCTACCTGTTAGAGGGCTTTCTCTCCACCCTCCCACTTTGCTGGTTCTTGTCACACAGACAGCAAGCAGCAAAAGAGCAGAAGTCCAAAGTGCAGACAATGCTATGTTTATTGGGGATAATTTCCCACAAGTATGATTCCAGTTTCCCTACCTACTTCCTGTTTGAGCCCCATTTATATAGTAATATTCTCAGCTATACCTTAACCCGGGGTCCCCAAAGGGGTGCCTGTGGGCGCCATGGTGCACGCGGGGGCATCTAAATGCACCTGCATCCTGGCCGGCGGTTAAGCATCAGCGGATGCTCAACCGCGGCCACAGTCCTTTGTCTGGTGTCTGCCAGACAAAAAAGGTTGGGGACCACTGCCTTAATCAATCATTTTACTGAAATCTATCTAACCAATCCTAACATATTGTAACATAATTCTCTAACCAACTATATCCCATTACCCTAATTAACGTACACCCAGCAAAATTAATTATACAGCAGACAGAAACAATTAGAGAACCAGACAGATTAACAATAGAAAAGTGGGGGGCATAAAGATAAAACAGTACAGAAATGAGGGTTTAACAACCATCAATACGTGATTTCTTGCCATTTTAAGATCTGTTTGTTTATCTGGTGGCAATGGGCACTATCAGGACCGGATCGTAACGGCCCAATAGCACCTTATTTCAATGTGACTGGTTTTGGGATATGAGGCTGTGACCATTCCCTTCCCAGCTTATGGCTGCCCCTGCTGCTTAGCCAAAGGCCTAAGCCTAAGAACAAGGCCTCAGACTATCCTAGTGAGAGAAGGCCCAGACACAGGAGGACTGTGATTTTGATTCTTTGTTTTATACCTCTGTAACTAGCTAAGTCACAAAAATACACTTAAGTTCTTAAAGTATAGGCCTTTACAGGCAGGCCCGCATAGATCTATATTCTAACACTGCCTGCTGGGTCAGCCTTCCTATTCCTCAAAGTTCATTTATGCTGTGAGACCCCACTTACGAAATCACTCCATAGACTTAAAGTATCAGAGGGGTAGCCGTGTTAGTCTGGATCTGTAAAAGCAGCAAAGAGTCCTGTGGCCCCTTATAGATTAACAGAGGTATTGGACTATGAGCTTTCGTGGGTGAATACCCACTTCCTCGGATGCATCCGAGGAAGTGGGTATTCACCCACGAAAGCTCATGCTCCAATACGTCTGTTAGTCTATAAGGTGCCACTGGACACTTTGCTGCTTCCATAGGCTTAGTCACTCCAGATCAACTTCTCTCTTTTTGAGTCAAGAGGTGGTTGTTCTAACTCCTGAGCAATTCAGAGTCAGAAGGTAGAGCAGAGATGTTTCAGGGAGGAGGAGGAGAAATGTGGGAAGATGGTGGTTGCTAGACTGCATCAAAGCACTGGTGCATTTATTTCAGTACCCACATGCTAAGAGTGGCCAATGCCAGCTGGGTCAAGGGAAAGTGCAAGAATCCAGGTGGTATGTATTTACAGAATAACTTTCTCCTTCCTGACCACTATTTAGGTAGTGGCTGGTTTATGCCCTGAAGCAGGGGTCCCC
This sequence comes from Chelonoidis abingdonii, assembly GCF_003597395.2. NCBI lineage: Eukaryota > Metazoa > Chordata > Testudines > Testudinidae > Chelonoidis > Chelonoidis abingdonii. Next base: position 8,370,935 of record NC_133785.1, read on the forward strand.
AATGCAGTGCCCACAGGTGCCATGGCACCCGCTGGGGCATCTCTGTGCGCCCACCTACTGGCTGCCAGACAAACAGCCTCCAAAATGCGTCTGAGAAGTGGTAACGTCAAGAAGCGCTGCTGCTGAAATGCCACCAATTTTCGGTGGCAATTCAGCGGCGACGCCTCTTGACATTGCTTTTCAGCGGTGATGCTTCTTGACATTGCCGCTTCTCGGTGGCATTTCGGCGGCCGCTTGTCCGGTGTTCTTAGTCCGGCACCGACCACACGGAAAAGGTTGGGGACCACTGCCCTGAAGAATGAAGGCTTATGTCCCTTCCAAAATTCCTATAATATATATATATATATATTCTGAATGTTCTAATTCTGGGTGTTCTTATACATAGAAATGTTCAGTCCTTGGCATGTCATCTCCATACCATGGATGAAGATGAACAAAGTGTTAACAGGAGTTGGAAAGCTCATTTAGCCCACCTAGTTCCATCTGTCCTGGAGGGTAGTTCAGGCCTAATTAATGGGGAGGGAATAGGTGGTGGTTTAAACAGGAATTTTAGAGCAGAAGGGGCCTGGAGGGAGAAATGACAGTCACTGCCTGCAGTAAGGAGTGAAGGGACCTGTAGGGAACTGGAAGGATCTTGCAGGGTGAGGAGAAAGTCCAGGGAAAGGCTTGGAAGGAAGATGACCAGGGAGGTGGCAGCAAAGGGTCTAATGGGTGATCCTGGACTGCCTGCGTAAGGGGACTGTTGGGCCCTTACTGGAACTTAGTGGGCTTTTTGGCTGGTCCTCTCCCAGTACTAAAAGAAAAGGGAAGGCTGATGGGATGCTCCAGGTCAGCCTAACCGACAGGCAGGCAGCCAAAGAGGGAGACAGGATTGTGGGGTCCCCATACTCCCTGTGAGCTAGATCTGCCGGGCCAGAGGGGCCGAGCTAAGGAGAGAGCAGCAGCCAGAGCCGGAGCAGCCCAGGGAGCAGATCTATGCTGGGAACAGAGCCGCAGCAGCAAGAGCCAGAACCAGGGGCCAGAGGAGCAGCCCAGGGAGCTGCACTGGAGGCAGAGCGGCAATAGAGCTGGGGTGGGAGCAGTCTGGACACAAATATGGTGAGCAGCTGGGCAGAGCGAGGGGGACCCTGGGCAGTGGGCCCAGCACAGGGAGATGTCCCCAGCCAGGAGGTCTTGCAGGCCGGACTAGGAGGGGGGATTGACAGGGGGAAGAAGGGCCCTGCCCCCTAGTGCCTGAGGCCACCACCAGAACAAGTGTCCAACCCGCTGCACCCCTGCAGCACAGCCAGGGCCTGGGTAGGAGCCTGGGACAGACTGTGAACGATCCAGAGACGGCTGGTTGTGCTGTCCCCGTGCCACATGGAGGGGGGACGGGTTTTCCTTTCACCTTTCACGTTCTTTCCTTTCTTTTTTTTTTTAAATTGGTTGCTGTTTACTAAATTGTATTAGCTTTGAACTGTATGTAATGATTAGTGGGTCAGGGAAGAGTCCAATGCAGAGAGAGCACCCCGGAGTGGGGACACCCTAGCTCCTGCCCTAAGTGACCATGACAAGCCTGGGGATCGAGCCCCCAGGAATCCTGGGCCCAGCTTTGTCGGGGTTAGGAGGAGTCTGCCACATAGGAGTGTGGAAGGGAAGCCCTCAGGGTCAGGCAGGCCTCTGGGGGAGGAACAGGAGCGAGGATTCAGATCTTTTTGCTAGCCAGTTATACCAGGATAGTGTATAGTCCCCCATAACAGTGGGGCCAATCCCCTTCTTTCCCAGTCCTAGGTCCCTGGCACTGGACTGGAAACCGCCAAACACTGATTAGGTGGTGTGAGGGCCCTGAAACAGGGACCTGGATAACTGGAAGCCCTGAGAAAAAGGTGCATAGACAGCTGGGCCCAGACTTGAGGGCAGCAAACAAGACAGAGCCACTGGAAGGAAGACTGGGAAGACTGGTCCAGTGCATAGGAAGCTATTACTCTGGAAGGGTTGGGACTAGACCCCCAGCTGGCCAGACAGCTGAGCCATGTGAAAGAGACAGACCAGGGTAGGGCCAGATCAGCTGTCAGAAGGGGGCAATAGATGAGGTGAGCCCACTGTGCCACACCCAGCCATCAGGGGATGTCCCAGCAGTGACAACTCTTCCACAATCCCCTTGTTGCACAGGGTAAGTACATAGGATGGGGAAAAGAGTTGCTCAGAGTTAGGTGCTATTTTTCCCAAGCTGTATGGGGAGTTTTCTTTGTTTTGTTGTCAGAACAGTTCTTGGGGGTGTGGGTCTGTTTGGCACCTGGCATCACTGCGGAGGAAGGCACCAGGCTAAGTTATGGTGGGGTCTGTGCAGCACCCAGTGTGACACTGCATACCACCACGATCCCAACTAGAGACACGAAACCCGTCTTCCCTCTTGGTTGGGGTCTATGCAGTATCACTGTGCCCCCTCCCCCCATCCCAGTTGGGGCCTCTGTACTGCCAGATACTAAATAATTATTAACAACTCTGGCCAAAATGTTTTTTAAAAATGACTAATGATTTGGGGAGTCCAACCTGACACCTTTTAAAAGGGGCTGGTTTTTAGTAGGTGAGTGACACATTTTTTTTTTAGTGCCTCAATTCAGGTGCCCAGTTGATCCAGATATTGAAAATCTTGTCTGCAACTAAAATCTCTTGCTGGAAGCCAGAGCCAGACAAACACAGGTGAGAAATAAGGCATACATTTAACAGTGTGTCTGACTGCCCATTGTAATGAGCAGCCAAAGGAAGTGGGGGATTGTCCAGCTCATTTCAAGACTTGGATGCCTTTCCAGTAGTTATTCTAGTCAAATACATATTACTAGGCTCAAAGCACCAGTAATGGGGTGAAATTCTCAGGTCTGTGTTATACAGGAGGTCAGGCTGGATAATCTAACACTCTTCTGGTCTTGACCTCGATGAAAAAACCTTCGCTGTGTTGAAAATCTAAGCTCAGAGGCCTGAGGGTCTATTGGACTTTTAGTAGAGCAGCACAGTTCTCTGCTTGTGAAACGTCTCTGCAGAAGGAAGGAGCTGAAAAAACAACTTGCAGAGACAAATCCTGCCACGAGATGGTGCAAATGGACCATGTCCCATGCCTGTTTGTTTTTCCAAGATAGGGCTGGTTTTGTTCCTTTGTTCAGAAGCAAAGCTTGCTAGGCCCCGATGGCTCCCTAAGGGTATGTCTACATTACAGGATTAGTCCAATTTTACATGAACCGGTTTTGTAAAACAGATTCTATAAAGTCGAGTGCACGCGGCCACACTAAGCACATTAATTCAGTGGTGTGCGTCCATGTACCGAGGCTAGCATCGATTTCCGGAGTGTTGCACTGTGGGTATCTGTCCCTTAGCTATCCCATAGTTCCCACAGTCTCCCCCGCCCATTGGAATTCTGGGTTGAGATCCCAATGCAAAAACAGTGTCGCGGGTGATTTTGAGTAAATGTTGTCACTCAATCCTTCCTCCGTGAAAGCAACGGCAGGCAATCATTTTGCGCCCTTTTTCCCTGGATTCCCCTGGCAGACGCCATAGCATGGCAACCATTAAGCCCATTTTGCCTTGTCACTGTCATCGTATGTGTACTGGATGCTGCTGACAGACGCAGTACTGCAGTGCTACACAGAAGCATTCATTTGCCTTTGCAAGGTAGCAGAGACAGTTGCCATCCCTATTTGGCAACTTCCTGCTATTCTGTAATTGGCGATGAGATGACGGTTAACAGTCGTTTTGTACCACTCTGCTGCATGGGTGCTGCTCCTGGCGCCTCGCTGAGTTGCCGGGGACATGGACGAAATGGGAAATGACTCCAAGGTCATTCCCTCTTAGTTTGTCTAAAAAAGAGTAGTCCTGTCTAGATAGGGGCAAGGTACGAGAGAACCAGTGTACCATGAGCACAGAGCCGCTCTATTCAGAGCCCTCAAGAGATCCCCACAAAATGATGGCGCATGCCAGTTCTAGGTGTGCCTGCTGCAACAACTCCACCCATTGCTTCCCCTCACTCCCCCAACCTCCGGGCTACCATGCAAGGTGGTGATGAAGTATAAAGAAGCAGGAATAAGAACACTGACTTTTTTAGTGAGATAAAATGAGGGGGTAAAGCCTCCAAGCGCTATGAGTCAGGCAGAACATTAAAATGGTAGCAGGGGAGAGGACGCAGCCCACGGTATGAGAGTCCAGCAGTACAGAATCTTTCTTAAATATGGAAAGGAGGGGGGGCTGATAGACTCAGCCTCCAGTTGCTATGAAAGAGATGGTACCGAAACCAGTCAGTACATCTCTGGGGATGACCGGGAGTCATTCTCCATTGTTACCGAAGGCCCGCAGAGCACGCACAGGCTTGATATGACCAAAATGGCAGAAGTAAATATGCACTGCTTGTCACCGGGAGGGGCAGGCTGTGTTCAGCGCTGCAGCTACCCGGCTACCAGCAGTATCAGTACACACGTAGGGTGAATGAAAAAAGGTAAAACATTTTTTTTCCTGTTTCTTTCGGGGGGAGGGTAAATGATGACTGTACCCAAACACTCCGGAAAGTTGAACCTTCTAAGGCATTGGGAGCTCAGCCAAGATGCCAAAACTTTTCGGAGACTGTGGGACTGTGGATAGCTGGAGTCCTCAGTACTCCTCCCGCCATAGCGTCCATTGATGTCTTTGGCTTTCGTTTACGCTATCAACACAGCACGGTGGCTGTGACCTTGTTCGTAGCTCTGGAGATGTTTTTTTAAAATGCTTTGTCATTTCGTCTTCTGTAATGGAACTCTGATAGAAAAGATTTGTCTCCCCATATAGCGATGAGAGCCAGTATCTCCATGCTGGAGCTCTTTTTGGATTTGGGACTGCATCGCCACCTGTGCTGATCAGAGCTCCACGCTGGGCAAACAGGAAATTAAATTCAATAGTTCGTGGGGCTTTTCCTGTCTACCTGGCCAGTGCATCCGAGTTCAGATTGCTTTCCAGAGCGGTCACAATAGTGCGCTGTGGGATACTGCCTGGAGGCCAATACCATCGATTTGCGGCCATACTAACCCTAATCCTACATGGCAATACCGATTTCAGCGCTACTCCCCTCGTAGGGAAGGAGTACAGAAATCGGTTTAAAGAGCCCTTTATATAGATATAAAGGGCTTCATTGTGTGGATGGGTGCAGGGTTAAATTGGTTTAACGCTGCTAAATTTGGTTTAAATGTGTAGTGTAGACCAGGCCTAAGAAAGGCCCATGGGGCCAGTGCTGCTTCTATGTCAGTTGTGCTGTAACATTTTCAGAGCATCCAAAATGCGGCAGTAAAAAAAATTGGGCTGGACAGCAGCAGCAGCAGCCAGTGCTAAGGCCCCATGGAAAGGGGCAGAAACAGGTGGATACAACAAAGACTGCTGTCTGGAACCCACAACATGTTCTGCCTTTTCCTTGTGCAAAAGGGGGGGATGATGGCTTCCTAGGGTCCTGTCCCAGGCCTTGGATACAGTATCTTGTGGCATTTAAATGCCTGTCAGCTGTTATTTGTATCTAGGACATCTGTCTGTGGTTCTTACACCCCCCGCCCCAACCCCACAACCACAGCAGATCTGAATGCCTCACAGTCTGTCAATGGATCCTTCTGTGGGGGAGGGCAGTGCTGTTACTCTGTGGCAGAGAGAGGCTTTGTCTGCGCTGGAGCTGGAAGGTGTAACGTCTAGCTTGAGACGTGCAACCGCTGGCTAAGTGGCGTGAGCTGCAGGAGGGGCCAGTGTCTCTGGTGGGTATGTACTTGAGCTCCCACTGCTGCAGCCACACTCTGTGTTAGCCTGCTCGCTGGATGAGAGCAAGCATGAGTATGTCTCCTTGAACTGTAGAAATGCCTTTGGTGACGTGCCCAAGGTCACGCAGAAAGTCTGACAGTGTTGGGACTTGAACCTAGATCTCCCAAGTCCACTAGTGTCCCATCACTGAGCCAATGCTACCCCAGTATAACTTCCCTGATTTAGAATGAAAGTGGCTTCTTTGATTTATCTTAAACCCCATCCCAAATGCCATAAATTAAACCAAAAAAGACCCTCTTTTACTAGAGCAACAATGTCCACCTAAGAGGAGAAGTTGTGCCTGTTTAAATAGATGGCCTTAAATTTATAGCTCAGGCTATTAAGTGAAAATGTTGCCATGTAGACAAGATTTTGCAGTACCACAAGATACTGCAATCAGGATCAGGTCCTGGTGGTTGCTGCTATAAGAGTGCTGTACCAGGACATGGCCTTCCTCAAACACTGCACTGCTGCTGAATCCACAGTGCAGAGAATATGGCATCTAAGCATTGCCTTTAGGGGAGCACTTACTGAGCCACTTTGCTCTTTGTGAGAGCTGGAGAAGGTGTATCTGAGTGTTTCCATGCTGTCTAAGGGTATAGTGAGATAGCGGCAAGGGTGGGAATAGAACCCAGGATTCCTAATCCCAGCCCTGTCCTTTGTTTTAATCTGCTATAACCCGCTCCCTTCCCTCAAGCTGGGACTAGAACCCAGGGATCCTAGGACCCACTCTTTCCCAGAGCCACAGATAGACCCAGGAGTCCTGGATCACAGTTCTGTGCCTTGGTTATAGCTCTTTCTACTATATATATAAAACACAAATCTATTTCAGTTTCTCTCTCATGAAATGGACCCTGCTGTCCCAGGAAGTGTGTCTGTAAAACCCCTCTCTAAATAGTGTGGCCAGGCCCAAGCATTCCAAAATCATGAGACTGGCTTAAAAAAATAAATCACGAGGCTTTTTTAATTTGCAGCGCCGGGTCCAGTCACTTTGCCTTCTGGGTTTGGAGGCCTCAGGGGGTCACATCTCCAAGCTAACGAAGGCTGCTAAGCAAAACCCAAATCCAAATGGAATCGGGGAGTGCTGGCTCAGCCGCTGCAAGGGGCTGGCCTTGTTCTGCTGAGGCGGTTACCAGCTGTGCCAGGATTCTAGCAGTGTAAACCCTGTATTTTTCCACACGGTCTCCCCTGTCTGTTTTGCAGCTCAGTGCTGGTCACAAGACAGGCTTCAAATAGACTGACCCCATGCTCTCCTAAGCTCTTTAGGGACAGGGTCCATTGTTGTTTGTACAGCACCTAGCACAGTGGGGTCTTTGGCTGGGGCTCAAAGGTGCTACCCCCATGGAAATAATAGTATCTCCATTATTGTTCTCTTAGCTATGGCCTCTGTCTGAAGTTAAACAGAACATGAACCATATCCAGTGCAGGGAGACTGCTCTTATGAGCGGGTGAAACCTTGTTGTGGTTGAGTTAAAACCTCATTGAGATTGCTTTTGCTGATTAGTGTTTGGAGTGGGGAGGTGGGGGGGTGGCAGAACAGACAAAAAACCTGGGAGAGACTGAGCGTCAGGGACTGTGGCTGACCCTGGAAGAAACCCCACCATTATGGAGAGATTTTTGGGGCAGGGGAGCAGGTTGAAACACAGGCTTTTGGTGCCATGAGCAAAGGAAGCTGTTTCCTGCCGTCTGATTCCTTCCCTATTCGGGGACTCAGGTCTTCGTCCATTCTGAGCAAACAAAACAACATCAAAGACAAAAACCGATCACCAACTTTCTGGTCCCATCTGGAATGCTCACAGTGCCCTGGAATTTGACTAGCTATTCGGGTTGAAAAGAGGCAACACTATTGAGAAACTGAGACCTGTGCGCTAACAATAGCTGGTCTACCTGCATTTGTCCTTTCTGCAGCTGCCCAAACAGCATTAAGTCATTCCTAGCATACATTTTGCCTCTAGCAGAGCAATGAATGTCAGGGCAGCAGTGGAAAATTCCTTCCACTCATTCCTGCCTTTTCTGGAAAGAGCCAGATCTGGGTGTTGCCTCTGCTGTTGCAGAACTTGGGCACTGTAGAAAAAAACCCTTGGAGACTGAGATTGTGATGGTTTGGGAGGTGGGGGGGAGGGGACGGGAGCCCATAGGATGGTTGTGTGTGTGGAGAAAGATGGGACCGTCCTGATATTAGGGGCTTTGTCTTATATAGGCAACTATACCCCTCTCTGCCCCTGAAAAAAAAAGGATCCCAATTTTTCACACTTACTATCTGGTCACCCTAGGAGGAAGGCTGCAGGGAGGCTGGGGGGGAAGCTGTGTTTGTTGGGGGGTGGGGAGTGCCTCATGGTGGGGCGGGTTGTGTACAAGAGTGAAGTAGAGAAGAGTTTTTGGAGAGATGGGTGGAGTGCCTTGGCTCCAAGAGGGCAGATGGTTTTGTGTGTGTAGATGGGATTGTTGTGGTATGCAGTGTGGTGTATCAGGAGTTGTTGTGGTGTGTGGTGTGTACATGGGGGTGTTCACGGTGTGTGTACAGAGGGTGTGGTGTACAGGGGCGGCTCTAGCTTTTTTGCCACCCCAAGCACGGCAGGCAGGCTGCCTTCGGCGGCTTGCCTGAGGGAGGTCCCACAGCTTCGGCATACCCACCGCCGAATCCACGGGACTGGCGGCCCTCCCGCAGGCAAGCCCCCTGTGGCTTGCCGACCCAGGCACACACTTGCTGCGCTGGTGCCTGGAACCACCGCTGCTGTGTATGAGGCAGCAAGGGTGTGGTGTGTTGTGATGGGGGCTATGTGAAAGGTGGCAGGGTTGTTGCAGTGTGTTGTGTACAGAGAGGCTTGTGCTGTGTGTGAGGCAGTGGGGTTGTTGTGGTTCATAGTGTACGGGGGGGTTGTGTTATGTGAGGACGCAGCGTTGTTGTAGCATGTTGTGTACAGGGGGGTTCTGTGTGAGGCTGCGGGGCTGTTGTGGTGTGTACAAGTGGTGCTGTGTCTGAAGTGGTGTGACAGGTATTGTGCATTGTGTGCAGGGGGGGTTGTGCTGTGTGTAAGGCAGCAGGCTCTTGTGGTGTGTTGTGTACAGAGTGGTTTGTACCATGTGAGGTGCCATAGTCATTGTGGTGCATTGTGTATGGGGTGTCATTCTGTGTGAGGCATAAGGGTCATTGTGTTGTGTTCAGGCATCGCTGTGTGTGAGGCAGCAAAGTTGTTGTGGTGTACTGTGTACAGGCGCTGTGCTTTGTCAGGTGGGGGTTGTTGTGGTGCATTGTGTACAGAGGCAGTGGGGTTGCTGTGGTGCATTTTGTATGGGGCAGTGCTGTGTGTCAAGTGGTGGGGTTGCTGAGGTGCATTGTGTACTGGGGCTGTGGTGCATTGTGTACTGTGTGTGTATGAGGCTGGGGTTGTTGTGGTGGGTTGTGTACAGGGGCTGTGCTGTGTCTGGCAGGGGAGTTGTGGTGCGTTGTGTACTGGGGGGTATCAGGCGGGGGTTGTTGTAGTGCATTGTGTACAGGGACTGGGTGTACAGGCAGTGAAGTGGTTGTTGTGCACTGTCTTCAGGGTGGGGTTTTGGTTGCACAAGGCTCCCCCCCCTCCTAACCAGAGACTGTGACTGCACTGTGCTGTCAGTCCTTTCCCCTCCCCCAGTCACGTCCTGCATGGGCCGCTCCCTCCTCCTCTGCAGTGATGCGACTTCATGCGCAGATATCCCTCCGCCCGGGCCCTGCTCCCCCTCTCCACTGTAAACACAAACCAGTAACGGTTAAAGCCAGACAGGCACTGCGCCCTCCCCATGCAGGGCTGGCTGCTGGCTGCTCCCCTTGCCGTGCCGGAGTCGGGGATGGTACCTGGCCCCAAAACCAAAATTACGCCCCTCCCCCCAATCCTGACAGGCTGGGGCAATATTTACTAACACCCCCTCCCACTCTGCCAGGGGCTGGGATAATATTACCCACCCACGGTCCATCATTACTTCCCCTGCCCCCAGTCCTGGGATGGGTTTGTCTTTACCTCCCCTGCAGAAAGTGGGGGCAACGGGGGGAGGCTGGGACAATATTCCCTCCATCTCTCCCATGATCGGGTTTATTTTGTATCGCCTAAGTAGGGCAACTGGGGGCCTCAAACAGGTTTCGGGGGCCGCCAAGCAGGGCCAGTGTTGGATTCACTGGGACCCAGGGCAGAAAGCTGAACCCCCACTGCAAGGGGCTAAGCCCCGCTACTGAGGGCTGAAGCCAAAGCCTGAGCAACGTAGCTTCGTTGAGGCTCCTGTGGCATGGGGCCCCTGGCAATTGCCCTGCTTGTTACACCTTAATGCCAGCCCTGGCTTTTATAAGCAGAAAACCAGTTGTACAGGTGGGCTGTAGAGTTTTTATAGTCTATTTGGGGGGGCCCTCAGAAAGAAAAAGGTTGAGAACCTCTGAGTTAGCCATGCTGTGCCTCAGTTTCCCCGTCCAGACACAGGGAGTGAGGGCTTTGCACTGCACCACAGGGAGACTGTGAGGTTAAATACATTAGAGTGCAAAGTGCCTGGATACTACAGTGAGGGCTGCCATACCAGTACCTAATATAGACCCCAAAGGGACAGCCTTGTCTTTCTCTCCTATTCCTCCCCTGCACCTGAGCCCCTGGGAGCCGTCCTGGCTCATCACAACACCGCCCCCCCATGTGCTTCATCTCCTGTTCCTTTGGCTGGATAATATTTAGTGCTTATTTGGAATAGTATTTTCCCTCCCCCATCGCCGTCTTCCCCCCACCCCCATGTGAGGGAACTTTCCAGAACCTTCTCCGCAATCCATGTTCAAAAGGGACATGAAATCTGATTTATCCACAAGCAGCTTCTACCCTTGCCTGCCTTGATTCACCGCCCACTTCCCCTTGAGTGGGGGGAATGTACTGTTTTTGGAGGGGACATGCTTATGGGGAGATAAAAGAGAGAGGGACTATTTTTGTTCCCTCTGGCTGGTGGAGGAATTGTCCCGATTTGGGAGGTGCTGCGGCCAGGCCCAGGGTTATATAAGGAGAGCGAGGAGGGGTGTTGTGGGGCATGCTGCTGAGAGAGGAAGGAGACAGCCAGAGAGGAGGGAGGGCGAGGGGTGGAAAGAGACTAGAGGCAGCTGCAATTGACACAAGAGAAACAGTGAGCAGAGCCATCCTGGGGAGGGGAGAGAAGCGAAGCACAGAAGAGAGGAGTGAGAAAAGGAAGTGGAGGAAAAATGAAAGAAGAGGGCAAGGGAACAATAGAGGAAGGTTGAAAGAAAGCAAGATGGATGGAGTGAGGCAAGGGCAGGGGAGGAGTGAGGCAGAAGGGAAAGGAAGAGCGAAGAGGCAGCAGGAAGAAGACACAGTTTTCTCCCATAGGTGATAGCTGCGTGGGACCCTCCCCTTGCCCTTGGTATAACGTGCGTATGGACACCCCCCACAATCCAGGCTGCGAGTGGCGGGTGGCTGGACCGTAGAGGCAGGGAGCCTGGGTTTGGGCAGGGGGTGGATGGAGAGCAGAAGCCAGTGGGGTAAGTGTTTTGGTCTCTGGTTGGTGGGAGGAATAGCCCAGAGATGCCACAAGAATTGCTGAGCAGAACAGCTCCTAATTTCTGTTTTAGGCTGTTGGTATAAAAGCCTTAACCCATGTCTAGGGAGGGCCTGGCAGCTAGGGGAACACCCCTGATTTGCCTTTGATCAGTAGAAGATGGTTATACCAGGAGATGGGGCGTTGCCCCTTCCTAATAAGGGATAAACAGGCTCCTACATGAGAACAAATTGAACAGCAGGTGTCGTAAACAATTGGTCACATTGCTTAATGCAGCTGGGTGATGAGTGTGGTGTAAGAACCTACAAATAATAGAATAAGTGATGCATGCTAGTGATGCTGCTTGAACCTGTGGGACTCTTGGAGGGAGGGGTGGTGTGTGCAAACCCTTGTGCAGTTTTCTTTTCCAGGTAGCAGTATTTCTGTCCCTCTATCCCCCACATCTCTCCTTCTGGAGTCTGGCTCTGGACTTGGAATTAGTCTCTTCAGGTCACTTCATCCCGCCCTCCCCTTCCCTCCCTATTAAAATTCAAGAGCCTCAGAGTTGGTAATATAACTTTTTTAAAAAATAATTTCTCTCCGGCTACCAGTAACATGGAGGTGTAAAGGGGCTAAGAGCAGCGTGGGGATGGCGGCATAAACCGCTGAGCTGGGAAAGAGGGAAAATCCCTTTATCCATAACACAGCCTGATCGCTGATTCTAGCATTCTTGACTACCATAGTCTTTGGTCTGGGTGGGGATTGGCCTGGGATTTAAAGTAACTTAAGCAACATGTGCTTGGCATCTTTGGCGGAGGGGTGGGGCGGGTTCATAAAACCAGCTATTTTTAGCCTTTTTTCCAGATGTGCTTTCCTAAAAAGTAAAGTAAAAAGGCTTCTTGGCGCATGATCCATTATACGTAGTGTGCTTCGTGGTGATCAGATGAGACAGTAAAGAAATGGAAGCCGTTTGCCAGTGTGATGCCATAAAAGCAGTGCAGGAAAAAGAGAGCTTGTTCTTCTGCCTTGAGGGGTCTTTGCATCACCTGCCATAAATCGATGCCTGCAGTTTAAAGTTTCCAGAGTCTTTTAAAAAGGAAGCCAGAGTTAAATGCCGTGTGCCCTCCTTGCCAATCTAAAAGCATTCAGATGATCGGTGTATCCCTAGAAGTGCTGTTCTGAATATCCACAGTTGGCTGGAATGATCGTGCGGGCCTGCTGAGCAGAAATGTGCCGGGGGGGGGGGGGGGGGCGTTTCTTTGATGTCAATTTGCCCTACAAAATGGGGTCCTTCTTTGTGTAGATGTATTTGATTCAGTTCTGCACCATGGACTTTTTCCTTCCAATGAAGATGTTTAAGTTAAACGAGTGTTTAAACAAAACAACCCATTAACACTGACATCATAAACTTTCTTGCCAGTGCTATTTTGATAAATAGAAGAGCTATTGATGGACCCATTTTTAACAGACTTAAAGAAAAAGTCCTTGAATGTGATATACAGGGTTTGAATATGCGTTTAACAGAAGAAGCTGAATTTCTAATGCTAAGCAAAAGATGACTGGGAACTTTTGACTTCCTTTTAGCTGATGGTTCATCAAATGTCTAATTGTGTGTTGCTAAGAAATGTGGTTAGTTGCAGAATGTGGTATTAATTGGGTTTGGGTTAAACTATGCACCACGCATTAGATTTCTTAAGGATTGGGTTTGTATTGTGAGTTTATGAACACATGAACACTGCAAATGAAAATTTCTCAAATTGTATGGATAGAAAAGGATTTGAACCATTTATTATCGGCAGGCACAAAATTCATAGATGTCACATGATCCAGATGAAGGCCAGTTAATGGGATCAGGCTAAGGTATCAAGCATAATTATAACACCTTACAGTTGTTAACAAGTTGGTATCATTTGGCTGGTACTTTTTAAGAGTGTACCATACCATGCAAAGGATCATTTCTCTTGGGGAGTGGTGGGGTGTGCCGTAAGCCTTTACAGTATCCTAGCCTGCCTGTCTGCAAACATGGTTAAACATGGTTTTTGCACTGCAGCTTCACTCCATTCTGGGGGGTTTATCATACACTTCAAAGTCATGCATTCTTCAGTACCAGCTTCACCTATCTTAACTTCACTTAAAGGGACACTGTCAAGATATTTCATATATTTAAGAAAGTGTGTGTATATTTACAAATACTGTATATATATTTATGGACCTAAGACTTAAGATGAACTCACTACAACAGTTTAATATAACTTCTCACTGTTTATGCTGTTTTACTTTACAGTGAAACTAGACTAGTCAGCATCTTTGATTCTTCTCTTACAGCCGTGGAAAGGTTTCCACTTTCTAACACAGCTGGAGTCTATTGAAATTTTTTTTAAATGAAAATCATCAAGCCAAAATATTTCACTCATCTGTTTTTTGCAGAACTCCATAAATACCAAAACTGGAGCATTTCCACTCAGGTTTTGGAACCCTTTTTATCAACGCAAAACATATATTGCAAGCCCCTTGAAATACTTGACAGTGTCCCTTTAGTATACTCAGCCTTGTGATGTGAGAGAAGGCTTATATGGGGGGATGTATGTATTGTCATGAAGAGTGTTCACAGCTTAATCTGTCCATGTTAAGACCGGCATTAACAGGAATCAGGTTCATGGAGTGGGAATAGCTGTCGTTTATCTCTTGAAATCACTTAAAAGTTTTAATACAACTAAAAGTGGTTGTCATTCTGCAATTAATTAAATGGGGCCTCTGGTGGTTTGGATTGGTCCATGAACAATAGTGCTTGTGTACACAAGGGTAGCAGTGATCTGAAGTATCTTACACTATGAATCTGTAAATTGGCTAACATGGGTAAAAGGAGGGTTTTTTAAACCAACTCTCTGATCACTGAAATTTGAACAGTTGCATGTCAAGCTGATTTTTTTAATACAGCAGCTTTTCTGTCTGGGCTTAGACAGAGGGAGCATGCATAGATCTCATCTATAACATTTTTTCTTATCTAGAACCATGACAAACCAGTTTTTATTGGCTGAAAATTTAACCATTTCTTAGTTGTTGGGTAAATGATGGTATAACAAAGGGTTTAAAAGGAGTTCCATGAATGGAGGTGATGTTAAAATGACCTGTCCTCTTGTTAACTTTTCTGTTAATGCACATTTGACCATGGCTTTTACAGCTGTGTTCACTGTTCGTATGACTGCTTAAAAAAAAATCTTGTCTGGATGGTCGTATCAATGGTGATAGAGTAAAGTTAACTTGTTTGTATCATGTCCCACTCCTGCAAAGGATATGCATTCAGAAGAATAATATTTTAAAAACAGTATTAACTAAACACTGTCCCTCAGGCTAAAAAAAAAATTTTTTTAAAGAAATCACTGGTTCACTTAGGCTGCATAGCAAAGGTTGATATTTTACCTTCAGTGATTATAGCTTGCTCTAAAGATCTAGTCAATTTACATATCTGAGGTTGATGATGTCTCATTATTTCCTTTTGGCCCTGCTATGCATTAGAGCAGTTTCATATGTCATCTTTCTTGCTGGATAGGATAACCTGGATTGGTTTTATCCATACTAATTTTTAATCAGTGTAATTATTACTCAGAGGATGACCCATTTTTTTAGTTCATTTAGTTAATGAGATTAATGGCCTGATGCAAACGTAACTAAACGAAACTCGTGTTCAATATTGTGATCATAAAGAGTTCAATGAATGTGGGACACAGGATCAACAGTAAGTAATTATCAGGATGTTTGTTATTTTAAATAAGTGTAATATATCATCGTGTGGTTTTATGTGAAATAAATGTATCTTAACCCTTTTTTTTTCTTACAGCAATAATCACCATATGTGTATTAACTTTATATTTGAAGGTATTGTCTTATGTTGTAGCAGTCAGCTTTAACTGTCCTATTTTCTTCCAAATAAAGATTTATTTTTTTTAAATAACCCAATTCACTTTTAATAATAAAAAATACATTTGAAACTTTGTAATGGTAGTCGACTAAGCTAATTTATTGTCAAAATGGGGGATTATTTCCTGAAATAACTGGGTCATTGTGGAATCAGTACTATGAAATACGGTCAAAATTTGGACAAATAGAATGCTGTCTAAAATATGAGAGTTGGGCAGAATCTATTTAACCTGTTAAACTTGATCTGAGTATGTTTGTTTCCACATTAATGAAACTGTGGTGTATTTAATACTATGTGGTTCAGTATTTTCACATATTAACTTGGTTGTTAAAATCTGAGGAGTGTGATTTGATATACAAATATCTTCAAATGGTTACTTAAAATTTAGTCATCCTAAAGGTATAGAAATCAATATATATTCAATCTCAGTTTTGATGTACTTTGCCTGCAACAAAGGGTTGTTTTGAAAAACTATAAACTAGTCACTGAAAACTGTGTAGGCAGTTTCTCTAGTGGGTGGCCAAACTGCATGACTCCAGAGTTTTATCCTGACCTAATATGTTGGTTAAACTCCTATCTAGGAGATGTGTCCTGTACTACCAGATAAAGCCTAAAAGGTTAATATTCTCGAGTGGACTATATTTGTGTACCGATGACTGACTGTATCAAAGCATCCACGTGCTTCTTTTCCTGTGCCTTCCATATTATCAAGTAGTGATATGGCATCTAAATGTGGTTCAAATCTTTTTGTCACACCAAAGATGTGTGTTCCCAGGGTTAAAGAAGGGGAAAGAAAACAGGTGGTAGAACTGACTGTCTCAAAACCATACCTATAAAGAGAAATATCTCTGGTGTTTTGGAACACCAAAAATGGATAGCTTGCTTAACAACTTAGTGGGTTAACTACTTCAACTCTATCATCAAACGGTGTCTGATTGAGCTGTGTTAATACTGGTGGATTTAACAAAAATGAATCGGTAGTTCTGTGTTACTCCTACCTAACTCTGTATTGAAGACTCACAAAACTACTCTGGATGCTTTTTAAAATCCGGCAATATCTAGAACTGATATTAAAAGAAATGGTGCTACCTTTCCTGTGAATCATGCAGACTTAGGCCAAGAAGCACAAAGTCTTTTGGGTTTTGTTTTATACTTGCGATATACTATACTCGTCATTTAAACATTCATCTCTGTGAAGCAATAGATCCATTCTGCTTGGGTGTGAAATGGTTCTACAGAACATTCAAATGAGTGAATATAATACAAAAAGCAAAGTAGTGGAAATGGCTTCCCAAATGCCTCTAGATTAGTTTGATGTTTAGTGCAGATGGGGAAGCTTAATATGAGTCACGGTGCTGATGGTAAAGAGGGATGAATGTTACACCTTGCGAAACAAAACCAAAAAAACTGTCTAATCGTACGCAGGACTAGCTCGCATCTTGTCAGGCTCCACAGGTCACTTTCTTCCAAACATGTCAATTTCATGAATGAGTCTTGTTGCCAATACAGTATCTGTATCCATTGTAGAGTCCGTATGTTAAAGTACACTTAAAGGTTTTCCTCAAGATTTGAGTCTATAATCTCATATTACCAATAAACTGATACTACAAAATATTTATGAACTTGTGCAACTTATGCAGTGGTGAATTTTGGTCAATGGGACTGGTTTTTAATGATTAAAATGTATTGATGGTGCCGAGAAAAAGCGTTCATGTGAAAGTGGAAAACATTGATTCTGTTTAGCAGGAACTGAAGGGTAGTTTGGTTTAATGTGTGTTTTAAAAAAAACAAAACAAACACAAAAAACCCATTAGCCCCCTAAACGGATAGAAGCCTGAATACTGGGTAAAATTTTTCTTTGATATAAACAAACTGTTTGATTTTTCTTAATATTTAATACTCTTTAGTGTTTACATTAGGAATATTTAATTAATAAGTTGTTTAGAAGCACAAGTCCCATTGACTTGTGCTCCTAACTACTATAGTAAGGAATAGATTCTGATCGCCACTGTCCCCTTTAGAAACCTTTATTCAGGGCTGGCTCTAGGCACCAGCATTCCAAGCAGGTGTTTGGGGCGGCAATCTGCAAGGGGCAGCAGTCCCTGTGTTTTTGCCCCCAAGCAGCGCACCAAATTGCCGCCATGGATGGCGGGGGCAGTCTGTATGCTGTAAGGGCGGCACTTGCGTTTCCACTGTGGCGGCAGCTTCTATGTTCAGCTGTCTGCAGCAGCGCAGCTTCTGTCTTCCAGCTGAAGACAGATGCTACTGCTGAATTGCCGCCGCCACGGAAATGCGTATGCCGCCCTAATGGCACACAGACTGCATGCTGCTTGGGGCGGCAAAAACAGTAGAGCCGGCCCTGCTTTTACTCAATAAGTAGTCCCATTGACTTTAATTGGACCTACCTATGGCTTAAAGGACTATTCAGTCTGAGTTCTGATATCCAAACCCAGGGCCAGCGCTTCCATTTAGGCGACCTAGGTGGTCGCCTAGGGGACCAGGATTTGGGAGGGCAGCATTTTGGAATCCTCGGCGGCAAGGGGTCCTTCCGCGCTCCATGTCTTAGACGGCAATTCGGCAGCGGGAGGTCCTTCCGTGCTCCATGTCTTAGGCGGCAATTCTGCGGTGGGTCCTTCACTTGCTCCGGAACCCGCCGCTGAAGTGCCCCGAAGACCAGGAGCGTGGAAGGAACCCCCCGCCGCTGAATTGCCGCCGACCCGGAGCACGGAAGGACCCCCACCTAGGGTGCCAAAACCCTGGCGCTGCTCCTGTCGAAACCTGACCCAAACGGTTATGCTGAAGGGATATCATTCATTATTTCAGTAAGGAGATCATGCACTTAAATAGAAAATTAATTACTTACAGGAATAAGGAAAAATCAAAGGTTCAGTTTGAAGTACTTTTAAAAACTGAAAATATTCATAAATATCTGTCCAGCCAATAAGAATAAGGAAGAAATAACATCAACGTTAAAGATAACTTATTTCTTACTGTCTTGACATCAGGAAAGGTTTTCTATAATAGTTCTACTCTTATAACTGAAGTCAACTTGCTAGATAGATTAGATTAGATGTTAGCTGATGTGATGATTTCTTCATGTTATACCATCATTTTTAAGCCGAAATCTCCATTGAGGTATATAGACTTGCTAAATCTGGCCCATTGAGCACTCTCACAGGTCAAATTAACCCTTTTAAAATCTAGAAACATGGGTTCACAAGACTCTTCTGAAAAAATTTGTGTTTCAAGAAAGTGATAAAAATGTCTAATCAAGTAGTAAACATGTGAAGGGTTTAAAGCTTAATACAAGTTATTGGGGTCAACATAAGGGTAACTGGGTGAAATGTAATGGGCTGCGATAGACTAATGGTCCCTTCCTGCCTTAAACTCTCAGAATCTGTGAGGCTGTCTTCTACATGTCAAACTTGGTTATATTTTGCATATTGCTGAGTGATCTTAACTAAAATAATGCCTTATAGATTGTTTTAATTAATGGCGTCTAAAGTAGATCTTGGAAAAATTCAGGTGAAAACATCTGGAAATGTATAGATTTGATAAAGTTTTGTGACAAAATCTTTTAAATTAAAAAACAAAATAGACAAAATTTGTAATATTGTATAACAAAAAAAGCAGATTTACTGGGAGACTTAAAATAATGTCAGTGGGAAAAGGAGAACTGCCAGGGATAATATGAAGATTTCCTAGGTGTCTTTAAATGTCGGTGGGTTGATGTTTTGGGTGAAATTTCTTTGCAGTATAAATAAGAAATTTTGATTCAAACAGATTTTTTTTTCCTAAAAGCCATTATTGATATTGGAAATCTAGTAAATAAACAATGAAAATTTGGTTTTGAGTAATGAACTTGGTATAGGACAGGTGATTATCACAATCACTGATTTGAGTTCTGCCTAATTAAGCAGAATATAGAGATGCTCCTAGTTGAATTTGAAATAAAGATCATAGGATATCCTGATGTTTTGGTGAACCGATATAATTATAGGTGTTATCATTTTTTATAATCTGTTCAATACAGTAACTCAAGGTTATATGAAATAGGATAATTGACTTTAATATGCTAATGTTAAAGAATAAATTTAAAAATGTTAAGTTTTTTTTTTAAAAAGTGAACAGTACAGAGTTTAAGCATAGAAGTTTCTGGCTATCGGAATAATGTACAGATTATCAAGGAGTGCGAAGTTTGGTTTAAAATCAGATGGTGTAAGGAATACATAATCTGCAATATCCCGGATTAGGGGTTAAAGGTTAACAGCTGAAAGTACAGACATTGAGATATGAGTATGTTGTTCATATGATGGCTATGTTCAGGTGTGGAGTATAGTGAGTGGATATGATGATCAGGATGGATTGACCCTCATTTGGTGAGATTTAACGTTCAGTGAGGTTTTGGTTCCAGTTCAAATGGTCCAACAGACAAAGTCTCTTGGTCCCTTTTACAATGTCACTCCAGCTCACACTTCCTGGTACTGTCGGTGGCCAGGGACGTGTTCAGTGTAGATAGATTTCTATCCTTTATAATTGTTCAAAGTATTCTATCTGAAAGTGGAATCTTACATTTAATAGATATTCACACACAAAAGTCCTCCTATAAAGTGGAAACGGTGGTGTTCCTAATAATCAAAAGATTTCTTAATTTCAGAACAGCGACCTTCAAATTATCAGTTTTCAGTTACTCTGAACTGGATCTCAGATGTCAGGGATTTCTGCTTAGGGCAAATAGCACAAGTTAACAAGCTTTGATGTTTATATTCTGAGGTTTATTAAGGAATCTGTTCCTTTCAGCTCTGATCCTGCAAACACTGCAACATGTACATATACATGTAAGTAATCAGACTGACTGAGTGGTAAAACTCCTATTGATTTCAGTGGGTTCAGGATTTTTGACCTAGGACAGTGCTCACATGTGTAAGTGATCACAGGATCAGGGCTAACATTATCAACTGAGGCCCAAGTCCCATTTTCAAAAATGACTCAGCACTTAACTGTCATTCCAAGTAAATGGGACTTAAACGGCTGAGTGACTTCTGAAAATGGGACTTGGGCTTCTAAGTCTTGAAAATTTTAACCGAGGGCTTTCATTAGTGAAGTGCTGTATATAAGTCCTGATTCAGTAGGGACAGAATTAATCTACAACAAATATTCATTGAAGGAACAAGGAAAATACAAGAACTATTTTGGTTCAATTGAAAAACTAATTTAAAAAAAATTATTGGAAGCTTGTTTTATAAAGATCTCTGTTCAGTCACTAAGGATCCAAATTGATTACCGGTATCTAGAGGTTGCGTGCCTAATCTGTTACTGTTTTAACAAGGACTGTTCACATCTAATCTTATGTAACTATGGTAGTACAGATTGTTCCTACAAGACAAGATCATTCTGAAAAATTCTGCCTCAAAAATTATCGAATAGCCTACTTTGCTGGCAGCATGTGAAAGTGCTTAAAATAATCTTGATGGGTCTTCATTGTTTTTAAAACTTGATAGTACATTTCAGTTGCTAAATGAAACTTGAACATTAATGCAGTTGGTTCTGATTAAATATTAACATTTTGTGCTTATTCATACTAATGAAACTTCTTAAATAACACGAACGCCTGTAGAAAAGTTGCATATTTGACTGGAGGGGTAAGGCAAATATCTCTCTGAATAAAGGTTTATCACGGGGTGTGTTTATACGTTTTTACTCTAATAGCATTGCTTCTTGTGGGCTGGACGCAGCAGTAGTTATTCATGTTGAATCGAATTTACTCATGTTTATGGACCAGCTGTGAATAGGTAAAGTGCTACTTGGTATATCAGTAAAATTTGCAAATTCATGCCTAGTCTCAAGTAAAGAGAAGATTTTTTTTTTTTCCAAATGCACAAACAGCAATTAGGCCACAATAGCTTTCAGTGGGAGACTGGCATAAGCTGCCATTTGTGCCTTTTTAAAATCTCATTTAAAGCTGTCTACACTTAAAATGCTACAGTGGCACAGACACCTATGACACTATAGTGCTGTAGATGAATCCACCTCCGAGAGGTGGTAGCCTGGTTCTTCCATCGATCTAGCGCTGTCTATAACGAGGGTTAAGTTGATTTTAACTATGTCTCTGGTGTGTGGATTTTTTACATTCCTGAGAGATGTAGCTGTGCCAATGTAACTTGACTTAGGCCAGATCTGCACTGAAAAACTGATTAGCAAAGAATTGCTAAGTTGTCCAGTGGTTATTTCCAACAGGGTCTGATCATCTTAAATAAGGGTTGATTGGTTTAACTCTATTAATGGTGTATATAAAGGAACTATTTATCAGGAGAATAAAGTTCAGATGAAGACTAGTGGAAATAAGTCTGATCTAATTAAGAAAAGTTGATGTATATCTTTGCAAATTCTTCATAGCAATAAATTTATTATAATCCAAAAGGGACAAAATGGTGAATATGAGAAACTGTGATTTGACATAACTGGATAATGAAGAGTACAAAAGCTGTTGCAAGTTTATGCAATTAAAATAGATTGGGCATAACTTGTGGGATGAAAGTTTGGTTGATAAAGTACTTCCCTTCCACATAATTTAAATGATTTTTAAAATATGGTCATTACTATTTGAAGAGCATTTTAAAAACAATGAACAGTGAAGGTTTTGTTTGGATAGCATTTTCAAAAGCATGTAAATCACATTTTAAAAAGTGACTTAGACACATAGGGCCAAGATTTTTAATGGTCTTAGGCATTGCTCTGCAGAGCTATTTGAATTGCTTAGACCTTGCAACCCCAAGTCCCATCTTCAAAAGTGTTAGTCTCTTAGAGACCAGCTTCTCAAAGGCATTTAGGAGCCGAACTCCCATTGGGGAGCCTAAATACCTTTTGAGGAAATGTGCCTTAAGAGGCTAAACCTCACTGAACGTCAATGAGGTTGCTAAGTGCTAATTTCTCTTTTTGAAAATGGAATTCAGGCTCCTAAGTCATGTAGACACTTACATAAATTTCTTGCACAAGGGAGTTCTTATAACAAAAAAAAGTCTGAATCCAGAAGTTTGCAGTTTTGAGTTTTTCTTTATTCAGAACAATACTGAGATGGTATGAGCTGAACTTGAAGTCAGGATTATAGGATATCTGCTCTGCTAAAAAAGAAGATATAAATGATCGGTGCTTTCTAATCTTGTATTTGCTTAAAACAATTAAAATAGTACAGTGTGTTAAAATGGATGGAGAATAGACACTTAAGACATTAACACTGGTGGTTGACTTTCATATGCTGGGTTTGAATTGGGACACTACAGTAAAATATAATTAAAATTCAATTTGTAAAAACACTAAATCTGCTGATTCAATGTTGGACTGAATGGATATTAATATAGAAAGGGTCCTTTTAAAAAGTGCAAATAATTGATGGTGTTTCTAAATAGTAAGTCATTCTAAAAGAAGTTTTTTTCCCCCCCTGAGAATTGTACACATTAAAAGTAAATTCTTAATTGTACAAATGTCAGCTTTCAATAGGTCCTTTGAATTAGTCCCCGAATTTTAAGCGTTTTTCTTTGGAGCAAACAGCTGAGTTTTAATGGTGGTTGTAATCTGAATTTTGTGGAATATACTTTAGTAACTACAGAAATATTATACAGATTTTATCTAAAAACGTGAGTTGCAGGAATAAGGAAAATACATGGTTTAGAATGATTAAATTCAAAACATGATTTACTTTATGAAGCTACTTTATTTATACAATATTGCTAGCCAATAATAGGAATCAAGATTAGTTAACACAGGCTGGTGTATTACTGTCTGAACAAAAAATGTTTATATTAAGTCTAGGTTTCTTATAATAAGGTTATTCTTTTACTAGATAAACAGTCAAGTCCTTCTGATCTCTGGTTAACTAAAACACGAAAGAATGCAACAATTAATTTATATATTTATGGTCTAAAGGATGGTTTGCAAAACACTTCTCAAAAATTGTTGTGGAGAAAAGTGAAGTATCCTAACTGCTAATGCATTTAGTAGAGTTAGTTAAATGATGTAGGAAGGATGTGTGTAATTTTAATTTCATCAGTTCCAAAACTAAAATATTTGAACTGACACCAAAGTCTGTCATTTGAGTCTTGTGTATTGAGGTGTTCTCTATCTTGACAGGGAAGGCAGAGTCCAGCAATCTTAAATTAAAGCAAATGACCTTACTGATGATTGCAATATAGAACTCTTTTGTGCTGATTCACTAATACAATTTCTAAAGTGTAATTTTTGCAAAAGGCCTTTTACATCCTCTTGTGTAAGGTAGGTAAAAATCAGACTCTCTCTGTTCAGGAAAGTGGTGGTTTTTCTTAAGGCTCTAGCGTAGACTATGATGGATGGGATTTTCAAGAGTCAGAATTGCGGACACGTACTGCACCCTTAGGTACCTAACTGTCTTTGTAATCTCACCCCGACCAGTGTCTAACTCTTTCTCATTGATAGTTAGTGAGTCCATCCGTACTAGGAAAAAAGGAGAGGGAGAGAGAGAGAGAGAGAGAGAGTGTGTGTGTGTGTGTGTGTCTAGCACAGTAAAAGGTTTTGCTTCACCCCCCTTGTCTCTAGCGCAGGCCAGGCAGTTTATAGCTTTCACATGCGACTGCAGGCCAAGGTCAATATTAGGGGCTACCTTATGTTCACTTGACCTGCTAATTTGTGTGAAAACTACAAACTTGTCCTCACAAGGATAGGATTACACCCCTTAGTTATGGGTGTTGAGAACACACCTCTCCCAACTAGTGATGCCCTTGCACTGAAAACCTTGAGGTTTCTCTGAAAACCATAGAAAAATGACTGAACATACTGTACAACTGGCTGCTTAGAACTGAACAAGCCAGCTGGGGAACAGGGGCGGCTCCAGGCCCCAGCACGCCAAGTGCGTGCTTGGGGCGGCAAGCCACAGGGGTCGCTTAGTCAGCGCTGCAAGGGCGGCAGGCAGGTTGCCTTTGGCGGCTTGCCTGCAGAGGGTCTGCTGGTCCCATGGCTTCAGAGGACCTCCCGCAGGTCCTCCGAAGCCGTGGGACAAGTGGACCCTCCACAGACAAACCACTGGAGGGAGCCTGCCTGCCGTGCTTGGGGCGGCAAAATCCCTAGAGCCGCCCCTGCCTGGGAAACCTGTTTTGTTTGTTTTTTGTTTTGTTTTTCATTGATGTCAATGGCCTTTGGTTCAGGTAGTACTGTTAAAATCAGGTAGTTTGAACTGACTAATTTTATGCAAGGGCTACTTCAAGAAAGATCTGATCAACTTAAATTCAGATTTGCTGTCTTGGAAATAAATTAATAGTTGATTTAAATCTATTAATAGTGTCTAGAACATATGGTAGAGATGGAAAACAATGGGAATTCCAACTAATAATTTGAGGCATATTCTGGCAAATTACTAAAGAGTAAAAATAAAATTTTCAAAAATTTAAAGCACGAAGTATTAAAAACTCTTTATTTGAAAAACTGACAAATATGGATGGGAAATTACTAATGATAAAAATATTGTTCCAAAGTATCATAAAATGCTGTTGCAATAAAAACGGATGGTAAATATTCTTGGAGTGATGGTTCAGATTGATCCTATTGCAGTCTAAAATAATTTTTTAAACAAAAATGGTTTTAAAAAATCAGGATTAGGGTAGAAATCTAGTTTTTGTTTACAGCGTCATACTTTTTACATGGCAGTCTTGTTATAACAAAAACTGGGCTGAATCCAGAAATGTATGCTCTGAGGTAGCAAAATTGGGAATGGCAGCAGCTGAATTTGAAACTGAGATTTATGGTATTTGATACACTATACGTGATAGAACTATGCCGGTGTTTTATAATTCTCTACTCAATTCAGAAACTGAAGGTGTTGTATGAAATGGATGGAATAGCCAACCCTAGAAGCACACTAATATTGCAAAGTGATTTTAATATATCAGTACTGAAAAATATATTGAAAATAACTCAAAGGTTTTGACCTTTTATCAGATGGTGTGTTACTCAACATTCACAGGGTTAACTGACACTGAATTTGCGAGTACAATATTGTGTTTGAGATTTTAGTATAGAAAGGTGGTCTTATGGAGTGAGAATAACTGCTAGTATTTTAATCATTGGGTTATTCTACAACATGTCCTTTCTAAAGCAATGTTTTTAAAATATCCATCTAAAAGGAAACTTGACTGTCTTTCAGAGTGAGGGGAAGCAAATGCAGCATTATTTTTTGTTTAATCGAAACAGAAATTAAAACCTTTTTTTTTCCTACTAAAATTTGTGTTTATTGCTAAAATATCATGATTAGGTCAACAGAAATAATCCCTAGCTTTTACTTAGCACGTTTCAGCTATAGATTTCAAAGCACTTTAAAAAGGAGGTCAGACCACCATCTCTATCATACATATGGGGAAACTGAGACATGTGACTTGTTCAGAGTCACCCAGTAGGTCAGTGGCCTAGAGGGGAATAGAGTCCAAGTATTCTGCATCCCCCATCAGTACTCTATCTACTATACCATACTCCCTCCTAGGATTCACTTAGGATCAAAATGTCTTAGTTAGTAATCAGTGAACCACTCATTTTCTGTCTTAACAAGAGAGGTAGCGTATAACAAGGCTGTTTTTCAGTTTTCGGCTTTATATATTCACTCTGGTTTTCCACTGCTTGAATCGAGGTTTAAGGACAGCGCAATTTAAATAGATAAAGTAAGATTATTTTAAGAGAGAGGCCCTGCTGGAAAATCTATGCTTGGAGGAAAGAAGTAAAATGACTTAATGAAAGCCATTCAATCAAATCTGTGTAAAGTTAACAAAACTGGCCTTCACCTTTGGTTAAATGAGGACGCACGTCCCAATTTATAAGAAAACCTGAGATCAAATAAAACAATTTGGTGCTGATGAAATGGCAAAATCTTTGTGTTAGGCAAAGGCCTTTGCATTCAGGATTATGGTCCATGACTATTAAAAATAAGATGATCAGTTGAAATAAGGATTTGATTGGAATATTTACCTTTTCTACGATAATATTACTACCTACGGAGTAGTCTCTGTAACCCTTACTCATGATGATCGGTACTTGCTCTACTAAGTAATTCCATTAGAGTAAATGAGACTAGTCACATCAGAGAGTACATCCTACTAGAGTAGGATTTTCAAAGGAGACTACGATTTTATCAAGATAAGGAGGTTATTCTGGAATAAGGTGTGAATTTGAAGTGCAATAACTATTCTGGAATAGCTTAATCCGGAAAAAGTTACTCATGTTGAGATGTGGTCATAAATTTTCCAACAACATTTTTTGTGTTGGACAGTGCATATTTGACAAACTGAAAGTCTTTGTGAAAAAGCATCGGGTTCAACAAAACACCCACCTGGAAAAAAATTCGTAAAGTGATTGTTAAACAAGAGAGTTTTGAGTTTCTCAAGTCAAAATGACTTAATTTTAAAATTGTGATACATTTTCACTGAAAAAGGAGTAATTAAAAAAGGTTAAATCAAAACTAAATGCTTTGAAATGACTAAAACAAAATGTTTTCGATTGACCAACAGCAAAAAAATTTCAGATTTTTTGTTCACAAAAAACGTGGACATTGGCCTGATTTAGGGCACAAAATGTTAAAATTTCTCACAGGACAGACAAACCATTTCCCCTCAGCCCTACTGCTCTTCATGGGGACTTATTCCAGAAGAACCACTGTAGAATTGTTGTTCTGGTTAATTTTCCTGTACAGACAAAGCCTAAGGGAATTAGGTCCTGAAATCACTGGGCACCTTCTTTTCTTAGACTGGTTCAAAAATCTCACCATTCAGTGTAAATGTTAAGGGGAGTATGGAAAAAACTACTCTGACAGTACAGAGAAATGTCAATTCTATTAAAGAGATGCAGTTATTTAACAATTACACCTACCTGAAAATGTCATCATTATCCCATTTTACAGATGGGGAAACTGAGGCACAGAGAGAGGTCCTGTCTTACCCAAGATCACTAAGCAGGCCAGTGGTCAATCCAGGAATAAACCCAGCATTCCTGAGTCCCAGACCAGTGCTTAAGCCACTAAGTCGCACTGCTAGAACTTAAGGCATTTTGGCCAATTATCTTAAAAACCCACATCTCAAAAGGACACAGCTTAGAATGTCAAGGAGGGAAATGTTATAATGAATGAGAATTTTGAAAACACTGATGGTGAATTGCTAAGTATAAAAGGGGTCTGAGGTGTAACACATTTTTGGTAAAATGTTGAGTTTCTAAGCAACAGTTTGGAGATTACTTAACTAAATAAATAATTTTTACAACTGCAACCTAGTTGCCTTTGAAATTAGTCATTTTCAGTGTTTAGTTTAATGCATGTACTGATTTAAGCAAGGCCTGATAACAGGAAATGGAGGTTTTAATATTTGAATATGATATGGTATTTGATATTTTGTCAATACCAGTATTTCTAGCACTTTGTAATCATTTATCCACTAGTGGAAATGAGGGTAAAATATGAAGTGGTTGGGATAATTGTTAAACTGAACACATTGTAAATGGCATTTGAAAACTTTTTCTGTTTAAACAAAAAATCATGATGCAGTCAGTGGTGAATCTATTAATGTTTTAACAAGAAAGTTATTTGGTACAAGCTTTGTATTATAAAAAAAAGTCAGTTTTAAGACTGATATTCTGTAAATGAGTATATTGTTTGGATTATTTTTTCTGATCGATTTTTTTAAAGCCTGCAGAACATAAATTAGTTTAAATATTTCTTACAAGGATATTGACAAATTTTGGTCTTGGAAAGGAAAATAATAGTTGCGATGTTGAGAAAAGTTACCTACACAAATCACTATTACAATAGATAGAATGGATCAGATTTTTGAGCTGGTGCAAATTATTATAATCCCATTGACTTCAGCAGAGCTATGACAATTGAATACCCAGCTGAGAATCTACTCCACTACGTTATAAAATCCCATGTGAAGGTGATAGTGTCAGATCTGTATTGCATTTTCAAAACTGGCCTCTGGCTTGAGGTGGCACATTGCAGTTGCTCAGTTCTTAAAAATCAGATGGTCCCAGATAATACTAGATATATTTTAAAACTTGAACTCTTTGTTGAAAACACTTTATAATACATGGAAAGACCTCTAGACTCAATCACACACATTAAAAATACAAAGCAGAAGGTATCCCAGTTCACAAAGAAAATGTATGGACTTAAAAGTCACTAACACAAAACTTAAAAGGAGGAGTTCTGATTGCTTAGCAGTGCCTTATACCCATTCAATGGTTGCCAAGTGCTGTTTCCAAATAATACCTACTAGACTAGTGGGCCCCAACCTTTTCGTCTGGCAGGCACCAGACGAAGGACTGTGGCGGCAGTGGAGCATCTGCCGAAATGCTGCCGAATTTCCGCGGCATTTTGGTGGCAACGCCTCTCAATGACGTCGCTTGTCGGCAAGTGGTGTCATCGAGAGGCGGCGATGCCAAAACGCCGTAGAAATTTGGCGGCATTTCAGTGGATCTTCTGCCGGCCAAGACACGGGCGCATTTAGATGCCCCCACGTTGGGACCCCTGTGCTAGACAATCATATGATGGACTATTTAGAAATTAGTTTTTACTGAGCCTTTTCTATGGTTAATAGAAAAGTTTCCTGGCTTCTCCAGAACTATTAAACATGCCATAGGTAGATGCTGCTGTTGTATGTTAGCTTGCTTGTGCCCAGATCTAACTCCACTTGATGGAAAGACTTTAGTGGACTTTGATTCAGTCCCCTAACAAAATTGGAGACGTGAGTGGAATAAAAACTGTTGTGTGTATCTCTGGTATTTATATATTCCCTGTTTACCATAGGGTACAAGCACCTCAATCTTTAATATATTAATCTAAATATCCTTCGATAGGGGAGGAAGAGTGTTATCCCCATTTTTCAGATGGGGAACTGAGGCAGTGAGGTCCAAAGTTACACAGGAAGTCTGTGGCAGAGCAGGGACTTTAATTCAGGTCTCCCACATCTTAAGATCATCCTTCCTTTTCCAAAGCAGTCTGTTTGCATTCATGGTTTATTCTCAGTCTGTGACCTTTTCCTTTGGTGTCCCACAGGACTCAGTACTGGGTGAAATCCAAGCCCAACAGAGTGTTTTCCCATTAGATTTCAATGGGGGCAGGATTTTTACCTCTTGGTTTTACTTTAATGATGATGTTTCTTATGGGCCAGATTCTGCAATGCTGATTAGCGCTATCTCGAGCAAATGGTTTTAGTGGAGTGAATATGGCTACTCAGCATGTGTGAGACATGCAGATTTAGACCCTGTATTAGTAAAATCAAATTATTTGCCAGCGCATGTGACTTTAGACAGTGATCACTTCAAAACAGTGTTGGGTCTGTTGGAGTGAAGGAATATGGATATAAATACCTGAATGGTGCCTAAAGTGGAAAGGAGGAGCAAATTGTCCAGTGGATAATGAGAAAAGGGATCTCAGTTGTAATTAATAGTAAAAATGGATGTCAGCAAACTCTTTAATTATTTTTAAATATATATATAATATATATGCATAAGGGGACAGAGCTTTGAATATCAGAAATGCCGATTTGAATAGAAAACTCAAATGTCTAAAATGTGTAAAGATTTAAAAAAAGGTTCTAAGATATCATGAAATGTTGATAAAATATCTGATAAATATATTTGGATTCACAGTTCAGGTGATAATCCCACTTTAGAGTGTAAATCGTTTTTTTTAAAACAGTCACTTTGTTTGCATGATGGTGTTTGCAGGAAAAGTCTGTAAGGATCTTATAATCTGTCTGAATCCATAAATTAGTTTAATTTATTTTTTCTTAATTAAGCAGAAAATAGAGATGGTGCAAACTTAATGAGACAAGGAATAATAAGATATTTTGTCGCTCAGTTAACAGCAATGATATAATTATTGTTGAAACTAGAACCCCATAAATATTGAGACATGATTGTAATATACCAGATTCAGATTGAGACACTTGAGAAAATACTTCAGAGGGTTATACTCTGTGATCTGATGTTAGATTTGGTGCTTTGCTCATGTTGTTCCAAGTACTATTCTATTGAATGAGGTGGAGTATTTGATTTGACAGGTGTTAATGCAAAACAAGCCTTTCTATGAAGTGGCAATAACTGATATTTCTGATAATCAGGGTATTAAAACAATATGGGATTTCTTCTCAGAATAAATTACTTAAACGAGAACAAGTGTCAATTTGCTAGGATTTCTGATTAAAATATAGCTCAAGTTATTGAACTTTCATAGTGTTACTAAGGAAAATTATGTCTCTTTTGGTTACTAAAGGATTATGCAAAAAGTCTTGATTTAACAAGGGCTTAATTTATCCCCTCAAAAAATGGAGTACAGGAAAACCCAAGGAAGATTCTGATTCAGCTGAAAAATGAATTCAAGTTTTTTAACTGAAGGCTTTTCATTAATAAACAATGGAAGTTGAGCGGTTAATCTGTTAATGTACTAAGAAAAAGCTTGTTTAAAAGAACAAGATCAGCTTTTTACCTGAGATTTGAAGTCACTGAGTGTTTAAATGGTCAAATGTAAGTGTTAGAGGCTGCAACATTTAAATATTGCATCAGGAGCACCTGAAAAACTTTGCCTTAGAGAAGAGTGCTAAAATGGCCTCTTTTCAAGTAATGTGTGAAGGGGTTGAGTTAATTTGGTATTATCAAAATGAGCCTTAATTTCTAGGGTGACGCATCCCGGTGGCTAAAGATTATAAAAGTTAAAAGGACAGTTAGTACTGCCTGGATACTGCAGGTGTTAAAATCGTTTGATTAATTATGTAAACACTTAGAAGAAATTTTTGCAAAGGCCTCTAGCGTTAGCAATTACATATTGTATCATTATAGTGCACATAAGCATTTCTTTGAAATTCCCCCAATGCCCGCACACTCTCTCTTTCTCTCTCTCACACACACACACACTCTCCCCAATACATGTTCTCACTTTCTCACACTCCCCCAATGCTTTTGCTCACACTCACACACTCCCCATGACACTATTACTCTCACACACACTCCCCCAACACTCATTCTCGCTTTCTCTCACACACTCCCTAACACTGGTTCTCACTCTCTCTCTCTCACAAACACACACACACTCTGATGCTCATTCTCATTCTCTCTCTCTCTCTCTCTCTCTCACACACACACACACACACACACACTCCCCCAACACTCGTTCTCGCTCTCTGACACACACACACACACCCAACACTCATTCTCGCTTTCTCATACACACACTCCCTAACACTGGTTCTCACTCTCTCTCTCTCACAAACACACACACACTCTGATGCTCATTCTCATTCTCTCTCTCTCTCTCTCTCTCACACACACACACACTTCCCCAAAACTCATTCTTGCTTTCTCTCTCTGACACACACACACACACACTCCCCAATACTTGTTCTCACTTTCTCTCTCACACACTCCCTGACACTCATTCTTGTTTTCTCACTCTCTCCGACACACACACACACACCCCAACACTCATTCTCGCTTTCTCTTGTGCACATACATACACTTATTCTCACTTTCTCTGGCGCACACACACGCACCCCCAACGCTATGGTTCTCGCTTTCTCTCTCTCTCTCACACAGACACTCTCTCTACACTCGTGCGCTCTCTCTCACACAGACACTCCATCAACACTCATGCACTCTCTCTCGCACCCCCACCACTCTCACTTACTCCCCAACACACTAACACACATACTCCTCCAACACTCTCTCACACACACACGCTCTCCCAACACACTCTCTCTCTTTCTCACATACACACGCTCCCCCCAACACATTCTCTCACACTTGTGTGTTTTACTTTAGAGAACCTCACACATGTAAACTATCCTGAGATTAAGAACACAATATACATGAGGCACTTCAGTTTCACCACTGAGGTCAACTGGGCAAGGTCAGCCCTATACCCACACCTGGGATTGCCCTTGCCTAGTTCACCATGTAATAAAACACAAGTGCCTTGTTTTCGCTTAGGGACAGCTCACACATCTTAGTTAACTAGAGGGAAAAACACACTTTTTTTTTTTCTTAGCAGTGAAGACAAAGCCTTACTGAAATTATTCAATGTACTACCAGGCACGAATATTATGGAACTGTTGGGTTTAATAAGCATTAATACAAAATAGTCCTCTTAGGAAATAGGAATAATTATTTCTCATCATTGGGTTACTCTAACATAAGCTTTTGCTCTCAAAGTAATTCAAGAAAATAATGTAAGAAAGAAAGCAGTTTTAGCTATACTGATCTTTTTCAATGATTATGGAACTAGATTGTTGATTTCTGAATAGATCAAACTACTCAGTTACTGAACATTGGATTTATGTCTACATTTTTGGGCTTACTAAGGAATATTTGTTTTTAATAATTAAAGTATTATACAGAAGTTTTGGCTTTAAAAGGATATATTATCTGTTCCTACAAGGAAAATTCACTGAGTAATTTTCCTTTTTTGAAATATAAATGTAACCTTTAATGACGGGTTTTTACTAATATCATTATAAAGATAAAAATTAACTATATGCAGATTACTGTTGTTGTCTTAGCAAGAAAGATTGTTAGCGAGAACTGTCTTTTATTGCCAAAGGCAGCTTAATACCTGATATACTCTGTATCATTGTGCTTTTCCCTGGTCAAAATCAAATTAAGGGCTACAAAAGTTAAATATATAAACTGTGTACTAAAGATTTTACAAGTGTTTCATGAAATAAAAACAAACAAATTTAGTGGCAAAAATTATCTAAGTAACTGATAATATATGAAGATCTTTCATAGAATGATCAGAAGGGGCTAGAGATTTTTGACTGTGGTGGCATAATCCAGTTATGAAAGCATCTTTAAAGTAAAAGCAATTTGTCATGATTAAACCACATATTAAAACCTTGCTAATATGCAAATCTTGCACTAGTTCATCATTGAAATGTTGCAAGTAATTGTTGAAAAGCTCTTTAGATAGAATAGTTGACAGAGGCAAATGATATCCCTGTTCATAAAGTCTTGCTTGCTAGGTCTCTCTCTCCCCTCCCCCACATCCCTCATCCCCTTTAATGATATTCCTTCTCATGTACTGATCTTGCAACCCTTTTCTATGTTGAGTAGCTTGGGGCCAGATTTTCAAAGATAGGTGCCTAGTGGGTTTTTAAAAAGCACCTATGTACCTAGACAACTTTGAAAGTCTGGCTCCAGCAAAGCATTTACATGCATGTTAGACTTAAGCACATAGATACTCCTGTTGACAACAATGGGATAACTCATATGCTTAAAATTAAGCACATGCTTAAGTGCTTTTTGGGTTTGGGGCATTACTCTGCAAGTAGTCTCACTGGAGTAAGGTACTATTCCTTGTGGGTGTGATTTTCAAATTTGGCCCAGTATTTCCAAAATCAGGATATCTGGAGGTCCCTGGGTAACTCAAAATATTGGTTGCTTCCAAACTGGGCCAGGTTACTTTTGATTTAATATATTGCAATGGTGTCTACAGTTGAACATGGAGAAAAATAGTATAGGTGAAAATAAATGGAGATACTATTTTTAAGAATAGAGGATGGGTATCTAAATGGACACAACTTAGAACATCAGGAAAAAACCCTCAGTTAGGAGGATTAAAATACTGATGGGAAATTACTGAGGATAAAAACAAGGTTTCAATATATCCATTTTTATTTATTTTTTAAATCCTAGATGATAAATATCTTCGGAACAATGCTTTCGGTGATATTTCTTCTTTGGTGTAAACAAGAATTTTGTTTAAAATTTTGGCTGAAAAAGCTATTTGTTAAATTTGCTAACAGTGCATTTTGAGTAATTGGAGGTTTTTATTTAGAAAACAAAACAAAAAGAATTGGTTGGATCCAGGAATTAGTAATACGAATTTCACCTGATTCAGTAAAATCGGTGAGATGGTACTAGCTGAATTTGAAATCCAGTTTAGTCCCAACAAAAATATATAATCATTGCTATTTTTTATAATCACCTACTTAACACAGGAATTAAAAAAATTATATGAAATAGAATATGTGACTGATATTCACAACATAAGAATACTGGTTGGTTACCTGAAAATGGCAGGTTTGAACTGTGATACTTCAGAAAGTAAAAAAGGTTTCTGCCCTTTGTAATCTAACACTGAAGCTGGTATTTTACTCTTACGGTTCAAAGAAGTAATATGGTACTGACTATGCTGGGGCAATACTGGATCTGGTAGAGATCAATGCAAAAAAGTCCTCTTTGTAAGCAGGAATAACAGGTACTGTTTTTAATTGTCATGTTAGTCAAAAA
Source organism: Chelonoidis abingdonii (assembly GCF_003597395.2). Classification (NCBI taxonomy): domain Eukaryota; kingdom Metazoa; phylum Chordata; order Testudines; family Testudinidae; genus Chelonoidis; species Chelonoidis abingdonii. Next base: position 8,405,403 of record NC_133785.1, read on the forward strand.
TAAGTTCTTTGGGTTTTGTTTTTTCTTCTCAAAAGAATGTATTTAAAAGATAATTTTTGAAATATCAACTCCTTTTGATTAGAACAATTAGCTCAAGTTTTTGAGTTCAGCTGATCATACAAGTCTGAGGTTTACTAATTAATGTTTCTTCTAATAAGGGATTATATAGGAAATCTTGGTTTAACAGGGTTATGCATTTATGTAAAACAACAAAACCACTGCCTTCTGGGAATAAGGAAAATACAAAGGCTCGGTTGGTTTAACTGAAACATTAAATATTATAAGATTTTCTTATTGACAAATATTTCTGTCCAATAAGTATCAAAATGAATAATACGGAGATTGGAATAGTTACTCTGTTACTGTCTGAGCAAAAACAGTTGTTAATCACCAAGACTTGAATCCTTACTAAGGTCAACTTCATTTAGTTGAGCTATTTGGCAAAATTGTTTCCTTATTCAAATAAAATGTTAAAAGTTGCAACAATATTTAAATTAAAGATTAAATTTGCTTTCCAAGACACAGCTGAAATATCCCCCCTTAAAGAAGTGTTAAAATGGCTTTATGAACGAATGTCTTTTGACAAGAGCTCATAATTGATTAAAAAGAGTCTTCATTTCTTTTTTCGAATGGGATGGAAGTAAATGGAACTAGTCAGATGAGCAAATACTCCTCTCAATATGAAGGAGAGAACCTGATTTTAATCAGACACTGCCCAAATTGGCATATCAGCAAAGAATTTTGTTACTTATGCAGTGACCAGTTCAAAACACTATCAACTTTCAAGTGAATAAGGGTTTGATTTCAGTTTAATAATGTCTAAAAGGGCCCTGTGAGCTAACAGTTCAGATGACAATAAGGAAAATATACATCAGTTGTATTGCATCATCCCCAGCAGTATGTGGGCAAATTTTTAAATCAACAACTGAAAACTAAAATTGCTAAAAATTTCAATAGCAGGAGGAAAAGCTGAAGGAGAAATAGGGAACTGAGAAAAATAAAAAGACCGTTCTAAATTTGTCATTATGTTTTGATAAAAAATGGCTGGTACAGAAAAATTTTGATTTGAGTATCTGCTCCTCTTTTCATCATAATATAACCCTGTGAGTTTGAAAAACTTGTAATATATCTGCTAATAATGTTCAATTAACTAACAGTGTAAGATTAATTGGGTAACAAATTTGATAGTGCTGAAGCTAAGCCCAGCTGAATCTTGAAATTAATGATTTTGAGTTTTGAATCCAATTAATAACATTAGTTTCAAGAAAGGATCAAGTAAGAGGAGCGTTAAGGTTGTCTGCCTTAAATAGGCTATTGAGAGGGTACAAGCTAAAGAGAAATTTACAGATATTCTGAGTTTTTATTAAGGTAAAGTGAAATAAACATTCCAAAAGGGCCACCTTTTGAAGAATATCAAATGGAAAGGGAAAGACAAAAGAAATAGGAAAAACTGATGTGAAATTTCGAAGTATTAAAAGATGGTTTCAGGGGATCTTCATAGATTCAAAATTGATTTAAACTAATCAGCGTTTTTTGGACACAGTATCTTGAAATTGTCATTGCAACTAAAACCTCATTGAATCCTGAAATCAGTCATTTTAAGTTGTTTAACTTAATGAATGTATTGGTTAAGAGAGGCCTGCGTTGGCCGGTGTGGAGATCTGAGCTATCTAGGTATCACTTGAATGTGAAATTGAGAATTTGGGGAATTTTTAATAAGTCTCAAAAGAACAAAACTGAATATAAGAGAGACTGAACAGAAAGAGAACATAAAACACTGCTATGATATTTCCAAAGACAAAAGAAGTTGCATGATGTCATAAAATGTTGATAAAACAAAAACAGATATCCATTGAATGTGGAATAACTCAGACTGTGTGGTATTTTGTGATCTGGTCTAGATTAAATGATAATGGATGTTTTTAATCATTTACTTAAGGAATTGGCAGTCAGTGTATAAAGTAAAATGTTAATACTGGGAGATTTGAACAGCTTTAAATATAATATACACAGGAGTTAATGGAAAAAAGATTTTCTCAGCAACTTTAAATGTGGATTTAATCAGAATTTATTAGAAAGTTCTACCTTTTATGTTGTCTTTTGTGGATTATTTCAGATTTTCAAAGTAACATTAGAAAAATCTGGTCTCAAATTGCATTGAAGAGGAGTTCTCCTACATACTGAAAATGCAGACAACATTTCTAAGCAAGTTAGTCTGCCATGAAGTCTATCTTTTCAAAATAATTGTAATTTCTTAAATCTATTTCATGTGTTAGGAATAACTCTTCAATAACTAAATCCCATTCTAAAGCCAAAATGGAGTCACCATAGGCCTGCTTAAAATGCTCTTTCTCCATTCTACTAGTATCCTGGCAAACTGCCATCAGGAGGAGGGAACAAAACCTGTGAAATTTAAGCAAAATTGTGTCCCTGGCCCATACCTCCATGGTCAAAAATTCCTTTAGAAGGAAAGATGAATCCACAACCAAGAGCAGCATATTCATCTACAACATCCAGTATCAAGCAGTAGAGTTTTGGTAGATGAGCTGATTCAATCTCTCAGGCTAGGAACTCTGATTATTTAAGGTTTTTCTTTTCCTGGGAGAACAGGCTGTTGTCTCAGGTTTTGCTTTTCTCCTTTATTATATTAGCGCACACAAAAAAAGCAAAAGATGCTGGTGGTTGGCACTCCTGGTTTCCAGGACAGGGTTCAAATCCCTGCGGTGTGTTTGCTTTAATACCATACCTCCTTTGGCCTGAGTGGTTCACAAACATTCAGGGCCTCAATGGGCTGTTTCTGATAGGAGGGGAAAGTGATGAGAAGAACATCCCCACATGGTCCTATATCACTGACTGCAATAGGAACAAACAAGAGTTTTTATTGCTCACAATTTCCAAGCCTGCCTCTCCAGTCAGTCCTGTGCCCCAAGGAGCTCTGTCTCACTTCTACCTACCAGGGCCACACTCACCCATGCTTCTCTCCCTGTCTACTGGCTTTTTCTTTGCCTGCAGCTGTGTGTGTCGGAGCAAAAAAGCAATCAATGGCTCCATCCCAATTGTTAGCACCAATTTAGTACTGGGAAAAAGTGCCTCCTTGCAGTATTGTGAACCCCGCGTGTTCTAAAATCATGAGTCAGGCTCCAACACTCATGAGCTTAGCTTTAAAATCATGAGATGTTTAATAATAATAGTTAAGTTTTTACCTTCTGGTGTTTCGAATGTTTAGGGTTCATGGTTCCAAGCTTTTTTTCTGCAATGACAAGGGCTCCACTTCTCACCCATCCATTTAATTAACTTAACTCCACACATTACGGCAGTGCCGTAACAAGGGCGAGGCGAGTGAGGCACTTGCCTCAGGCACAGACAGCCAAGGGGCGCAGAAAGTGGTGGAGAAAAAGGGGGGAAAAAAAGCCGCTGGCTGGCACAGAGATATTTATAACCAAGGAATCTCCCCCCTCCCTGCCTGCCACCCCACTGTGCCTCCTCTGAGTGTCCCGCAGCCCCAACTTCCTTCCCCACCACCCCTTCCAAGCCCAGAGCACAGCAGCTCCATGCTACCTCCCTGCAGCAACTGCTGCCGCAGGGTCCTAGTGCCCCAATCTCATTTCCAGGGCAGACTGACTCTGAGCCTGCCCTTCCCCCTCAGACCCTTTCATTTTCCAATGGGACCCTTATCATAAGCATCTTTCCCAAATCTGGACCTTAGTGTCCAAAATCTGGGTGCTTAGCATGAACCTCCAAGCTTAATTACCAGCTTGGATCTTATCTCGCTGCCACCAGACAGGAATTACAGCGCCTGCCTCGCTCTGGTCCCCC
>NC_133785.1:8409883-8422329 GCF_003597395.2 Chelonoidis abingdonii
GGTTTCCTGATTGGTCCTCTTGTCAGGTGTTTGGTTCCCTTTGTTAACCCTTTACAGGTAAAAGAAACATTAACCCTTAGCTATCTATTTATGACACCCCTCCAGCGGCACAGGGAGTCCCCCTCCCCCTCCGTAGTCACCGCTCCTGCCCCATGCTGGGCAAGGAGGCAGCCCCACCCCTCACTCCCAGTGAGGCTACAGTCAGGGGCAACAGCAGGGGAGGAGGTGCATGCAGCACCCCCTGGCACCCACCATGGGAGAGGCGAGGGATATCCTGGACCTGAGAGGGGCCCTAGGAGCACAGGCAGTGACAGTGGTGGGGGTGAGTATGCTGCTGGGGGGCAGGAAAGTGGGGGCTCCTCCCCCAGAGCTTGCTGCTGCTGGCAGGGAGAGGGCTGGGGGGAGTCCTCCTCTCTGGCCCCTGTCCCAGAGCAGCCTGCCTGCACCCCAAACTCATCCCCACCCCTGCTCCACCCCAGAGCCCACACCCCAGTCAAAGCTTTCACCCCTCCACTGCACCCTCAACCCTCTGCCCAAGCCCTGAGCCCCAAACACCTTATCCGCAGTCCCAGCCAGAGCCCTCACCCTCCCACTCCTACTCACCCCCAGTCCTGAGCCCCTTCCACACCTGAAACCTCCCATTCCCAGCCCCAGACAGAGCCCTCACTCCTACTTTCACTCAGAGCCCCTTCCCCACTCCAAACCCCTCATCTGCAGCCACAATTCACAGCCCCCACCCCGGCACCCCATCCCTCTCCACCCCTCCCATCCCCAAACTCCCTCCCAGAGCCTGAACCCCAGTAAGAGTTTCTTATCCAGTCACAATAGGAAAGTATTAAGGCCATTGGACAAAGCATTGATAAGACCTCTTCTGGAATACTGTGTGCAGTTCTGGTCACCCATGTTCAAGAAAGATTAGTTCAGACAGGCCCGTGTGCAGAGAAGGGCTCCTAGGCTGTCAGGGGAATGGAGAGCCAATCTTACAAGATGACTCTGAAAGAGCTGCGCTTGTTTAGCCTGGCAAAATGCAGACTGAAAGGGGATGTGACTGCTCTCTCTAAATACAACCGAGTAGGGGTGGGAGGGATAGCACTAGGTAGAGAGAAAGGCTATTGAATCCAAAGGACAGTGGTACAAGAACAAATGGAGATAAATTGGCCAGGAATCAACTGAGGAAATGAGACGGTTCCTACCCATCAGAGAAGGGCGGTTCTGGAGCAGCCACCCCATAGGAGGAGTTGGGGGATGGAAACAGCCCAACTAGTTTTAAGATGGAATTTGATCTGTTTATGACTGTGATGATATGATCAGGTTGCCTGCAATAGCAGGGACAAAACCCAATGACCCAGGAGGTCCCTGTGACAGGTTGGATCACAGAACCCCCCTTTGGGATTGCCATTGATTAGATGCTACCTTGAACATCCCCAGGTAGACTTCTTATGTGGATTGGAGTCTTCCAAGGTTCCCTTGTCTGTTAAGTGTTTCTTGATTGGGGACTTAACTTGCAAATTCCTTTCTTAAGAAGCTGACCAAATGCATTCATAAGCATATTTCCATAAAGCATTATGGGGTGCAATGTCACAGTCCCACCCAGTCCTATGTTCCTATGAGTGGCAGTCACAGCTGCCTAAAGCACCGCTGCTCACTCATGGTCCAGAGGTGGACCACTGGCTAGTGTGCTGCCAAGTCTGAGTATTGCCAAGCCCAAGCTTTTCAGAAATCATTAGTCACCCTCATGAAATTAGCTTAAAAATAATGAGATTTTCTTTTAAAATGCTTTTTTAAAAATTTGCCCTCTGGTTTCTGAGCCTTTTAAATGAGCCCAAGTAGAGTTGGTCAGAAATTTTCCAATTAAACTGTTTCTTTGTTCTTCAAGTGCTTGTTCATGTCAATTCCAATCAGGTGTGTGTGCACCGCGTGCAGAATAACCAGAAGATTTTTCCTCTATCAGTATCCATAGAGTCAGCCTGGGCAGCACCCCTTGGAGTCGCGCCTTCATGGCACCCAATATAGGGCCCTGCCGATCCGACCCCCCTAAATTCCTTCTTACTGCTGTGATGTCTAGCTGAAACGCCCTACTGCTGTTGCCTTGGCAAGTGTGTGCTTTGCAGTATCTCTCTTCATGTACATAGTCAGATTTAGCAGCAGGTTAGTTTATAGTTAGTGTAGATAGTTTTTCTTATAAGTTTCCTGTGCGGGGTCTTTCCCTCCCGACGTCTTTTCCCTGGCATTGGGGTATGCCTCGGTCCCTGGATTTCAAACCGTGCTTGGACTGTGGCAGGTTTATGCCAAGAAGTGACTTGCGTTCATTGTGCCTCAAGTGTGTTGGCGAGGGGCATCTCAAAGACCACTGTAAAATCTGTAAGGGTTTTCACCCCAGGCCTCTTAAGGACAGAGAGCAAGGCCTCCAAGTCCTACCTACGGAGGCAGCACTTTGGTCCCTGTTGGAGCCCGCTGCGCTGGACCCGGCCTCGAGCGCTGCATCCTCAGTGCACTGGCACCGGCACCTTTGACGCACGAACTGGTGCCGAGGAAGGACTCAGTGAGGCACCGCATTCACTCCCCGGTGCCCCATAAAAAGAAAAAGGTGGACAGAGGGTACTCCCCAGCTAGGTCTAAGGACCATTTAACCAGGAAGCCCCCGTCGGGTGCTCAGTTGGCTGAGATCCCATCCACTCCTGCCCCAGGAGGGGTGCAGTCGAGTCCGGACCCGAGCTGCTCACTGGGCCACCACCACGAGGACATATAGCTCCCCTCCATGCTGGAGGCATTCAAGGTGGCAGTGGATCTGTTGGCACTCATGGCGCTCCCTCACCTCCTAAGAGGGAGAGGTCACCGGCACCTTCTGCTTTACTGGCTGGCTGAGAGTCACTTCTGACTATGGAATTGGGGTGCAGGGCCCTTTGGTTTCCCCAGGAGCTCCGCCTGCGTGGACTCGCTGTGGGAAGTGCATGTGTGAGAAGGGGATGCTGAATGCTCTGAGGTCAGACACAGGAAGGTCAAAGCTGTGTAAGCTTCTTGCCCTGGAGACAGTATGCTAACAGAGAGGAGGCATGCTCTCTCAGAGTCCTGACTGGCTTCGTATGGAGTAGTTCCAGAGCATTGCCCGGTGACTCCATGACACCCTGCCAACATTGGTAGACATCACTCCTGAAAATGTCTGTGGAAGGCCCACTCACTTTGACACTTTTCCCAAACTTAATAACTCAGGACCACGGCTGCCTTCAGCACCTGAACCTCAAGTCATTGCACCTCACAGTGTGGAAGCTCCATGGCTGAACCCAATGGAGTTTGCCTGCTACACCAGATTAGACAAGTCCTCCTTGGCAGTAGGAAACCCTTCATCAGGCTGCCTACCTTGCCAAGTGGAAGAGATTTTCAGTCTGGATGGCACAGCATCATTCATCCCTGATACTTGCCACTATACCACTAGGGTCAGTCATTTTTTGAAAGGTCTCAACAGGCTATATTCAAAGTCAGGCTGCCTTGAGACCTTAACTTGGTCCTTTCCAAACTGTTGGGTCTGCCCTTTGAACCACTGGCGACGTGATCCCTGTTCTATCTCTCATACAAGGTGGCATTTCTGGTTGCGATAATGTCATAAACAGATGGTTAAGGGTTAATGCCTCTTTTACCTGTAAAGGGTTAAGAAGTTCACCTAGCCTAGCTGACACCTGACCAGAGGAACCAATGGGGGAACAAGATGTTTCAAAAGGAAGGAGGGAAGTTTTCCTTTGTTGAGAGTTTCAGTTTCAGCCGGAGTGAAAAAGATCAAGGAACCAGCCTCTTATCAGAGTAGTAAGTTTTAGACAGGAATAAATAGGTTTATGTTTATTTTCTTTTGTACTTGTCTTGGTGCAAATTAAGGGAATTATCAAATTGAGTATTCTTGTGTGTAGTAGATTTTTGCCCAGGGGAACATCCTCTGTGTTTGGAATCTGTTGTCTGTGAGAGTAGCTGGTATGCTAATCTCTCCTAGAGGGTTTTCTTTTACCTTTCTTTTCTTTAATTAAAAGCCTGTTTCTTAATATCTAATTGATTTTTCCTTGTTTTCAGATCCAAGGGGGTTGGATCTGGATCCACCAGGAGTTGATGGGAGAAAGGAGGGGGGATGGTTAATTTCTCTTTGTTTTAAGATCCAAGGGGTTTGGATCTGTGTTCACCAGAAAATTGGTGGTTTCTCAAGGCTACCCAAGGAAGGGAGTGCATGTGAATGGTGGCAGCCAGACCAGATCTAAGCGGGTAATTGAGCTTAGAGCTTCTCATGAAGGTCCCCCACATCTATACCCTAAAGTTCAGAGTGGGGAAGGAACCTTGACAATAATCTCAGCCAGGAGGGTGTCTGAGCTCAAGGCTGTAACATCAAAACCCCCTTACACCGTATTCTATAAGGACAAGGTTCGGCTCAGGCCTCACCCAGCTTTCCTCCCGAACGTTGTCTCCCATTTTCACATCAACAAGGACATCTTCCTCCCAGTATTCTATCCTAAGCTGCACTCAAGCGGCAGGGACCAGAGGCTTCACTCATTGGATGCCTGCAGAGCGCGAGCCTTTTACATCAAGAAAACAAAGATGTTCTGGAAGTCCATCCAACTATTCATGGCTGTTGTGGACAGAATGAAAGGTCTTCCTGTCTCCTCTCATGGATCATGTCCTGCATACGTGAGTGCTATAACCTGGCAGGAGTTGCTGCCCCTCGATTACTGCGCACTCCACAAGGGCACAGGTCTCTTCAGTGGCATTCCTGGTGCAGATTCCTACCCAAGAAATTTGCAGAGCAGTAACATGGTCCTCCATACACACTTCCACTGCTCACGGTGCAATCACCCAGCAGGCCTGAGATGAGGTGACCTTTGGTAGAATGGTGCTCTAATCAGTGGACAACTCCGACCCCACTTCCAGAACTTAGGCTTGTGAGTCACCTGATTGGAATTGACTTGAACAAGCACTTGAAGAAAAAACGGTTACTCACCTTCTCATAACTGTTGTTCTTCAAGATGAATTGTTCGTGTCCAGTCCAATATCCTTCCTCGTACCTCTCTGTCAGAGTAGCCAGCAAGAAGGAAGTGAGGGGGTGGTGGGTCAGCAGGTCCTATATTGAGCGCCATGAAGGCGCGACTCTGGGGGCACCCAGGCCAACCCTACAGACACTGCTAGGAGAAAGATCTTCTGGCTGTTGTGCTTGTGGTGCGTGCACACCTGATTGTAATGGACACGAACAACACACCTCGAAAAACAACAGTTACAAGAAGTGAGTAACCATTTTTTCTTTTTGTTGGAAAACACTGATGCATCAAAACTGAAACTTTCTGTAGAAAAAGGGCCATTTCAACCAATGTTTCGACTGGAAATTTGTTGAAGGGTTTAAACAGGAACAAGCTGCGACGGGTTGGATCACAGAAACCCCCTGGGATCTGCCACTTGATGTGCCAAGACTACTTCTGCCCCTGCTTTCCTGCCCTGTCAGCTTAGTACTTCAGTGCCCTGCCTGGTTTGAGCCAGACTCACTAGCCAGCTGCAAACCCAGACCCAGGTCTGAATCACGTCCCCTAACAGTTGTAGGGTTGACTGAAAGCAGCTAACAGAGGTGTTCTTGTCTTTAACACTCAGATGCCCAACTCCTAATGGGGTCTAAACCCAAATAAATCCATTTTACCCTGTATAAAGCTTATACAGAGTAAACTCATAAATTGTTCACCCTCTATAACACAGATAGAGAGATATGCACAGCTGTTTGCCTCCCCCAGGTATTAATACATACTCTGAGTTAATTAATAATAATATTTTATTAAATACAGAAAGCAGGATTTAAGTGATTCCAAGTAGTATCAGACAGAACAAAGTAAGTTACCAAGCAAAATAAAATAAAACACGCAAATCTATGTCTAATCAAACTGAATACAGACAATCTCACCCTTTGAGATGCTTCAGTAAGTTTTTTCCTCAGACTGGACACCTTCCAGGCCTGGGCACAATTCTTTTCCCTGGTACAGCTCTTGTTCCTGCTCAGGCGGTAGGTAAGGGATTCTTCATGATGGCTTCCTCCTTTGTTCTGTTCCACCCATTCATATATCTTTTGGATAAGGCAGGAATACTTTATCCTTCTCTGAGTTCCCACCCCCTCTTTCTCAATGGAAAGACACCAGGTTAAAGATGGATTCCAGTTCAGGTGACATGATCACATGTCACTGGAAGACTTCATTACCCACTTGCCAGCACACCCATATACAGGAAGACTTACAGGTAAAACAGAGCCATCTGCAGTCAATTGTCCTGGTTAATGGGAGTCATCAAGATTCCAGACCACCATTAATGGCACACACTTTGCCTAATTACAATAGGCCCTCAGATTTATATTTCATATTACTTGTTTCAGATACAAGAGTAGTACATTTATACAAATAGGATGATCAACTCAGTAGATTATAAGCTTTGTAATCATAGACTTTACCTTACAAGAGACCTTTTGTATGAAGCATTGTCCAGTTACATAATATTCACTAATTAGCATACTTTTATAAAATCATATAGACTGCAACGTCACGCATGCCATGATCATCTATGTATCCAGCACATGCATTGCCTGCCCCAGAGTTAAAACGTGGTCCAACTGATGGCCAGCAGGCCGGAATTCCATCTGGTCCCTGAATATCATGTTCTATTGAATGGTGTCCCCTGCACAGTGTGATCTCATGTTCACCGTACATGCAAGGTTACACTCTCTGGAGGATGCCATTTCGTAGAGCATCATAAAAAGGCTTGCAAGTGTAGAACTGAATGCACAGGGTTTTAACGGGAACTTCCCATTACGTAAGTAAAAAAGAGGACATCTCTCTTTGCGTGACTCAGTGATTCAATATTTATTAATGAGCCATCATGCCTTTGTATGTTTCTGGCAGATATTAGATTAAGTCCACTATTGATCTCTGAGGTTTGCATTCTGATACCATGCAGCTACTAAAATTTCACACATGCACATAAAATCAATTAGATTATAGCTAGAGAGAAACATTGTGGAGTTTTTGAGGTGAGTTAATCTAGAGCAGTTCTCCATGGGGGACTAAAAATGCATGCAAGTGTAGAACTGAATCGTCCATGATAGAACAGAGATATCTTTGTGTCTGTCATCTAAAAAGTTGTTGCATACCTTACAAAAATGTTTCCACACACCATTAAACTGTTGAAATGAAGGATTTTGATGTTTTTAAAATGAAAAATTCCAGTTTTTTGGTTTGAAACAACTTTTCAAATAGAAACTTAAGCTACCTGTAGAAAAATATTTTAAAAATGGTCAAAATAAAAAATGAAATGTTTCAAATGACCCAAAGCACAAAAAAATGTTTGGATTTTCAGTTCATGTAAATTTTTGAGATTTTGACTTTTCATCCTGATTCAGGACAGGAACACTTTCCCATATCTTGAAAATTTCAATGGGAGGGGAAAACCATTTCCCACCCAGGTCTTACGCTCAGGTCACATTTTCAAGCTTTGATCTGAAACCATGAGTCCTAGAAACTTTTTTTTTTTAATTAATTGAAGTTAAGAATTTTGCTTATTTACTGAAGGAAGACTTGACACCAAGTTGCAGGATAACTGAGGAGGCGAAAAGCTGCTTTTTCCTGAGCTCACCTTCCTCCTTTATTATCTAAGAAACACATGCGCAATTGCACAGTACAAATCATTGTTTTCTACAAAAATCTTCCATCACGAGCTCAGCAGCATAGCAAATTACAAAACACCGCCAGCTGCAAACGCGGCAGTCTGGTGGGAAAGTGCAGGGGAGGATGGAGGAAGACCAAGTTCCTGTGATTAGAAGCAGGGTGTGCCCAGCTTGCAGACAAGAACAAAATGCCTCAATTAATAAGGCATCCAGGCCTGTGGGCCCGAGGTCATTCCTACAATTTACATGACTCCAGGAGTTGGAAACATACCAAAGACTGAGACAATAAAAGTGCTAGAGCTGAGATCAAGTGCTGCACAGGGGAACAAAGGGAGGTGGAGTGCAGAGGAATGCAAAACAGCCGGGGGGCAAGGTGGCTTCTAGCTCCAGTAATATAAGAAACATAAGAACGGCCATCCTGGGTCAGACCAAAGGTCAATCTAGCCCAGTATTCTGTCTTCTGATAGTGGCCAGTGCCAGGTGCCCCAGAGGGAATGAACAGAACAGATAATCATCACGTCAGGGCTGTCCCTAGCCATTTGGGTCCCCTATGCAGGCTGTATGGGGCCCCAGGCCTCCCTCTCCCAGGGTCTGGGAGGCAGGAGATGTGGGGAGCCACTTTTGGGGACCCCACAGGCCCAGAGTGGCCTGGAGGATTAGCGGGGGGCCGGAAGCAGCCCGCTCCACTTCCCTAGCCTCAGCCCCAACTGTGTTGCTTGGGGGAGGGGGTTGGGGGAAGGGATCCCCCACACAAACTCACTGGCAGTGGCGGCAAGCGGAGCAACCCTGCCCCAGCCAGCTCAACTCTGCCAGCTCCTAGCCATGGCGCTCCACTTCCCATCGCCGATGAAACCCGGAGGCAGGCCTTTCCCCAACCCGAGCGACATGGCTGCGGCCAGGGCAAGGGAAGTGGAGCGGGCTAGGGCTGCATCTCTCCGCTTCCTGCCACCGGTGAGTGTTGGGGGTGATCCTTTCCCCGCACTCACCGGTGGTGGGAAGTGGAGCGCCGTGGCTGGGAGCTGGCAGAGTAGAGCGGACTAGGGCTGGGTTGCTCTGCTTGCAGCCGCTGCCGGTGAGTGCGGGGTCGCCGGGGAAAGAGGTGGAATGGGGGCGGGCCTGGGGTGGAGCAGGGGAGAGGGTAAGAGGCAAGGCAGAGGGAGTTGTCTGGGGCCCCATATGCCCCTAGGAATGTCCCTGCCCCTTGCAGGGGGGGCCGGCCAAGGGATAGGACTGGTCGCCAGGGCTGGTGCTGCCACATATGCAGCACGCAGCTGCCTCGGGCACCAAGAAATCTGGGGCAATTTGATGGCCCAAATTTCATGGTGTCCTACGCACCTGTCTATGCCTAAGGACAGCCCTGCATCAAGTGATCATTCCCTGTCACCCATTCCCAGCTTCTGGCACATGCTTAGGAATATGAGCAGTGGGCAACCATGCAAGGAACTCCTGGGCCACCTAATCTGCAACCCATAGCTAAAGAGCTCCATGACACTAGCCACGAGACTAGCCTTCAATGCACCTCTATGCACAGAGGAGAAGAGTGTACAGCAAGGGTTCCAGGAGAAAGCTGCCCATGTGTGGTGGCCACAGAAGACTTAACTGCAGAGATCAGATTCCAGATCCTGTAGACATGAGAGGCCAGGGTATTTGGAAGAGTGCAGGCGGTGTGTGCCTCTCAAGGTGTTATGCTGGAACCCACTGGTTGCTCTTCCTCAAAGGGACAGACTGGCCTCCAGTTAGACAGCTTCAGTTGACACGTGGTGGAGAGGGAGCAAAGGAAGAGAGAGAGGCAGACCCACATCTTATTGGATGACAGCAGTCCCTAACAGAGGTCTGTCCTCACATCAGGTCTTCTGGGTCCTGGGCCCTGAGGGGCACATATGATGTTACAGAATAACCACAGTTTGGCAGCTCTGCTCATAAGAGACTCAGGGCTGGGATAGCAGGAGGCTCTAAAATGGGACTGATGATCATCAGCAGAGCTGGGAGGAGGAGCCCAGGACTGGAGTAACAGCATTTTGAGTTGGGACTGAAGGGCACCATCAGAGCTATAGAGGACAGCAGCTCTGCAATAACAGGGGACTGCAGGTCAGGACTGACTGAGAGGCAGTATCACAGCTGTAGGGGGAAGCCAAGGACAGATAGCAGGGAAGCTGTGCATAGCAGGGAAGCAGGATGGAGACAAAGCTTTGTGTGGGGGGAACTCAGGACTGGAATAGAAGTGGAAGTTGTGGGTTAGGATGGGGCCATCACAGGGCTGTGTGTTGGGAGCCAACAGATATCGGTATTCAGAGCCCTTTATATCGATATAAAGGCCTGAGAGAGGCTGTGGGTCACCAGCAGGGTTGTATATGGGAAGTCCCTCCCACCCCTTGAAGGTTGTTACCTTTAGCACCAGAGCACAGAACTCTACTGCTTGAACTTAAAGGATAAAAAGTGAGTTAGAGGGTTAATGCAAGGGGATTACAACAAGGTGCAGCTGTTCTCAGGGGTCAATGAGCTGCTAATCCTTCCCAGGTGCCTTTAAGCAGCTTGTTGGGCAAAGTTATAAAGTCCCAGAGGTGCAGAGGTTAGGTTAAGAAAACAGGCAGCTTCCATTGCTGGCAGTGGAATAAACACACCTGGGGAATAAAAACTCTACTCACCAATTGCAGGTGTTGGGGTTTTGTTTAGAAGAGAAAGCAACAAGTAAATGGCCTGAAAATTGGACCTGCCATTGGAGAAAGCTCTCAAAGGTTACTTGTGTGTTGACATTAGCTGGCTGGTCCCATCTCTTTGCTGATGGAGCTGGAAAGACCTCTTGGGGAAGAAGGGAAAATTACAGCAGCTCTTCAGGGTGCTGCTGAACCCAGACGAGGGGCCTGGTAAGATTTATCTGACTGGTATCATTGCTTCCAGGACTGAAACAGCAGAACGGACAAGCTTACAATCTTGGCCCCATAGGCTTGGATGTAATAAAGAGTAGGTTGCCATTTTACACCTGCTTTCACAGAGCCTGGGTTTTTTGTTTGTTTCTATGTTCACATTTTCTATGGAGAATGGGTTGACTTTTAATCTTCCCAGCATGTAAAGCTAGAAGAGACCATTAGATCTTCTAATCTCACCTCCCGTATAATGCAGACCTTTGAACTTCACCCAGTTATCCTTGAATTGAGCCCTAAATTAGGTAGGTTGTCCTTGTGGCTAAGGTACTTTGTTCCTCTCTAGGTAACACCTAAATGCCCTTAACATGTTGCTTCCATTTTAATTACTGGGGCACTGTGTGAAATGGGATGAATCTGTTTCTTTGAGGACAGAAGTGAGGCAACTGAGAAAGCAGAGGAGGCTGGGTATAAGGGACCTGGGATGGATGATAGGAAGGAGCTGGCAAGCAAGGGCTGGGAGGGATGAAGTGTTTGATACTGCAGTGATGGGCACAGTGCAAAGTTCTAACTAGGGTAGGTGCACAATGCCAATGCCTACTGAATTGGGCCTAGAAAATGTAAAATGACTGCCACCACATCAATACCAGTGCCCACGGAAGTGTGCCTAGCCAAATTAACATGGCTTCCTGCCATCACATGACAGTGGCCATTTTAGAGTTTGTTCAGGAGCGGGCTTGTCTTTGAAATGCGCTTTCTCAAACTGCCTGTGCAGCTGGAACATTTGTGTGTAGAAGGGGAAAGCACTGAATTAAGCTACCCTGGGTGTTTGTCCATTAACTGACTGATCAGTTTTTGGGGCCTCTCAAGATAAAACTTCTTACCTACCCAGATTGCTGTGCTCTATTAGACAGCCTTGGAGACTTTAGCTATATTTACTTGTGACCAGATTTTTTTAAAACTGCTTTCACTTAACGTTTTTTTTTTAAATTACATGATTTTCATGGCATGTCTTTTTCTCTTTGTTGCTGTTTGCAAAAAGGTGATTGTCTCCTTAAGGTCTAGAGGACTGAGGCCAGCCTTAGTTGCTAATTCAGCCATGATTTCCTCACATAATTGTGTGGATGTCTCCTTTTTATTCACATTTTGGCCACGAGATGGCTCTAACTATTGGTGATTTGAAACGGTTTTAGCCTAAGCAAGTAAGATGGTGGTGTGTTTTTAAAGTGAGTATATCTACAATCTCCATTTTATTTTCATGCAAGTTAGACTTGCTGTTTTGTTTCTGTGATCCTTTCAACTGCAAGCAGCAATTGGCAAGTTAGACATACACATTTAGATCTTGTGTCCGAGGCACTTTTTTGGCCTGGGTTGCGTACACATATTTCAAGAGCAAAAGGGACCACCATTAGATTGTCTAGTCTGACGTCCTGCATAACAAACTCTAGTACGGTCTGAATGCAATTTTTGTGCTGATATAAAAGACGGTTACTCACCTTTGTAACTGTTGTTCTTCAAGATGTGTTGCTCATATCCATTCCAGTTAGGTGTGCGTGCGCCACGTGCACGTTCGTCAGAAGATTGTTACCCTAGCAACACTCGGTGGGTCGGCAGGGCGCCCCCTGGAGCAGCGCCGCTATGGTGCCGGATATATACCCCTGCCGACCCAGCCGCCCTTCAGTTCCTTCTTGCCAGCTACTCCGACAGAGGGGAAGGACAGCGGGTTTGGAATGGATATGAGCAACACATCTCGAAGAACAACAGTTACAAAGGTGAGTAACCATCTTTTCTTCTTCGAGTGCTTGCTCATATCCATTCCAGTTAGGTGATTCCCAAGCCTTATGTAGGCGGTGGGGTCGGAGTGAAAAATGGCAGAATGTAAAACTGCTGAGCCAAAGGCTGCAGTATCTCTTGACTGTTGAACC
>NC_133785.1:8802805-8810410 GCF_003597395.2 Chelonoidis abingdonii
CCTAAAATCCTGGTTGGTGGCAGCGAGATCAGAGCCAAGCTGGGTATAAGCTTGGGGAGAGTTTTATGTAAGCCCCCAAATTTTGGATGCTAAGGTCCAGATTTGGGACAGAGGCTTTATCACACCCTCACAGGTCCCCATGACACATAAGGGCAGATTTCCATGGGCCGGTGTACCACTCCTGCAACTCAGCAAGATCCCAGCCCCCTCCTGGGCTCACAGAGAGGCTTCACATAGAAGCTCTGGGCCCCTGCTAGCACTTGGGGCAGGCAGGGGCCACGCAGTCAGCACCAGGGTGGATTAATACAACAGGTGGATCCCAGCTGAGTGTCTGTCCCTCCCTTCTCTTCAGGCCATAAGTTTCAGGGCCTCCTTATATCAAAGGGTTTCCTGTTCTCTGGTCTAACCAGCTGCTCTCCCCAATGGCTGGTTCTCCAGCCTTATATGGCTTATGGCTGCATCACAGCTGTTACTGCCTACAGATCTAGTGTTAGTCTCCAGCCCCAGTAACTTACTAGCTGGGCTCAGGTGCCATGGTGAAAACATTTGACCTCCCCCACCCTTATCCTGGGCAAGCAAAGCCCTCCCTCCCTCGCTCTGGATGGCAATGAAGAATTTGATAGTGATCTCAGGAGGTTGATGAATGGTGATCAGCAGCATCTTCCTTGCAGCAGGAGGAATTCTAAAGGCAACAAAGTTCCAGACTTGTGGGCTGTTTTGATTCCTGTCTTTGGTGCAAATGAACCTTGCCTGGTCCTAGCTGCAAGACAGAAGAACCTGGCGTTGTGTGATACAGGGGGTGGTAAGTGGCCAGCACAGGTAGCTCTCCTATGTCATCTGATATAATAATATCTGTATTACTTGACCCAGGTTGGGGGCCTCCCACGGTGCCAGGCACTGCACAGACACAGTGAGAGACAGCCCCTGCCCTGATGAGCTCACACGCTAAATAGGCAAAGAAAGATGGTTCTTACTTTATTGGAAGGGATCCACAAGCCATAAAGATAAAGTGATTTGCCCACAAGTCAAACAGGGCAAGAAAGGGAATTAAACCCGTATCTCCTGGGTCAGTGCATTAACCACCCTTCTTCCTCTCAACCCAGCCTTGCTCAGGGTCTCCTGCTAAGCTGTCGTGTTCCTCACAAACCCTCTCAAGATGTCTGCAGATTCCAAGATTGCCAGAAAGGGATGAGAGAGGAGGTGGGGGCTACGTTGTCAGACTTCCTGTTGCCAGGACCTTGTTTCCTGTTAGCATGATGTTGACTGCAACCTCTGGATGTTTTGATTTCTCTGTTCAAGGTAAAAATGTTGGCTAGATGCTGTGGATACCACACAGCTGTCCTGTTTGTCAGACATTTAGCTCCCTCTGCAGAATGCTTGACAGCAGAGGTCTCTTGCCACTCTCCCCACTTTCAAATCCCTAGACTGATTAGTTACAGGCCAGAAAATAAAGCAGAGGCACTGGTGCTTCTTTGCTTAAGCAGCTTGAGAAATAGGAATAGCCCTAGCAGATTAATGACCAAGCCTGTAGATCTTCCTCCAGAGTCAATTCAGGCAGCATTGGGGCTAGAACTCTGGTGTTAAGGGGGTGGCCATACTGCAGCTGGGATCAAGCCTCCTAGCCCAAGTAGACACAGCCACCCTAGCTAACTAAAAACAGCAGCATGGATGTGGTGGCACAAGCTACTGACCCCAGTTCAGACACATGGGTCAGGTAGGTTTGTACTCAAACAGAGCTGGCATGTTTCTGTTTACCCAGGCTAGGAGACATGTCCCTAGCTGTACATACCTTAATATGGCAGACCCTAGTCTCGTCTAATTGGCCACACTTCCTTTCAGAATGGATGTGCCAATTAGGTGCTTGCCTGTGTGGAACTGCTGCTCAACCCACCAGACCCAGCTCCCTTCCCAAAGCTGGAGTTAAACCCAAGTGTCCAGACTCCCAGCCCCTGCTGCTCTAACTCGCTAGATCCCACTTCCTTCCTAGGGCTGGGCATGGAATGCAGGAGTCTTGACTCCGAGCTTGCCTCCTGCTCAAACCATCAGATCCCCCCTTTCCTGGAGCTGGGACTGGAACCCTAATATGACAGACCCTAGTGTGACATTCTGGGGTTCAAACCAGGCCAGGGAGGGTTTTGTCACTGCTAGCCCTGCAACTCTGAATGCCTTAAATGCTGTGCTGCTGTGGCTCCCAACAGCCAGCCTTACAAGCATCTAGGTCACACCCTGGCTTCCACTGCCCAGTTACTGTTTGCAGAGTGGCCCCAACACACACGCCCCTAGACCCGAATTTCCCCTAAACTGTCTCTGTCCAGCCCTCTCCTGGAACATACACAGAACTTATGTATATTGCTCCTTTAATGAGCTGCAGGCTGTTGTCTCTTTAATATAACCGGGGTTTGACAAATGCTCATTTCAGTCTTACACCCAATTGACTTAGAGTAAAATTAAAACAAGGTTATTAAACAGTCACGGGTTTAAGCGATACCAAGTGTCAGGATTGACAACCGAAATGGTTACAAGCAAACAGAAGTACAAATATACTTCTAAGACTAAAACTTAACTTCAGCAAGGTTCAGTTTTTGCCTAAACAGGTTTCTCACCTATACTCCATTCCCAGAGACTTCCACCCACTTGATTTGAAGGATCCAGTGTTCTGGGATTTCAAGAACTCTGGCCCCTTGTCCATTATTTGAAGGATTCAACTCAAATGTCTTTGTGTGCCCCCCAATATCCTCCCAAAGTTCATTGTCTGGATTTCAAGAGCCAGAAGGTTTCTTGCTGTTCTTCCCTTTTTGGGGGTTTCCCATCTCCTTGCTGATTTATATGTAAATGGGGATCCTATTGTTGGGATTCCACACTGCTTCCTTTATACTGGGAAGAGTAAATTGCTGCCTTCCCTTCTGTCTGGCACAGAACCTGTTTCTCCCCATGTTTGGTCACAGATTTTAAAGTGTAACATCAGTGACCATCCGTCATTCCTTAGCATGTTAATGCAGAATGACATTAATCACCAGTGTGTCACAGGCTTTCACAGACGACTTTATTCTGTTGGAAGCAAAGGTATATTTAGGCCCAACAAAAGCTTGCTGCGAATTTGAAGTGTCTGTTAATAATGTTTAACAGTGTAAGCATTAGTAGAATTATGTATGTGTAACAAATTGTAAAGTAATTATGTTTAGTGGTATGCACCTGTGTTAAAAAATGCAAAGCAACCATGCTTGTCAAACCAAAAAAGGAAATAAGAAGTTAGAAAAAAGGTTTAAACCAACAATTTAAACCAGGGGAGGAAAGTTAATATCAAAATAAACTAATACAAATGTATAAAAAATAACCAAGTTATAAATAAGTTTGTGTAACAAAGGGAGGTTGAAGCTGTATTGTCAGGTGCTAACGGCAACTGTAATAAGATTGTCCCGATAAGCTTCCCACTTGTGTGTAATTGATCACTGCTTGCCGGGTATTTTGCCTTAATAAATATTTGTTAAACCCATCTGCTAAGTGAGTAAATTTCAATCCGACATACTCAATACACTTTTATAATACAGTAATTTTATAAAAATTAGTTGATCCAATTGCTTAGCACTTGAGGTTCAGACCCCTTGTCTTTACAGCCCAGTAAACCGTTGAAATGTATTCTCAGATAAAGTTCCTTTCCTCCTGCTCGGAAGAGACGCCGTGCACTCTGGGGAAGACTTCATTCTGATTCCTCCCTTGCTGGTGAGAGATGAGTTGGTACCTCCTTCTCCTGTTAGCTTGACTGCTTTGTTTACCACTTATGTAAATACATCTTCACTGTCTCTGCCTGATGACCAGGCTTGTCAGACAAGCAAATACACATCCCATTGTCCAAGGCAGACTGGGCTTATGCGGTGCTTGCCAAACACATTTTAAGAACATAATTCTAGCACATATCCATAACTCCTTGTACCCACCTGTACATACATCACACAAGAATATTAATGATCAGGGAGTGTAGTGAGGCAGAGTGGCTTCCCTCCAGCACAGAGGGAGTTAATGCTTCATGGTGGGTGTTGCCAACCTTGCCATGCCCACCTCTCTTGCGGGAAGTGTGGGGGTGGACAGGAATTATAAGAATAGGGCCCTGCACTCGCTCAGTTATGGCTGGATCAGGGAAGAAGGCATATGTCCCTCCCAGGGAGCAGAGCCCACAGCTGAGCCTGTTGCTGGCAGCAGGGAAGAAAAGGCAACCCATGGCCCCAGGAGATGGAAGACCCTGGGGAGAGCCTGGTGGAAGGGTCACCTGACTGTGAGACAGAGCCAGGTCCCAATGGTCACAGAGCACCAACAGCAGGAACTAGTTGGAAATAGCCCCAGGAAACAAGACTTTGATCTGGTTGTGCTGCTGGGAAGTAAGGCAGCGAGCGTTTCCCCACTCACCCAGTGGCAGGAACAGGATCACCTGCCACTGGTAGGGCCCAGGGCTGGGTCCCTTTAACCCGAGCCCCCTGCTCAGGGCTGGCCGCACACTAACCTTTAGGCCCAAAGGTCAGCGATGGACAGTTTAGTTGTTACTATTTGCCCCTGCTAGGAAGCAGAGGGTTGTAGACAATTGCAGTGCTTCACCCACAAGACCGGAGCCCTAGACTCTGCTGTGCACCCTAGCCAGGAGGCTGGGGTGGGGGGCTACCAGCTGATGAGTCCATTCCTCCTTTCTGGAGACCTGAAGTGGTAGCTGGGTGATTGTCCATCAGCCATTCTACCTGGCAGCTGCACATACCAACTCCCTGATGCCACCAAGAGGGGACAACCTGACCCTGACAGGAAGGATGGTTACAGGGGCTATTAATGTTCCAGTTATATATTACATGCCACCTTTTGGGTCTACAACATAACAATTTTGTGCTGGGTGTAGTGTGTATGTCAGCCCTGATGAGTTGGTGACAGAGTAATGAACCACCAATAGGCCTCTCTGTCACACCTAGTTTAATCCATTTAACTTTACTTGCCTTTCAGGATGTATAGTCCCAAATCTCAGTGATCCCCTACTAGGCTATATCCACCAGGCCAGCTAAGAACCTAGGGAGACCTCAGCACCACAGAGACTCAGCAAACATTGGGTGGAAATTTCTCTCTGTTTAAGCAAGCTGGCCGCACGGGAAGCAGAAATTGAAATCAAATCTGGGCGGTGAATGGACAGGTACAATGATGGCTTTCTGTGGTTTACAGTCTCCCAGCAGCAGGTAAGTATGGGAGGGGTACAGGGTTGGCAGAGATCTCATCCTAGGGTGGTTTGAAGGTAGTGGATGAAACAACAGGCAGCATTTCAGGCACAAAGAAGTTGGTATTGATAGAAGCTAGTGGGCTGTGTGAGAATTTCCCCTTGGTATTTCAATATGTGAGGGTAACTTTTGGAGCTGGTTGAAAAATTTTCAACCAAACAGTTTTCCGTTTTTGAAGAAAAATTGTCAAAACCAGAAAGTTTTGTTTTAACACTGAAACAAAGTGAGAAATTTCCATCAGTGTCATAAGTGTTTTATTTTTACTTCTTTTGATTCATTTTCTTTAGATTTTATGTTAAAATATTAAATAGAGCATACATATGGTATGTTACAAATAGAAAATATAGAATTATAACCAGTAGTAAAGTCAATTTTACTATTATATAAAAGTTTTGACGAAACACTTGTTGAAATGACCCAGTTTTGCCTTCTTGAAACAAAATGACTCAAAATGTGTTGGAATCTTTTTGTTTCTCAGGAAACTTCCAAAATTCAGCTTTTAGATTCAGAATGAAACATTTGCAATGTCAGAATCTTCTTCAGAAGGGGGATTCTGGATCCTAACTAGCTCTAGTTAATTTCCCTTGGGAAGCTCCATCCAGGCAGGGCGCTCCTGGATATGCTTTTTAGCTGGTGCTGGACACACTGCAGGAGATACAGACCTGTTGCCCCATCTAACCTAGTATCTTATCTCTGATACTGGCCAGCACTAGCTGCTTCCCAGGAAGATGCAAGGAACCCTTCATTTAGAGGATAACCTGCCCTCAGGGACAATGACCGCCTGACCCCCATCAGTAGAGGTGAGTTTATCCTCTAAAGCAGATTGGGCTCAATAGATGTTACTGTAATTAGTGGAATTAGTCTCTGGTGCCACAAGTACTCCTGGTTCTTTTTGCTGATACAGACTAACAGGGCTACCACTCTGAAACCTCTACTGCTACTAATGCGCGTATTATCATGGGTCCTGATCTTGGCTGGGGCTCCTAGGTATTACCCTAATACTAATCATGCACACACCATAATGGGGCTCCGATCTCTATCTGAGCTCAACTAATGTACACGCTCTCGTTGGGCCCTGATCTTGTTTTTGGCCCTACATGCTACCATGGTACTAACTAGTAGCTATAAGCCCATGCTGTTGTACCTGTGGCATTTTTCCTTAGTGTTCTCCTTCCTTTAGCCTCTCTGTAGCTAGTGAGAGTAGCTTTCTTTTGTGGCATTGTGTGCATGACCAAAGCTTAGCGTGGCCTGGGTAATGGTGCCACCCTATACCAGTAAGCATGGGCACTGTGCCCAGTTCTGTAAGGCTTGGAATCAGATTATTTCACTACCTGTGGCTGGAAGGCTTTCCCCAGTATGCCTGTCTACTAGTTCACTGAACATTGCAGCAGCAAACATGCTAATGCAGCACAAAGTGGCATGTATTTGTGAATAGAGAGCAGCAGCAGTAAAGCCATGTAGGAAGGTAGTATTTTGGGAGCCCTTGGTTTCTGTCCACTGTGGGGTAGCAAGCAATGTTGCTGTTTGTACATGTTCTCCAAAGTTTACGTACGGAGCTGCCCCCTGGCCGGATGCACAACCCCGCTTGTTTTCCCCATTTTCTCTGATCAGCTGCCACACTTCAACTGCCACAGAACCTTTGGGTTCCAGCATCCCATCCAGTTCTCCCACGGCCAAGGGTTGATTGAACCTGGTGATATGCTAAGCAAAAAACACTCTCAGCCAGGCTTGGAGCTGCTTTGCTGCGTTCTGACTCAATAGACGCTCTAGGTTTCACACCGGCAGTCCTGGAAGGCTTGTCTTCAGGGCCGGTGTAACAACTAGGCAGTGGCCGAGGGCACCAAGATTTGGGGGTGGCAAAAAGTAGTGCCCCCAAAATTTTTTTGACACTATTGCTGGAAAACGAACGAATAAAGAAAAGAGAAACGTTGCTGAACTTGCATTTTAACTTGTTGTTCTTCTCTCGTACGTTACAGCTATAGCCTTCGCTAGCTCTGCGTTGCAGGCACAAGCGTACTGCTTCACTACTGTACGAAGTGGCAATTATGTTTTTCTCCTCACGTGCAGCCATTCCCCGTTCTGACAGGCTGTTTATAATGCTAAGTTTATTAGTTTTCGGAGCTTGTCGACTGAGGCTAACTATTTTTGTTGAGTTGTTTCAGATCTAAGACTCTGGCAACTGCTGCTGCATCATTTCGCTAATACTTTGGGTACGTCTACACTGCACGATTATTTCGAATTAGCTTAAACCGATATTACAAAACAGATCTAATAAAATCGGTTTAGCGCGTCCACAGTGGGATCACGAAATCGATTGTTTGCGTCCATGGTCCAAAGCTACCATCGATTTCAGGAGCGGTGC
>NC_133785.1:8811424-8932775 GCF_003597395.2 Chelonoidis abingdonii
CGTGTGAACGGGTACAGCGTTAAATCGGTATATCGGCCATTAAACCGATTTAAAGTCGCAGTGTAGACCTGGCCTTAGTGTCAGTTCTGTGTATATGTTTATCAGGCGCCAATATGCGTGTGTAGGTTGTTGAAATCTGTCATGTTGATTTTGTCGGGTGTATGACGGAATAGCCACCATTTTAATTTTATAAATGTTATGAATAACAATTGGATATTCTAAAGGTAGAATAAAATACAGTAATTTTGATATGAAGGAAGGAAGTATACATGACTAAAAAGGGTGTATTTCTGATTACAATCAACATTGCTTAATTTTAAGGAAAAGTCATCTTGATTTTTTAATCAATGTTTACGTCAAACAGTTGATGAAATTCAAATAGTGACTCATAGTAAGTGACGTATTCTCTATCCTTTACTTTTAATAATGAACAAGAACAAGAAAAAGAACTGATAGGAATAAAATTTCATTTTTTTCGTTTTCAGTTGATGCAGCTGGGGGCGGGGGGCAAGGTGGAAGTTTCACCTAATATCCTTGCACCGGCCCTGCTTGTCTTGGTGTGTCAGTGGTGAGTGAAGCATATGTGCTGGGGCTGTGTGCGTGGGGTTGCGGTGAGGGTAGTTTTGAAGAATTGTGGTAGTTGAACCAAGTAATCCAGTATCTGTACAGTCTCACTCATACAACCAGTGAAAACTGTTGATGCAGCAGAGCTGTAGAGTAAGGATGGTGATCTCGGAAGTAACTCGACCAACGGTCTAGGACTCCTGCCATGGCATAGATACGTGCCTTATTGTAGCTGTGCATCTGTGATGAAGTGGGAATGTTCTTAATGTTTTCTGAATACTGTGTGGATGCCTCAGTTTCCCCTATGTATTTCTTAAGTATCTAGGTGGTGGGATAAGGGTGTGTGATTGTTGCAGAGCCCTAGAGAGCCAGTGTGATGCCATCTTCACAGAGAATGGCCAACACCCTGTCTCCTGGCAACTGATGGCCTGGGCCCCTCCCCTGCAAGGTGCCAACTGAAGATGTTGGAGAACAAAGAAAACAGGTGGCCTCCTTGCCCAGGGAAAAAGACAAAGCCCAGAGAAGGGGCTGGAGGGAGTTTCAGTTTGGAGCTGGCTGGGTAGAGGGGGGAGGCCCAGAACCTGGGTCTAGGCTCCCCACCCCACAAGATGGACGTGACTGAGGGGTCCTGTTTTCTGTACCTACAAGCTCTGTTTTAGACTGTGTTCCTGTCGTCTAATAAACCTTCTGTTTTGTTGGCTGGCTGAGAGTCACGGTGAATCGTAGCAAGCGGGGGGTGCAGGGCCCTGTCTCCACAGCATCACAAGGGGACACTCGTTAAAATCTGGATGGTACCCCATGGCAAAGCCCATCATGACTCACTCAACCTGGTGCCATGCTGAACAAAAAGAGCCCTTAACCCTGCCTGTAGCTGTTTCCAGTGTTTCACACACATTGTACAGCTATCATAGTCTTCTGAGAGTCTGGGGAGGTTTTGCCTTTCTCTGCAGTCCAGGGCATCTCTCACAGGCAGGTTTAAGCTAGTGTCAAGGGTGGAGTCTCTGTACCTTGAAGTCTTTAAATCATGATTTGAGAATTTCAGTAACTCAGCCAGAGGTTATGGGTCTACCACAGGAGTGGGTGGGGGAGGTTCTGTGGCCTGCACTGTGCCCGAGATCAGACTAGATAGTCAGCATGGTCCCTTCTGGCCTTACTGTGAGAGTGACATTCCTGGAATCTGATTATATGGCTAATGTGTACACCATAATGGGGGCCTGGCTCGTAATATACCCATCTAATAAGTGAGCCTCTGCCTCAAAAACTGAACTCCCTCATACAAGAGAATAAACCCAGTTTAATTAAAGGTTCACACCTATGCAGACAGAAACTCCAAGCCAATAGACTCTCCTGCAGAAACACAGTGTCTCTGTTACACAGAAAGTCAGAAGTTCACCATTGTCTCATTAAACATGGCACCCAGTTAGCAAAGAATCCAGGAAAATAACAGTCCATTTCAGTACAAACTGTTGCCCAGACAGCAGCTTGGTAATGGCTCCTTAGGGTGAAATTCACCCTGTGCTTCAGGCTACGGAAAAAGCCTGGACGCCATAATGCACCAGAGCTGCACTGAGGGCTCAATGGATAGGGCCTAGCGCTAGGGAATGCTAGCTGATTGGTGTCCCCAGGTTGGTGTAGCAGGGTGGGGAGACCAGGCTGGACAGAGCAAGGTCAGGTGTTGGCTGGAGGTTGGGAGTGTGAATTTTATTAGTCTCCTCACGTCACCGGTCTGTTTTGGCTTTAGTGTTAGACAGCATCTGACAGGGTCTTCTGCTCCCCATATTGTCCTGGGTTCTGTCTGTGCATGATCCCATTCTGGGTTACCTCATGGATTGGTTAGGAATTCCCCCTCTAACCATGACCTGAGGAAGACGGTTTGATTGTTGTGGAGAGATCTGCTGCCTGGAAGGAAGCAAAGCTGCATCCACTCACCAGCCCACCTCCCAGATTACATTTGGTGCTGTCCTTTCAAGCATCTGCTTCTGGCTGATGTCAAAGATGGAACTACATGGGCTGTGGGCCTGAGCCAGGGCAGCAGGGAGGGAGAGATACCGGGCTGGACGGGTCCATGGGTCTAACCCACTGCAGCAGCTCTTCTCTCACAGTTTAACAGCCCTCCTTAGCTTAGGCCTCCCAAGGAGTAGCCAGGGTCACTGTATCCCCCGGTCCTGCCCCTGGGCCAGCCAGTGCAGAATGGGGGTCTGTGTTGGCAAGGAGGGAGTCAGCATGTCTGGGCAAATGGATTCGTGGTCCTTGAGCATTTGATTCCAATACTTCACCTCCTCCTTCAGGGCCTCAATCTCCTTCTTCAGGGCTGTGTTATTCTGCTCCAGCTGCTCGTGTTGCTGGGGTGAAGGGAGCAAAGAAAAAAGAGGTTAGACTAAAATTCAGGCCACCTTGCAGAATGGATCTCTAGGGGGTCAGGTTCAGTAGGGCGAGGGAGTAGAGTCTAATGGGTTAGAGGTGGGGGGGTCCTGGGAGTCAGGACTCCTGAGTTCTGTTCTCATTCTTACTACTTGATTATTAGTAAGATTAAGATTTTGTCACTGTTATTGTCAGTACCAGTCAGGGACAGGTCACGGGCAATTAACAAAAATTCACACAAGCCTGTGATCTGTCCCTGACTGGTACTAAAAATAATGGTGATAAAATAGGGCTGATGGGGGGAGGTCTGAAGCCCAAGCGGCCTGGGGAAGAGAGCCTGAGCCCCGCTGCAGAAGGGTGGAGGGGTCCAGCATGCACCGCTGCCGTGGCTTGGAGTGAAGGGGCCGCCCGTGGCAGCTGGGAGCTCCAGGGACCCCCTACCACGGCTGAGAGCTCTGCGACCAGAGCTCTCGGTCCCCATGCCAGCTCAGAGCTCCAGGGCCCTTGCTGGCTGACAGCTCCAGCCCATCCCCTCAGGGCTGAAGTGGAATATGTCACAGAGGTCTCTGAAAGTCATGGAATCCGTGACCTCTCTGGCCTAATCTCCTTAATAGTTAGGAAGATCAGCTCTAGTATTTCTAGCCATTTCTGTGCAGAACACCAGTGCCGCCTAGTGGTTGATGTGGCGGCAGGCACAGTCACAGAAGAGCAAACAGCAACAATGGCTACGCTGCTGACTCCAAACAGAGGGGCACAGGCTCTGCTGGTGCTTTCACATCAATGCCCATATAACAGGACGTGGGTGCTGGGTTAATAGGCTGGTCACTGCCTCTCATGAGACAAATTCTGCCCCTAGTTACCCCCACATTTGCTTCTATAGGGTCATGTAGAGGGACAAGAATTGGGCCCTAGGAATTGTAGATAATCCGTGGCCAATAACATAAACATGCTGGTGCAAAGTTAGAGCCCTGATTTCCCCTGCCCTCCACCTGCTATGGGCTGTGCTGGATCTAGGACACCTGGTTGAACAGTTCTGATTCTATTCAGCAGGGGACGCTCCTGTGCCTGCACATTCATCATAGTATGCCCCGTGGCTGCGTCAGCATCGCCTTCAGCACTGCCACTCTTCCCTAGCCTTTAAATCCACAGTCTTCCCCTCGCATGGATGGTGCTTGAGGATTTTTAGGCACCTTGATCACATTGGAGATGAAGTGTGGGGGTTGATGAGGGGCCAAAAAGGCCCCTGGGGTGAAGAATAATAAGGAAAATGTTCTAGTGCCATTCTGTACATCAGTGGTGCAGCCTCCTCTGGAATACTGGATAGCAGAGGAAGGTAGGCCTAGTGGTCAGAGTCAGTCGGGAGACCCAGGTTCAATTCTCTGCACTGCCACAGATTTCCTCTATGGCCTTAGGCAAATCCCTTAGTCTCTGTGTGCCTCACTTTCCCCATCTATGCAATGAGGGTAATAGCACTGCCCTGCCTCACCAGGGCATGGAGAATGAAAATGCACTAAGGCCAGTGTGATGCTCAATGACTAGGGTAATGGGGTGCAGACAGGTATCTGAGCTAGGTTGTGTGTGCACTGCTGGTCTCTCCATCTCCAAAAGGGTATTGCAGAATAAGCAAGAGGGTCAGAGGCCTGGAAACACTCTCTGAAAAAACTGGGATGGGTTTCAAGGAGACAAAGGAAGGGGAACATGATTGAAGTCTCTAAAATACTGACTGGCCTAGCGAAGGGAGATCAGAGCTTCTGTTCTCCTTGTCTCGTACCATGAGAACAAGGGGCTGTTCGAAGAAATTGAAAGAGGGGAAATTCACAGCTAATCAAAGGAGAATCTCACTCATACAACAGAGCATTAGCCCGTGGAACTCTCTGCCAGAGCAAGGCACTGGTGCAAGGCTCAGAAAAAGTAGTGTGGAAGCAGATATGGAGAACAGGAATAGCTGGAGTTAATGTTGGTAAAAATTGTGGAAGGGCTATTAAACTTTGGGCTTCTGCAAAGCTCTGACTAGTAGAGACCAGGATGGGGGCCGGAGTAGTGTATATCTGCTTTTATGGGAATCTTACACCTTCCTCTGACGCATTTGCTGCTGGGCACTGTCAGAGACAGGCTACTGGGCCAGCCTGGCACATCCTATGTTCCTGCTCTATGCAAGGTCTTCTGTCTCTCACTGGCTCCCTACCAGAGTCCAGACCACTGAGCGCTTTTGCTACCACTTTCCCTGTGATAGATCAGCTGGGCATAGCCTTGTGTCCTTGCTTGACACAGTGTCTCCCCAACCAACTGCACGCAAAGGGAATGGTTTGGAAGGCCCCCTGTGTACCTTGCTATGGGGATGTAATAGAGAACGGAGGGCTAAACATTCTGCAGCTCACAAATGCAATGGAACAGACCAGTGAGAGACAGTGGGAGTCTAATGAGTATGCATGGTCTGGGAGTCAGGTCATCTGGGTTCATAGACTTTAAGGCCACAAGGGACCATCATTAGTCTGACCTCCTGCATAGCACAAACCAGAGATATTCCTAACTTGATCCCAGTTCTGCCACTGACCTGCTGGGTGAGCCTGGGTAAGTCCTTTCCCCACCTTATGCCTCTTTCCTCTCCCACCCTTTGTCTATCTAAACTGTCAGCTCTTCAGGGCAAAGACCGTCTCTCATTGGGTGTCTGTGCAGCACCTGGCACAATGGGGGTTACAGTCTATGGATGCTGCCGTAATACAGATAATGTACAGAATGAGCATACAGTGACGTAAGGACTAACACGCAGGACTGAGAACCAGGATTCCTGGATTCTAGCCCAGCTCTGGGAGAGGATGGGGAGGTCTAATGGGTTAGAGCAGGGAGAGGGCTCAGAATCATTTCCATGAAGGTGGCAGTTGAGCCCAGGAGGCATGAGTCCCAGTGTTGCTTTGGCTCTAGCCACTAAAACACATTCGCCTTCCAGAGCAGAGAACAGAACCCAGAAGGCCTGAGTCAGGGGGAGGGATAGCTCAGTGATTTGAGCATTAGCTTGCTAAACCCAGGGTTGTGAGCTCAATCCTTGAGGGGACCATTTGGGAAACTGGGATACAAATCTGGGGATTGTTCCTACTGTGAGCAGGGGGTTGGACTAGATGACCTCCTGAGGTCCCTTCCAACCCTAATAATCTATGACTTTCAGGGGCCTGCACTGACTTTACACAAACACACTAGGCATCATGCCAGCAGACTGAGAGGGGCCCAGGGGCCACACTTAATGCATGTGGCTATTTTTGGTTCACAAAACCCCAACTTTCTGGTGCTGCAAGAAACCATCTTGCAGAGATCCAGCTCCTCATCCTGCCTCCCAACCTTGGCTCCAGACAGCTGGGATGGCACCTCACCCTATCATCCCATGCTTGGGTCTAAAAGAGCCAGCATTTGCTCTGGGGCTAGAAAGAGAGACCTTCCCTCCTCCAAGGCTGTGGTTCCAGCATGTCTCACTAAGGAATCCCACCTCAGGGCCTTGCCACTTGTGCTGATGGAGAATCCCTGCTCACCAGTAGAAGTATAGGCCTTAGGACACATGTAGTTATGCAGTTTTGATCACCTCCACCAGGGGGCAGTGGTCCTCAAACCTGTGACCTCCTTGACTCCCACCATCAGTTCTTGTTCAGTTGCTAACAGGGGAGCCTTCCCTTTGTGGGGTCCCGCACCAGCCCCCCTATATTTCATCCTGTCTTGTCACTCTTAGCCCCCCTCCACTGACCTGATGGAGCTCATCCGCCTTCTCCGTGTGCTTCTGTCGGCTCCTCTGAGCAGCTGCACGATTCTTTTGACGCCTTTTCAGCTTCTTTTCTTCCAAAGAATTCTGGGAGACAAATCAACCAGTGAAGCATGAGATGAGTTGGCTGGGCTTCAGCTGAGGGGGCTCCCCAGCACAGAGGGCACTAGCTGATCCCCAACCCATCCCCTTAGCAGTGAAGCCAAGGGCTGGATGGGTCCTTGGGGCTGACTCCCCTTCTCCCCTCCTAGCAGTGGGGTGAAGTGAAGCCAATCAGCAGGAAGAGTAAGAGGAGAAGGGAGGATGCTTGCCCTGCTGCTACCCTGTGCCTGTGCTGGGGCTAGAAACAGAGGGCTTTGCACTCCAGGGTTGTGGGATCCCGTGGGTTAGAACAGGAGACTGTGTTAGGGTTCTTGGGTTCTATTCTTGGTTCAGGGAGGGGAGTAGAGTCTAGTGGTTAGAGCCGGGGAGGGTGCTCAGGACTTTTGGGAGTCTTTTCTCTTCTCTTTATCATCCCAAGTGAACCCAAGCCAACAACAAAGCACTGGGGTTCTGAGACAATAGAAAACACAGGACTATGGGTGTTGGCACTGGCTGTTTTGAACTTACACTGGTAATGGCTCAATGGTGAATCTGATCAGGACTGACCCTGTCCCCCTATGCTTTATGACAGCCATGGGCACACTCCTTCATGCACACAAGGGCTGTGGCTTTGGAAAGCCCCCAGGGGATTTAGGAGCACAAGCCCAGTGACTGTCTGTGGGTTGGGGCTCCAAGGTGTCCTAGGTTCTGCGGAGAGTCCCCCTCAGGCTGGCAGTCAGTCTCCCAGCAGCTCTCAGAGAACCTATTGTGATCCCAACTCCTGAGGGGAATCTGGAGTCAATGCTGGGCATGAAAGGATTATTCTAGGGTGACTGACAACTACACTGACCCTCTGCCTGTCTCCCATCTTTTCACACACACAATCCGGCACAGACAAAGTCTTTGTCATATACACAGTCACACAATCTCCCTTTCACACAGGCAGACACACACATACAAAATATCTGTCAAATGTTCAGACACACACAATCTCTGTCTGTGACACACAAAAACACCACATTCCTACCCATACAGTTGTCTCTGTCACACAAACACTTTCTCTCACACACTCTTGCACACATGCACAGTTCTCTCTCTCTCTCTCATACACGCACAGACACACACGTCAAACACACTTACTATTTTCTTTCACACATACAGGTATCTGTCTCACACTGTTCTCTCTCTCACACACACATTAACACACAATTCTCTGTCTCACACACACTCAAACACACATACAGGTCTCATACACACAGTTATTTCTGTCACACACACAGAGATCTCTGTTTCATACACACACAGTCACACGACACACAGTTCTCTATAACACACACTGTCACACATACATACACATACAGGTCTCTCTGTCACACACACAAGCACAGTTCTTTCTGTCACTTTCTCACACATGCACAGTTCTCTCTCTCTCTCTCTCTCACACACACACACACTCAAACACACACATTGTCACACACAGTTTTCTGCCACACACACACAAGCACATAGGTCTCTGTCTCACACAGATCTCTCAGTCTCTCTCACAAACAATTCTCTGTCACTCAAACATACAGATCTCTCTCACACACACAGTTCTTTCTGTCACACACACAAATCTGAAACAGATCTTTCTGTCTCTCTTACACACACAGTCACACAACACAGCTCTGCCTCTCACACACAGTGTCACACACTCACATAGATATACAGGTCTCTGTCACACACACAAAAGCACAGATCTTTCTGTCACACACTTTCTCATACACATGCAGTTCTCTCATACATGCAGTCATACATACAGTTCTCTCTCTCTCACACACACGTCTCTTTCTCTCACACACACACTTCTGTCTCTTACACATACTGTCCCACATACACAATCACACACACACAGAGTTCTCTGCCACAACATGCTGCCACACACACAGTATTCTCTCTGTCTCACATACACAATGTCATGCACACACAGTTCTCTCTGTCACACACTCACACAATCTCTCTCTCATACAGCTCTTTCTGTACTTACCGCTCCAATCATTAGTATATTCCCATCCTGCGAGTCCTCAGAGAGGCAGCTAGTGCTGCTCTGGGACAGAGGGTTAGTCTCAAACCGCTCCATGCTATAGACATGCATGGGATCAGCTCTTGAAGTGACAGACTGCCAAGGAAAAGTGTGTACTCAGGCCAAGGAGCACTTAGCAGCTTGGGACCATCCCGACAGAAGCTGTGCTTCACTGGCCTGGCCAAGCTCTCCCTCACAGGCTGCTAGTCATCTCCTAAGAGCTCAGTGCATTCGTGACTTTATAAACACAGCTCAGTTTCGATTTATCCTAAACCAGTCCTTTGCTCAGAAAAGTCTGGCTCAGCTGGAAGACACGTGTTTGGAATTTCCTGCTTTGTGGGCAAGCCCAAGAACTTCCTCCCATCTAGCTGGAGACAGAGCACGCTGTGTCCCCTGGCCAGTTCCCTAAGTGCTTTCACTTTTCTGCAGGGAGTTGGTTCCTCATTCCTGCCCAGGAGTGCCCCTGTCCCCAGGTCTGTCCAGAACTTCCTCACCACCCTGCTGGCCTGGCAGCCAGTCCCAGGTCTCAGGGCCACGCTAGGAGAGAAGGAGGGAGGGTACATATCCTGTGGTAAAGAAGGCAGGATGAAATCCCAGCACAGACCGGGTGGCTTGGAGTTTTCACATGCGTTTATCCAGTCGAGATAGATACTACACTGCACCCTGCTTGAGAGAGAGAGAGAAAATGAGTGTGTGTGTGTGCACGCATGCAAGAAAACTCCCCCTGCCTTGTCCACACTAGAATTTTCCCACAGGAGAGCATAGGCCTGCTAAAATCCCCACCTTTTTCCCTAAAGAAGACAAGTCCTCGAGCTTTAAATATGCTTCTGGGGCATATCCTCAGATGGAAGAATCTGCACTGATTTGCACTAAGCCAAAGGCTTATGCGGGATTTGCACCAGCAAGGATCTGTCCCACGGCAGACACTTTCCCTTCAAGATATATTGTTACTATTTAGCAGTAAAAAATGACAGTGAGGTCTAGTTGATTAAACACAGGTCTGGGAGACAGGATGCCTGGGTTCCTTTGCTGGCTCTAGTGTATGTGGTGGGGGGGAGGGACAGTTCAGTGGTTAGAACAGTAGGCATAGGCAGCGGGTATAATAAGCCAGGGGGGCTAAGCGTGGGCTGTGGTGGGCCCGCCTCTGCTCAACAGCAAGTGCTGGGCGGGGGGGCCTTGCAGGGGAGAGGGGTGGAAGCAAGGAGGGATATGGTGAGGGTTGGGGGGTCCTCATGGGGGGAGGAGAGGAGGGATGTGGAGAGTGTGAACAGCAGGGGCTTCGGGGGAAGGGAGTGTGTGGATGAGAGGAGGGACACAGGGAGTCGCTGGTGGTGGGGGCCTCATGGAGGAGGAATGTGGTGAGAGGTGGTGGGGGGATAAGCAGGAAAGGGGAGGTGGTGGGGCAGAGCTGGGGTGGAGTATGGGCATGGTCATGGGTGGAATAGGCAGGGCAAGGAGCTAGTCTCCCCCAGGGGAAGTTTCACTCACCACTCATGGCAGTGGGGACAGGGAATCAGAACTCCCTGGCAATCCTAGACAGCGGCCAGCACTCCACGAAGGAGTCCAAGATCTCAGCAGATGCTGCCCAGAGGAACTCTGCCCAGAGAAGTAAGGCAACAAGAGAATGGAAATAGGTCTTCTGCAATATCTTTGAGGACCATTTTGTATTAAGTCTATGACTGATTGTGCTCTATTCCGTGGGGGTGGGTTACAGCCCCTACAGGAACTACAAACAGTGAGGGGTGATTAAGATGAATCACTGAGGGCAGGTCTACACTTAAAACGCTGCAGCTGCACTGCTGTAACGCTTCAGTGAAGACGTTACTTAGGTTGAGAGGAGGGATTCTACCATCAGCGTAGAAAATCCACCTCCCCAAGAGGCAGTAGCTATGTTGATGGGAGAATTCTCCTGTTGACTTAGCGCTGTCTACACCAGAGGTTAGGTCGGTTGAACTGTGTAGCTCAGGGGTGTGGATTTTTCACACCCAGGAGTGACGTAGTTATACCGACCTGGTTTCCAGGTATAGACCTGGCCTAAGGATAAACAACTCAAGACAGGTATGAACCCCTGGAGGGGTTTCCATATACTGGATCAATCTGGGCTTTCCAGAGACTGGGATACAAAGAAAAGGGCTTTTGGTATGAAAGGATGACTTTGAACTGACACTAGGCCTTCTTTCTGATCCAGCGATTGGCCAGCACCTTATGTCCCAGGGCCCTCAACTCCAGAGAAGGGGTTGGAAAGACTGGCCTACTAGGGCCCCGTGAGACTGATGGGTGATTCCTGGTGTGTTCAGCATGTGTTTAAATCTGTTTATCGGTTTTATGTGTTTTCTCTGTACGCTTTTACCTTAAGAATAAATGTGCCTGCTTAGAAAGAGCTATGTAGTTATTTGTAACCGCTGGCAATAGACTGTTCATAACCCTCAGAGACAGAGCAAAGCTCAAGGACTGGGATTTCGACAGACTGGCTTGCAGGGCATATCACAGTGTGAGGCAGGGACCAGTGCAGGTGTAAAAAAAAAATGGTCAGAAGGAAGAGAGAGATGCCGGTCTCTGCCCAACAGAGGCGATAGCTGGGAGCCGGAAAACTTAAGTGGGTGATTTTGAGAAACCATGGAGAGGGAATACAGATCCAGTTACCCTGTGACTGTGACAGGCCCTACAGTCAAGCTCCTTCTCCTGGGTTGTAGAGGGGGATCTTGGCCAGTGCCAGGAAGAGAAGAAGCTGTTGTCAGTGGAATCCTGAGAGGAAGCAGAAAGGCAGAGCTTCTTGGGCACAGAGCCCACTGGAGGGGCAGACTTGGGGATTTCAAAGCAAAGTAACTACCAGCTGTTGTTAGTTTCTACTGCATTCAGGGAAACAGGACTTTGTATGCATTCTTTGTGAATAGATGAGATTACACCTAGGAATAGACCTACCTCATCTCACTGATTTCTCCTACTGATGGACACAGCCCTGCAAGACCCCAGGTAGTGGCTAATTGCTTGGGCCAGAAGGGCAATGCTTCACTCAAGATTGTGAAGTACTCAGATACCATGGTAATAGGGGGCATCTAATTACCTGAGATAGCTATTGCCCAGGGTAAACATTAACCCTTGGCTCTAGGGTGAGAGGTAATAGGAGTGGCACTCACACTGCAACTGACTATAACTAGCCAATACTGGAGGAGAGTTAAACATCTGTGGGTTTATGAGTTTATCTTACATGCCACTTTCAAGCTGTTCCTATCTGCCCACAGGCACCTAACTTTTGCTGATATCCTTATCAGATTTTTATTGGTGTTTCCAGTAAAGGGATGCAGCAGGCCCTTATCACTACCAGGAAATTGAGGCAGATTTAGCTAATCATTAATTGGCACCAGCCATGTCTAGGGAGCTCCTCTCCCTCTCAGGGCCAACTCCAGCTTTTGTGCCACCCCAAGTGGCGAAGCAGAAAAAAAAAATGAAAGAAAGGAAAAAAAAACTCAAAGAGGAAGAGTGGGACTGAGGGACCCGCCGCCAAATTCCACCGAAGACCAAGATGTGCGGCCCCTTTCCCTTGGCCGCCCCAAGCGCCTGTTTCCTTCACTGGTGCCTGGAGCCGGCCCCGCTCCCACTACACCTTATCTCTGGTAATCTCAGCCACAAATTCAACTGCCATCTCTGTGTGGACAGCTCTCACAGATCCTGCTCTGCTCCAGACCTGGCTCCTTCTGTCCAAAATGAAATTTTGCCCTGTCTCTCTGACATCTGTTCATTGATGTCTAGCTGTCAGCTCAACTGCAACATGACTAAAACAGAGCTCTTAATCTTCCTCCCCCAGCCCTCCCCACTACCATCTTTCTTGAGCACTGTGGACAATACCTCCAGCCTGCCTGTCATTTAGTTCTGTAACTTGGGCATCATCTTCAACTTGGACTACTTTCTAAGGCCTCATATCCAGTCTATGGCTAAATCTTGCAGACTCTTTCTGCAAAACATCTCTCAGATATAGCCTTTCTAAACCTCTCATCCAGGCTCTCATCCCATGTCTTCCATCTCTCTCTCTCATCTTGACCCATTCGTATCCATTCAGAATACTGCAGCTGCAAAGATCATTTTTCTAGCCTAGCCCATCACATTGGTCAAGTATCTCCTCTCTTTGCATCCTTTCATTGGCCTCTTGTTCTCTATCTTATCAAACATAAGCTGGTTGCCTTCACTTCCTGACCTAACTCCACTTTACCTATCATCTCTCATTCAGTAGTACTGAAAGGTTGACTCCCACCTCTGATTGGCCCAGGATGCAGCCTCCATCACCCACTTGTTAAATTTTCAACTAAGCACCTTCATACTTTCTCCAGTGCTGCCCCTCAGGGTTGGGAGGAACTCCTGGTGAACACCCTCAGAGCTACCTCATTATCTGTCATGCTTCTGTACCAGATATGGACTGTCTCAGCCCCTGCTTATACACACCAGATGTGTTCTTCATAAGATCCTTAAATGCTCTGCCAGGTATAGCTAAGGGTATGTCTACAGAACGAAATTAATTTGAACTTATTCTATTCAAATTTTTGGATGCGATTTTATACATTCGGTGTTGTGTGTCCCCACTAAAGTGCGTGAATTCGGCAGAGTGCATCCACAATACCGAGGCTAGCATCGAATGTCAGAATGCTAGACTGTGGGAAGCTATCCCACAGTTCCTGCAGTCCCTGCCGCCCATTGGAATTCTGGGTTAAGCTCCCAGTGCATGATGGGGCAAAAACATTCTCGTGGGTGTTTCTGGGTGTGTGCTATCACTTGCTCCTCTGTCTGTGAAAGCTATGGCAGATGCCATACTGCCAGCAGACAGTGCAGTATGGTGCACCGCCTGTCTCTTGGTACTATGAATCTGCCTTGCATGTCCTCTTGTCTTTCTATCTACTCTTTTATCTAACCATTTCCCACCTTTTTTCGGCTACCATGAAACGAGCAGCACAGCTTCCGCCGAAAACTCTGCTCTCCCACTCTTGCATTGCTAGCTAATTTTTCCATGTTGTCGGCCCTGGGCTCCTGTGGAAGCTACAGAAGGCAACAATTCTCCACCGTTTTTCGGCCATCGTGAACTGAGCCTCACAGCTTCTGCCGCAAACTCTGCTCTCACTTCCGCCACAAACTCTGCTCTCCCACTCTTGAAGCTCTAGTGAGCTTCCCGCCTCCATGAAAGCTACAGAAGACAACCATTTACTGCCTTTTATTGGCCATTTTGAACAGAACAACTCTCCTACATTTCGCGCCCTTTTTCCAGGATTACCTGTGCAGGCACCATAGCGTGGCAAGGATGGAGCCCACTCAGATCTCCGCTGCAGTTTTGACCATTGTAAATACCTTGTGCATTATCCAGCAGTATGTGCAGTACCTGTAAAACTGGGCGAGGAAGCGACGACAGTGCGATTACTATACTGATGAGGACATGGACACAGACGTTCCTAGAAGCACGGCATGTGGCGATTGGGAGATCATGGTGCCATTGGGCCAGGTTCATGCTGTGGAACGCCAATTCTGGGCCTGGAAAACAAGCACAGACTGATGGGACCGCATAGTGTTGCAGGTCTGGAATGATTCCCAGTGGCTGCGAAACTTTCGTATGCATAGGGCCACTTTCATGGAACTTTGTGACTTGCTGTCACCTGCCCTGAAGCGCAAAATGAGAGCAGCCCTCACAGTTGAGAAGTGAGTGGCCATAGCACTGTGGAAGCTTGCAACGCCCAACAGCTACCAGTCAGTCGGGAACCAGTTTGGAGTGGGCAGATCTACTGTGGGGGCTGCGGTGCTGCAAGTAGCCAACGAAATCATTGACTGGCTGCTATCAAGGGTAGTGACTTTGGAAAATGTGCAGACCACTGTGGATGGCTTTAATGTGCTGGGGTTCCCTAACTGCAGCGGGGCGATAGTTGGAATGCATATCCCTATCTTGGCCCTGGCACACCGGGGAGGCCAGTACGTAAACCACAAGGGGTACTTTTCCATGGTGCTGCAAGCACTGGTAGATCACAAGGGACATTTCACTGACATCAACATGGGATGGCCGGAAAAGGTGCGTGACACTCGCATCTTCAGGAACTCTGGTCTGTTTGAACAGCTACAGGAAGGGACTTACTTCCCAGACCAGAAAATTACTGTTGGGGATGTTGAAATGCCTATAGTTATCCTTGGGGACCAAGCCTACCCCTTAATGCCACAGCTTATGAAGCCGTATACAGGCACCCTGGACAGTAATAAAGAGCAGTTCAACTATAGGCTGAGCAAGTGAGAATGGTGGTAGAAAGTGCTTTTGGATGTTTGAAAGCGCGCTGGCACAGTTTACTGACTTGGTTAGATCTCAGCACAACCAATATTCCAATTGTAATTGCTGCTTGTTGCGTGCTTCACAATATCTGTGAGAGTAAGGGAGAGACGTTTATAGCGGGGTGGGAGGTTGTGGCAACTTGCCTGGTGGCCAATTTCACACAGCCAGACAACAGGGCAATTAGAAGAGCACAGCAGGGCGTACTGCGCATCGGAGAAGCTTTGAAAGCCAGTTTCATGACTGGCCAGGGTCCAGTGTGACAGTTGTGTTTGTTGCTCTTGAAGTTACCCACCCCCTATATATATGAAAGGAAGTAAAGTCAAAATTGTTTAAAAACTGTTCTTTATTATTTGTTGCACAACACACTGAGAGAAATCAGAAGGTAGACCGGGGGTGGGAGGTGGGGGGCGGGGAATTGGGTTAGGAGAGTGGAGGAGGAGGGAAGGACAAGTCCAGAAACCAAATCAAAAGTTCACATATGCCAGCTTTCTGCTGCTTGGTCAATCCTCTGGGGTTGAGTGTGTGGGTCCCCATAGCCTCCCCCCTCGTGTTCTTGGGTCTCTGGGTGAGGAGGCTATGGAACTTGGGGAGGAGGGAGGGCGGTTATACAGGGGCTGCAGCAGCAGTCTGTGGTCTTGCTGCCTTTCCCACATTAGATCCACCATACAGTGGGGCATGTCAGTTTGTTCCCCCATGAGCTTGACCATAGCGTCCTGCCTGCTCTCATTGCGCGTGTCCCTCCTCTCTTCATATTTCTGCAATGCTTTACAGGACTCTGCAATTGTTTGCCTCCATGCATTCAGCTGGGTCCTATCAGTGTGGGAAGACTGCATGAGCTCAGCGAACATGTCGTCCCGAGTTCGTTTTTTCAGCCTTCTAATCTGGACCAGCCTCTGGGACAGAGTAGATAGGGCCTGCGTTGAAACATTTGCACCTGTGGGAGGAGAAAAAGGGAGGATAGTATTTTAAAAGATACATTTCAGAGAACAAAGGGGACACTTCTTCTCAGTGAAACAGGCAATTCATAGTACACAGCACATGTTCTTTCTGTACAAGTTAGCATTTTGCCTCTTATACTGAAGTGCTTGCCACTTTGGTGTGAGTAAGCCATCACACAAGTCTAGGCAACAGAATTCAGCTTGCAGGCAGCCTAGGGGCACGTGGGGTTCTGCTTCTTCTACATTCATTTCAATGCTTTCAAACTGCTGGGCCCCCTTTCCCGTAGCAAGCAAAGCCTGGTGGGTTTGCCATATAAAAGGAGGGTCTGTGGGCTCTCTAGGATGATCGCTTCACACAACACACCTTCTCCCCACCCACCTACCGTGTGGCTCTGATGAGGCTCTGAGCAGGGATGAGCTCTTTAAACTAATGCGAACAGCCCAGTGCTACTGGGTTTCCCCCCGGTCCCCCACCACATGGCTCCGATCAGTATCTCACTCATCAGAAGTATCTTCTCCAGGGTCACAGTCTGGGAGCCCGCCTTGGGAGTGTGGGGGAGGCTATTGACTCTAGTGTTAAGAATAGTTCCTGGCTAGGGGGGAAAACGGATTCCCCACTTGGCACCTGTGCACTGTCCTCTTCCTCCTCCTCCTCTTTGTCCTCCAATGACTCTTCCTCCTCGCTCTGTGCAACTCCCCCATTGCAGGTGTCCACGGATAGTGGTGGGGCGGTGGTGGCGTCACCCCCCATAATTGCATGCAGCTCACGGTAGAAGTGGAATGTATGGGGCTGTGACCCAGAGTGCCCGTTCATCTCCCTGGCTTTTTGGTACACTTGCCTGAGCTCCTTGATTTTTGTATGACACTGCTCTGTGTCCCTGGAGTAGCCTCTTTCCGTCACGGCCCTGGAGATTTTAGCGTACATATTTGTGTTCCTTATTTTGGAATGTAGTTCTGCCATAACAGATTCGTCTCCCCAACATGCAATGAGATCCAGTACCCCCGGTTCGGACCAGGCTGGAGCTCGTCTGCAAATCCAGGACTGCGTGATCTCTTGTGATGGTGGACTCTGCATGGTCGCCTGTGATGGTGGACTGTGCTGATGGTCACCTGTGCTGATGGTGACCAAACAGGAAATGAAATTCAAAAGTTCCCGGGGCTTTTCCTCCCCACCTGGCTAGTGCATTGGAGTTGAGAGTGTTGTCCAGAGTGGTCACAAGGGAGCATTCTGGGATAGTTCCCGGAAGCCAATAATGTCGAATTGCGTCCACAATACCTTTAACCCAGGATTGTGATCTCGATTTAAGCGCTACTTCACTTGCCGAGGTGGAGTACAGAAATCAGATTAAAGAGCCCTTTAAATTGAAAAAAACGGTTTGGTCATGTGGATGGAATCTTTTTTATTTTTTTTCCGAATTAACTCAGCTAATTCCGAATAATAGACTAGTGTAGACCAAGCCTAAGTTTTAGCTTTAAATATGGTATTTTACATTCAGTGCCCCACAGTGGGAGAACTAAAGTTCCACTTTCCTACATTTGCAATATTTGCACTATCACATTATCTTTGAAATTCAGTATGTATCGGTCTGTTAAGTGTCTCTCAATCATACTGGTTTTCTAATTACACAACCTGAATATATAACAACTTGGTCTTCTGGCTGTCCATTAGCTGCAACAACTGGCTGTGGCTAGTTTGGAATCCTTGAGTCTTCTTGTTGTTGTTCTGCATCTGCCATCTGTAGAGTTTGCTCTGTTGATTGTTCATTCTGAGGAACAAACTGTAGATGTTGATGGTTTCTGTTGCATTCTCCACTGTTAGGCTTGATTACATATGATCTGGACGCTGAATTTTTTTTCTTTACAACACCTGGAGTTGTCCTTCCATTTTCTCCATCCAATTTGACATGAACATGGTCACCAGGTTATAGACAGGGCAGTTCTCTAAATGAGTGACATTTGTTGTAAAAGTGTTCATAAGTGCTTTAAGCATTTGCATCCGATTTGGCTACTCTCTTAATGTCTGGTCACTTTGAAGATAGATTCTTTTCCAAAGTTGGAACAATAGTTCTGAATTGTCTTCCCATCAGGAATTGTGCTGGACTATATCCAGTAGCTGCTTTTGGTGTTGATCTGTGACTCAGAAGAGGGAGGACTAGATCTTCCTGCTGTAGGATTTTCTTGGCTGTCTGTACAACTGTGATAGCCTCTCCATTCACTTGTGGGTAACGTGGGCTGCTAGTAATATGATCAAAATCATATTTCGATTGGAATGATTTAAATTCTGCTGTAGTGAATTGTGATCCATTCTCCGTCCCTAGTTGTTCTGGAATACTGAAATGAGCAAAAGTGTACTTAAGTTTCTCGATCACACTGAGACATGTTATGTCTTTCAACTATATTATTTCTATGTACCTGGAAAAATAGTCCACTATGGCCAGGAAATAATTAATTATAAATTTGCATAAATCTGCAGCTTGTCTCTTCCATGGTCTCTCTGGCAGGGATGCTTGTACACTGAATGGTTAAGGATTGTTCTTAAGTTGATTTGTACTGGATCTCCTTTCAAATGTCCAATATCATCAAGTCCTCCATTAAGTTCTTCTACCTTTCTCACTAGGCTCTCTATGGCTGCCACACTGCGGCTGAAAAAGTTGTTGGTCTCTGATCCTTTGATCCACATGCACTGTGAATGCATAGTTTTTGCCTTTGTAAGTTGTTTCTGTGGTGAACTGGCCCAATGTAGTCCAAAATACC
Source organism: Chelonoidis abingdonii (assembly GCF_003597395.2). Classification (NCBI taxonomy): domain Eukaryota; kingdom Metazoa; phylum Chordata; order Testudines; family Testudinidae; genus Chelonoidis; species Chelonoidis abingdonii. Next base: position 8,830,222 of record NC_133785.1, read on the forward strand.
TCCAGGGCTAGTCAGAGCTGTGTCAGAGTCCAGCTCCTGGGTCAATTTTAAAGTCAATAGACTTTCCATGAATAGTCATTTTCACTCTCCAGATAGGTTCTGTTTCATCACAAGTGATAGATCCCAGAAACAATTGCTCTTGGTTGTCTGTAATATGAATCAACTCCCTGACTGCTTTGGTGCGGCTAACAGCTGTAAAATGTCCATATTTCATACATGTATTACACCAGTGGTTCTCAAACTTTTGTACTGGTGACCCCTTTCACATAGCAAGCATATGCATGTGACACCCCATCCCCCCAATAAATTAAAAACACTTTTTTATATATTTAACACCATTATAAATGCTGGAGACAAAGCGGAGCTTGGGGTGGAGGCTGACAGTTCATGACCCCCCAGGTATAACCTCGTGACCCCCTGAGGGGACCGGACCCCCAGTTTGAGAACCCCTGTATTACACCATGTGCCTCCGACTGGATATGTATAAACTCTTTGGATATGACTTTTTCCACACCTTATGCACGTAGACTGGAATTTGTCCCTCTTAGACTATGGTGCAGCTGCACTGCTGTAGAGCTTTAGTCAATGGGAGAGAGCTCTTCTATTGACTTAATTACTACAGCCCCCATGAGTGGTGATAGCTATGTCGGTGGGAGAAGCTATCTCACTGACATAGCACTGTCCACACCAGTGCTTAGGTTGGTGTAACATACGTCCCTTGGGGAGGGTGGCTTATTCACACCCCTGAGCAACATAATTTATACTGACATAAGCTGTAGTGTGTACATAGCCCTAGCTTGGGAGTTTTCTCTCCTCGCCTCAGGGGTTTTATGATACTAACTTTTAATGCCCAAGTGTCTGTTTACAGTTTCTAAGCTAGTTTCAGGTTTTTCAGGTATGTCAAGTTGCTCTAGGTTTTGCTGTTTCACCAGTTCAGACTGTTTTGCAATTTAAATAGCTGGTGTAGAGTTAGATCTATTTTTAATTGGAGCTGCTGTAAAGGTTTTTGCCTGTTAACCCAATAGTGAGCCTGCCTCTAATATTTTCATGTTTTGCATTTCCAAAATCACAGTTTTCAGTTACTGTATTGCAGAGCTCTTATAAATGATTCAACATTTTCCTCTGGTTCTTGAATTCTCTGATGGAAACATGCTCTATCTTAAACCAAATTTTAAAAGGATTTAAAGATATGCTCTGCTTGCTTTCGTATAGCATAAAATATAGATGATACCTGTACATTTCCAGTTTCTTTGTGCAGCTTGGTAGCAATGCAAAATCTTGCAAAATATTGTTTCCAGTCTGTCCATTCTTAATGTTTGTCAAAGTTGAAGTTCTCTGGGGGCCTTGAAGAGTGGCATGCTGATGAGATCCTACAACCTTCGTTGCTTTGTCCCTTCTGTTTGCAACCTTTGTTGCTGTTTTCCTTCTGTTTCTGTTCTCAGTTTACTTCTGACACCGTGTCATTTTTTCTGTACCAGATAGGGACTGGTCACAGAGCTTGTTTATACACACCGGATGTGTTCATCATGAGATCCTTTAATGGTCTTGCAGGTATGCCTAAGATTCACTTTAAATCAGCTGTTTATGCACAGTGCCCCCTGCCAGCGTACTGGCAGAACAGTACAATATAGTTTAGCATTCCATTCCATTATCCTGTTTTAAAACCTTCTTTAAAACTCTCTTCTGCTGTGAGTCCTACAGAAAACTTGGCAATGGCTAGGCTGCTGGTGTGCTGAGACTACAGCCTATCATGCTACCAATATTGTCTCATTGTTTCCTTGTACTCCCGTCTGTTCATCTGTATCCACCTGTCTGTCTCCATCTTGTAGTCTCTTGAACTAGATAAATTCATAGAGGATAGGTCCATCAGTGGCTATTAGCCACAATGATCAAGGATGCAACCCCGTGCTCTGGGTGTCCTAAGCCTCCAACTGCCAGAAGGTGGGAGTGGATGACAAGGGATGGATCACTCTGAAATTGCCCTATTCTGTTCATTCACTCTGAAGTATCTGGCATTGGCCACTGTCAGCAGACAGGCTACTGGCCAAATGGACCATTGATCTGACCCAGTATGGCTGTTCTTATATTCTTGTTTTACTCTGAGGTTGTCAGCTCTCTGGAGCAGGAACTGTCTCTTAGTTCTGAGTTTTTTCAGCGCCTAGCACAGGTCCTGGTCCATGATTGGGCCTCCTTGGGGCTACAATACTCCTACTCCTACTAGTAATAATCATAATTAATAATTAATAGGTAAAGATGCCTTAGCCTTGATTCAGCAGGACTCTGGTGTAACTGGGTGCACAGCTATATCATTAGCTTCTGGGAGTGGTGATGATGTGTGGATAATTTGCAGCGAAGGATTTGTGTGACAGGGAGACCTGTCCTGCCGGGAACTGGGCTGAGGCCCAGCAACTGTTAATATATTTAACACCCGTTGCCATGGATCCGTGACTCAGCTCAGGCTGCTGTTGAGCGGTGACATATTTCACACCACTCTGACTCTGTGTGGTGACATATTTCACACAGGGCACAGAGAAGTGGTGACATTCAAACTCCTGGTCTCGTTTTCCCCAGCTTTCCCCATATTTTGCACTGTTGCGCTGTGAGCCAATGACTTATTTCATGTCATGTGGGCAACATGTGCTGATATATTTCATACTGTGGTGCCACAGGTCAGTGACTTATTTACACCCCCCCGATGCTGTGTGGTGACATATTTCATACTGTGGGGCCATGGGCCAGTGATTTATTTTACACCATGTTGATGCTGCAAGACACATAGCCTGCGTTGCAGGTCTGTGGGCCAGTGACTTATTTCATCCCAAGCGGGCACCATGCCAACAGGATGTTATGACATATTTCGCTCCACATTATCCCCAACAGCTCCCCCTCCACCCGAAAACTCCATTGTGTAGGGACGGGGAGGGAGACTAAAGTGTGTCATCGTGAAAGAGAGAAAAATAGCCCTCTGATCACAATACCCAGGTAACATGGCACTACCCTGGGAGGGCTCAGGCACCAGTGGTCAAGGGGGGAAAGTGCCAGACTTCCGGTATGGAGCGGAAATAGGTGGTGGGGCGTGACGCCAGTTCCGGGGTTTCCCCGGTGAGTGACTGAGAGGCGGCTCCTCCCTCCCCAGGTGGAGGTGGGGGTAGGGGAGGGGGAAGGGGAGGGAGAGAGTGCTCCCCGGGGCAGGAGAGGAGAACGGGGCTGCAGTGCTGGCAGGAGGCGGGAGAGCAGCGAGGTGGCAGTTAGCAGATTAATTTGGGGGAGGGGTGTGGAACTAGCAAAGGGGGGATGAGAGGGGAGGGCTGGGACCCGGAGCGGAGAGTTAGGGGGCATGCGGGTGTGGGGAGAGGAGCGCAGGGGCCATGGGGGGATGAGAGGGGAGGGCTGGGACCCGGAGCGGAGAGTTAGGGGGCATGCGGGTGTGGGGAGAGGAGCGCAGGGGCCATGGGGGGATGAGAGGGGAGGGCTCGCTCGGGAAGGCTGGCCTGCCTCTGAGTCTGTAGCCCCACGCTGCGGTTCACTTGAGACCGGCAGGGAGGGGAGGCGACAAATCTCCCACCCCTTGTCAAGGTCCCCAGGCTGTGCTAACAGCTCCATAGTGCTGTCCATTTGCAGAATGGTGGCTGGGTGAACCCCGGGGAATAAGCTGGGCAGTTTACGAACCTTTGGAACCAGGGAAAACTTCCCCGACCAAAGCTCTTAAGGCTGAATCTTTTTTTCTTCCTTTCTTACCATATGGGCTGGAACCTTTTTCAACCAATTGCGTTGCTTCTCTTTGCTCTGCCTCTGTTTTTAAAAACGATAATACTAGGCACATATCAACACTTAAAAGCGCTTTACTAACACTAATCTTTCATTATACATAATCCAGGCCCTGGTTTTCAGGAGCGAGGCATATTTGAGTGCTGATGTGAAGGAAGCTGAGAGGGGCTAGTTATTTTTTTAGAGTCACAGGTTAACTCCAGACCTGTGGTTACTTGAAAGATCATATGTTCAGTTGTAGGCATCTGTTAATTGGAGGCTGCCATATTTGGGACACATGATAACGTGGATACTGACGTTGTCTCTGTGTCCTACCGCCAGGAGGCAGCTTTGCTCCTTGGCCCTTGAACTGAGGCTGCTAATAAAAAGTGGTGGTGGTTTTGTGGCTGCCTCTCCAGTGGGAGTGGGGCTGAGAATTAAGTTGTATCATGTGGGGCTACTGAATGACTGTCAGATGGAAAACAGTTGGACAATGACCACTGCCAGACAGGATACTGGACTAGATGGAGCTTGGATCTGGTCCAGTCTGGCAGTAACTGTATTCCTATATTCAGCCACTCCTGACCTGGGTCATATTTGAAAGCAGTGCGCTAAAGGTGGATTAATCTGAGACACGTTTGTCTCTTTCCCCCTGCCTCTCCCCCTTGCTCCTAGAGACAGATTGGCGGTTGTAAGCTAAAGGTAAAAGGCATCATACCCCATTCCTGCTCTTCCAAGCCATCCTTGCTTCACCGCTCTATTGTGTTTCTTAGATTGGAAACTATCCCTGTTGTACGCCAGCATCTGCAACCAGACAGTGGTATCTCCCTTGCTTCTAGCAATGCAGTCTGATCTGCTCTCTTCCTGGAGTAGAGAGAGGCTAAACAACCCCTCATCCTTGCTCATTTGTGCTGTTTCTCACTGGAAGAACTGCATCCTCAAGCACCTCCTGAGCCTAGTCTGCTACTGGCCAATGAGCAAGGAGATGTGCTGTGACCCCTCCAGCCACAGGCATGTTATGCCTTGGTAACTTTTCCTAACACCTGAAGCCACCTGCCTTGCCAAACTCTTCAGCAACTGTGGCTAGGCTGGGGCAGTGAGCTGGGCGGAGTAAGGAGGCTAGGCCCAGCAGCTGAGCCAGGTCTCCTTGGGGCAGGGGATCTGCCTGGCACAAAACGTGGCCCCAACCTCTGTCCTAATCTTGGAGGGAGACGGACTCTTTCTTGCTGCTTCCTGATCATATGAGGCAAAGATGGCACCACCGTGTGGCTTCAGCAGGAATGGGAGGGGCCACCATCAAATGATTGCGCGATGCTCCCGCCGTCACTGGAGCAGCGTTTTCCTCTCCTCCACCCCTTAGTTTTCTGCGAGAGCGATGGTTATCACGTGTCCCAAATATGGCGGCGCCCTAATCGCTTCTACCCCTGTAGGTGGACTTCCGGGAGTGGCCGGAAGTGAGCGCCGCCATCTTGTTTCTGTGGTTTTGGAGGAACAGTTGGTTTCCGCTGGGAGCTGCGCTGTTTTGTTCCTCCTGGCCCTTCCGCCCTGCTCCGCGGTGAGTCCCGGGCGGGAAGGAGCCGGATGGCTCATGGTCCCGCCGCAGCTCGCGCGTGCCGGATGGGTGGGCTGGTTTGTGCTCAGTGCGCATGCGGGAAACACGGGGGGGCGATACCGCTGAGGTGGGGCGGTACCATTGGGTGACGTTGGGGAGCACGGTGACGTGAGGGGAGGCAGAGGCCCTTGGCCCTGCGGAGACCCCGAGGGGCGTGGTCACAAGGCGAAGGGTTTCCTGTCTGTCCCTCAGGATCACCGTCCCCTGTTCCGAGCCACGCCCCCTTCCCTGCCCAGGGCACCGGGCTCCTGTCCCGCTGGAGGTGGCCAAGGCGTCTGAGACCGGGGCTGCCCTGTCCGTTTCTCCAGCACCCGGCCCAGTGCTGAGTTTTCCCCAGTGGAGGAGGTGCAGATTGTGTGTCTGGGCTGCGTGCTGCCAAAGCTAAGCAGCTACGGTTTTACTACGGGTTTCACTCTAGTTCCTAACCCGCTTCCATACACAACTGTGAAAAGAGCCGCAGGATTCCCAGTCCAGCTTTTTTCTGTCAGCCCCTGGAGAGCTTGGTATTAGGGCTATCGAGCAATTAAAAAAATTAATTGTGACTAATTGCACGATTAATCGTTCTGTTAACCAGTAGAATTCCATTTATTTTAAATATTTTGGATGTTTACTACATTTTCAAATATATTTCAGTTACAACACAATGCAAGGTGTATGGTGCTCACTTTATATTTTTACAAATATTTGTAAAAAAACAAAAAACGTATTTTTCAATTCACCTCATATAAGCACTGTCGTGTAATCTCTATCATGAAAGCTGAATTTATAAATATAGAATGATGTAAAAAATTGCATTCTAAAACAAAACAGTGTAAAACTTTAGAGACCATAAGTCCAGTCAGTCCTACTTCTTTTGTTCAGCCAATCACTCAGACAAACAAGGTTGGTTACAATTTGCAGGAGATAATGCTGCCTGCTTCTTATGTACAGTGTTACCTGAACGTGAGAACAGGCATTTGTATGGCACTGTTGTAGCTGGCGCTGCAAGATATTTATGTGTCTGATGCGCTAAAGATTCATATGTCCCTTCATGTTTCAACCAACATTGCAGAGGACATGCTTCCACGCTGATGGTTGGTTCTGCTCGATAATGATCCAAAGCAGTGTGGACTGATGCATGTTCATTTCATCATCTGAGTCAGATGCCACCAGCAGAAGGTTGATTTTTGGTGGTTTGGGTTCTGTAGTTTCTGCATCAGAGTGTTCATAGACTATCAGAGTGGGAAGGGACCTCAGGAGGTCACCTAGTCCAACCCCCTGCTCAAAGCAGGACCAATCCCCAGACAGATGTTTGCCCCTGATCCCTAAATGCCCCTCCCCAGGATTGAACTCACCGCCTTGGGTTTAGCAGGCCAATGCTCAAACCACTAGTCTGTCCCTGTGCTCTTTAAGACTGCTAAAAGCATGCTCCACACCTCATCCCTCTCAGATTTTGGATGACACTTCAGATTCATAAACCTTGGGTTGAGTGCTGTAGCTATTTTTAGAAATCTCATTTCGATACCTTCTTTGCATTTTGTCAAATCCACTGTGCAAGTGTTCTTAAAATGAACATGTGCTGGGTCATCATCCAAGACTGCTATAACATGAAATATATGCAGAATGTAGGTAAAACAGAGCAGGAGACATACAGTTCTCCCAGGGAGTACAGTCACAAATTTAATTCATTATTTTTTTAAAGAGCATGGAAGCACGTCCTCTGGAACGGTGGCCGAACAATGGAAGGGGCATACCTGGCATGTAAATACCTTGCAATGCCGGCTACAAAATGCCATGCGAACGCCAGTTCTCACTTTCAGGTGACGCTGTAAATAAGCAGGCAGCATTATCTCCTGTCAATGTAAACAAACTTGCAATTGGCAGAATAAGACGTAGGACTGAGTGGACTTGTAGGCTGTAAAGTTTTACACTGTTTTGTTTTAGAGTACAGTTATGTAACCAAAAAAATCTGCATTTGTAAGTTACGCTTTCACAATAAAGAGGTTGCACTTCAGTACTTGTATGAGGTGAATTGAAAAATACTATTTCTTTTATCATTTTTACAGTGCATGTATTTGTAATCAACAATACTATAAAGTGAGCACTGTGCACTTTGTATTCTGTGTTGTAATTGAAATCAATATTGAAAATGTAAAAAAATCCAAAAATACTTAATACCTTTCAATTGGTATTCTATTGGTATAAGTGCAATTAATCGCAATTAATTTTTTGGAGTTAATTGCATGAGTTAACTGCGATTGACAGCCCTACTTGGTATCACTATGATAGCTTGAACGTCAGCCAGAAGTAACTCTTCTCCCCTCTGTCTCTCAGTTGAGTTTGCGTGGGTGATTCCTGAGAGCATTGCAGGCTGGAAGTGCAACCTCCTGCCATGGTGAAGATCTTCGTGGGAGGGGTCTCCCCTTCTGTCACAGTGGATGAGCTGAAGAAGCTCTTTGAGCAGTATGGACAGGTGAACGAGTGTGACATCCTGAAGAACTTCGCCTTTGTGCACATGGAGAAGGAGGACGAGGCCCACAAGGCCATCAGTGAGCTGCACAAGCAGGAGTTCTACGGGGCCAACCTGACGGTAGAGTACGCCACCTCCAAGATCCGTAACGCCACCAAGATCTACGTGGGCAATGTCTCCAGCAAGGCCACCACAGCCCAGATCAAGGAGCTCTTTGAGAAGTTTGGCAAGGTGGTGGAGTGTGACATTGTCAAGAACTACGCCTTTGTCCACATGGCCAAGGAGAGGGAAGCCATGGACGCCATCTTGAACCTCAACGACATGCCTCTGGAGGACCAGAAGATCTTTGTAACACTATCCAAGAGCAACAACTCGCTCAAGACAACCAAGGGGACCTCTGTGCCACCTCCACCACCTGCACTGCCCAGTTACTACTTCCCCAGGGGGCGCATCCCCCCCCCACCGTCTCCATATACCCCATATGCAACCCGATCTTGGTATGACCGGGAATATTACGACCGCTTTGCTTATGAGCTCTACGACAGGGCGATGACTGCCAGGACCGTATACGAGAGGGCCTTGCCACCTCCACCCTCTACCTCCACCGCCTACAGAGAGAGGAGCCCTGTGGGCAGGCGGACGACTGCTGCGGTGGCCCAGTATACTGATCCTTACGCTGCTGCGGCTGCCGCCCAGACATACAGCCAAGTGTACAACCAAACAGGTTATGCAGCAGTGGCGGCTGCAGCTGCAGCAGCAGCTACCTACTCCCAGTACAGCATGGGTGCCACCTACAGTGCAGGGGAGTACTATGAGAAATACAGCAACGGCTATGCCACTCAGTATGCCCAGACGTACTAATCTCACTGTGCTCATAGTAGTAAGTGACCAGAGATCTTAGCTTCGGTGGGAGGCGGAGGCATAGGGTGCAGAGTAAGTAGCCCTAGAACTCCTTATTGGCAGTTTTTTATGAGGTAAGGGAGTGCCACTCCTCCCTAAAGTAGCTCTCTGATGCCATCCACAGTGGATGGAGGTTACCATGCCTCCTGAAAGGCAGTAAATAGGCTCATATGAACTAGACAACCTTTTATGTGTGTGTTTATATATATATATAGCCTAGATTTCCTTTGAAGGTCAAGAAGCTCTGGCGAGAAGTGAGTTTGCCTCCCTGCCCGTTAAGAAATTAACCTCTCTTTTCCTTCAGTCTTCTCGTGCTCCCACTTTCCAAGGTTTGTTAGGATGCATCTTTTCTTTACCTTCCTCCCTCATCCCCTTTCCCTCCTGGTTTCCTTTCCTCATGTTCTCTTTTGTTTTGGTTCAGTCACTAAGAAAATAATTCCAGTTTGGAAGATCAGTCACCCACCACGACGAACTGCCCCCCCTGCAAGCTGCACTGAAAGCCAGGGCAATTCTGCTCGTCATTCAGAGCTGATCCTTTCTTGATTTCCCTCCCCTCTCATCAGTTTTAACCGTTGTAACTCGCAGTGCTCTTTTTTTCCCTCTTTTGCTGGCTAATTCCTTGGCGTGGTCTTCCCGTGTTGTGCATGCGGAGCGGAGTTTTGAAATGTGCGTCTCTAGATCCGTAGCTAGGACCAGAGGGTGGGGGGAGGGGTGCCTTGTTCTTTTTCTGTACCTCAGTATTACAAAAGGAAGTGGATATTTTTTGGTGCATCCAAAGTCCATCCGTGTCACGGCTTCTTTTTCCCTTTTCGTTTTTTACATTGATGATTAAACAGCTTGTACAGAACTTCCCGGCGTCTCGTCGTCAAATCAGCTGCTGCGTCGCTTTAACTGTGCCCAAACCTCTGTGTGGCTCTTCTTTCTCTGCCTCTCTCCTCTGTGCCTAGTGAACGGCAAAACTGACACCTCGATTTTGCTTGACTGTATCGCGCTGCCTGTTCCACCGCGGTCGCCTCGGTTAACGGAGCGACCGTCTTCCCTTCCTGTCTCCCTTTGCCCTTCCCACGGCGGGCGCCTTGTTAGCAACCCCACAGGATGCCCAGGTTTCCCTCCTGCCTTCTGGCTGCAGCATTCCTCTGCTCCAACTCAGCCAGGGCATCTGTAACTCTGACCTGTTGCAAGCCCCTTACCTGCTATTCCTGTTGTTGAGGCCAACTCCCCCCCGCCCCCGCCTCCCCCCAAACATTTGTTGTAGACTCATTGTGTGTATCTAACATTGTAACCTTTCTCCCCCCCCCCCATTGATTTTTTTTCTCCATACACAGCCCGGTGCTCGGAGGCGTAAGGGGGAAAGGGATCTCGGCTGCAAAGGTGCAGGCAGAGCTGATTCAAGACAGCGCAATGCCTTTAACCACCACCCTGCTGAAGGAAGCGTGAAGCCTCCACTACAAGCTTGAGTGAATATACCACTCCCCTTGTCCCCTACCTGCGCTTCTTCCTCTTCTGGTGCTCTCGGGTTAGCTATTTGGCAGTCCAGAGGGCACCTTCTGGTGAGAGCGCAAGGCTAGCAGGACTCATGGGTTCTATTCCAGCAACTCCCTTCCCCTCCCTGTGCCTCGGTTTCCGCACAGCAGAGATTGCATTGAAATCTTTGGGTAAGCACTGTATGTGCAAAGAGATCTTGGCTTCTTGCTGGGGATGCTGCCTCCACCCATCTAAAGCGCTCTACCTTATCCCCCATCCCCCTTTGTGATGTCCTCTGGCTAGCTCATGTTCCTGCCCTTACTGGGTTTGAAGATCTAGGGACAGACCCTCTCCTTAGCACATGTATGTCTCAGCCTGGGGATTGCTTTGGTCGTTCCAGATCCCCCTGCATGCATCCGCTTAGGGCTAGCACTCCCAGTCTCCATTTGCTTTTTAGTAGCTGTCTTCAGTTGCCAGAGACAATGGCATAGGAATCCATTGCACTGCTGAATAGTCAGCTTGAGCTGCTTTCTCTCCTAGGAGCAGACTTGGGGCAGAACGTGCTCACCGGCTGGGGCCAGGAATTGCACCCCTCATTGGTACAGCATTGGGTAATGCCTTCTGTTGATGTGGGATACAGAACTAGGTGGACCACTGGTGTGTGAGAGAAGTGATAGAGAGATCCTTTCATCCCCCCAGCAGCATGTCTGGGAGGTGAAGGGGGGAGCATCAGAAAAAAACAGCCGACAGGGTAACCGTCTCCCTCTGGCATCTGTCCATGGCAGACTGAGGTAAGGCAGAAAGACCTCCCCGATGAGTGTTTGAGCCTGTGTTTGTTGGAGACGATGCTGCGAGCGGGGGAGTGGGGTCCTGGGGGGAATGGTGCAGTGGTTAGAGCAGGGAGAGTCTACCCCTATGAACTCGTAGGCAGATCAGTTCCCCTGCCTGTTTCAGTTTCCCCATGTGTGATTGAGGGAGCCTTTCAGTGCCTGGAGAGCCTCTAATGGAAAGGGCTGTAGAAGCACCATTGCCACTCAGCCCAGGCTCAGAGGTTAGACTCCTTCCATCCCCTGACCAGGGCGTGATGTGCCCCAAGAACAGAATTTGGAAAAGCCCGGCAGCTCAGGGGAAGCCGCTCTGAGCGTCCAATCAGAACGGTCTGGATCTGGCCGTGGGGGAGCATTAAGGGGCAAGTCTGAGTTCCATAAGCATCCAAAGAGGGGACGCAGTGTCTGCTTTCAGCACAGTTCATGGAAAGACATTTGCCAGCCTGACTTCCAAGGCATCCTGTTGGGACTATCAAGTCTGCTGACTCCACAGAGTCCTTTGAGCTGGCAGCTGTGCACCATCCGAGCTCTGTGTTTAAATCTGTTCATTTTACGCTGAAGCCCAGCTGTTAACCCAAGCTCCTCCAGGTCAAGGGGAAACCAAAGGGCAGGATGCAAAGCCCCTAGATCCTTTTAGAAACTCAGGCAGGAGGGGCTAGTGAATCTAACTCGCCCATCTATTCTAGATTGACCCTATCCCAAAGTGACCTTACGTCAAGGTAACCCCCAGACCAGGAACTCTTTTGGCCTCAGCTGACATGTCAGGGGAAGAGCAGGATTTCCAGAGGACCCACCAAGCATCCTGCTAGCAGAGGTGAAAGATGACTTGAGGGATTCCCCGAAGATCTCCCAGTCTCTTCTCTCTAACCACTGTGAGCCTTAAACACCCCTGAGGAATCCAACCTGAGATGAAACAGGAGGTAAGCACTATTGTCCCTCCTTCCCTTTCACTCGTGCTCCAAGAAGAAGGAACAGTGGTGTGCTTCTGTCACAGAGAGCACAAGACCTGGGTTCTGTTCCCTGGTTCTGGCACTGTCTGTGGATCTCATCTATAAAAGGGGCAAGGGTTGATTCATGTTTGGTTATGATCTCCACTGGCTGGTGCTGAGTCAAGTAGTATTAGAAATCCCTGCAACAGAGAGGTTGCGTTCTGGAAGCACATGCCTCCTGCCTTACTGGGCTAATCTAGTTTAGGTCTTTATATGGTTCCCATAGTGACTTGATCACTGTCTGCAGCTGGTGTGGAGATTTGAGAGTAGAGCAGTCTTTAATCTCACAGACAAAGGCAGAACAAGAGCCAATCGGTGGACGTTGAAGCGAGACAAATTCAGACTGGAAATAAGGCAAATTTTTAACCCCGAGAGGAATTAGCCAGTGGACATAGGGACATTGTGGATTCTCCATTGATTGGAGTCTTTTAAGTCAAGACTGGCTGTCTTTCCTAAACCTGCACTGTAGCTCACACAAATTACAGGCGTGATGCAGGAAAAGGGGTTCTCTGATCTATAGTATGCAGAAGTGAGCATAGATGATCAGAATGGGCCCTTCTGGTCTTAAAAGCAGTGAATCATTTCTGCAGTATGTGAGCGCCTCGGTTTTGAATGGATTTATCTTCCCAACACCTCTGTGAGGCAAGGCGGCGCTGTTCTCCCCATTTTACAGATAGGGAAACTGAGGCACAAAGCAACTACGTGACTTGGCCAAGTTCACACAGGCAGACTGGCAGAGCAGGGACTCAAACCCAGGTCTCCTGACTCCCAGTCCACCACTTGAGCCTTAAGATCATTCTTCATCTTCTAAGTTATGTAACATTAGAGTTGCCTGCCTGAAGAAATACAGGCCCTTGGTTGTGGTTAGGTGGCCCTACTAGTGCCATGAGCCTAGGCTGAGTATAGGGTGAATGCGCCCTCAGGTGAACATACAGATCTAGGGCAGCCAACAGTTCCCAGCTTCAGTTCCTTGGCGCTACTGCATCAAAATGTTTGTGCTCTCCTCTTCCTCATCAACCGGAACAGGAAGGGGCAGATTGAGGTAGACCCAGACCTTTGGCACAACAGCCCACCCACAACATGATCCGTGTGTGGAGTGGCCTGGTTGCGACAAGGACTGAAATTCTCTTCTCTTCTTACTCTCTCCTAGAGCAGAGTGGATTGGGCCTTGTCTCTGTCTTTCTCTCTCTCCCTCCCTCCCTCCCTCCCAGCCCAACTCCACCATCCCTTGTTCTGCGAAAGCAGCGAGCTCCGTCCCCACCACAGTGCTCTGGATGCTGTCGGAAGGCTCCCTGCTTGGTGAGATTCTCCACACCTCCTGGTTGCTGGGTAACGGGCGACGGGAGCAAACAGCCTAGGCCCCGCTCTGCCCTCTGGCTGGGGAGAGCTGCATGGAGCTAGGAGCTGGTAGAGGTCTTTCCCTGCAATTATGATTGGTGCTTGGGGTGGGATTGATTTTTCAAGGTGTTGAGAAATCCCCTGGTGGGCGGGATGCTGGCTTGAAGGGCTGGCTTGGTTTCCATCACGGGCGGCTTTCTCCATATAGGGGTGTTGGGACAGGAAGGAATTCTCTGGTGTAAAGACCAAGGTTGTCCCCATTTCCTCCTGGGTGATTCCACTCGTTCTGCAGCCTTTGGTTTGGGTGTGACTGGTGGGGGCAGCTTTGCATCTTCGCCCTGTACCGAGGCAGTGCAGATTTGGCTGGGCCTCTTCTCTGCCTCAGAAAGATCTCTGAACCGCTGCTTCTGGTTGGGAGTCACCTTGCTTCCTTGTCTAGCCTGGGGCCTTGACCGACACCACACCTTCCACAGCTTCCCTCCTTGATCCCTGATGTGGAGGGTCCCACCACAGAGATGGGGCCAGCAGAGCTCACGTGCGGGACGAGAACCACCACGTCTCTACCACCGGGTACCTCCAGCAATAGTCTCGACTCCCTGTTAATTGCAGTTGGCTCCAGCAGAGAAGGATGGAGTGTGGAGACTGCAGGCTTCTCTGAACTGGATGAGCATGGCGAGCTGCTCCTGGTAGGTGTGTGTGTGGAGGCCAAGGGTAGGGGTAGAAGCCTACGGCTCGGTGCTTTGTGGGTTGGAGCAGTGGAATACATTACCTTCCTAGGGGGCCCTGAGCAGCAGTAACTATAAAGCCTCTCTCAATCAGAAATCTGGGTTAAACTTGACCACAGGAGCTACATGAGCTGGGTTATATTTGTTTTGTGGTTCCTCAGTGGATTAAACCCCTAAGCGGGCCAGATTGGCAGTGTCAGCTCAGGAGAAGCCCAGGAATGGACTAGTGGAGGTGGAGAGTGTTGTTGGAGGCCATAATTGGAGGTCATTGGCTGCTGTGTGTGAGAGGAGTTGGGGGTTGGGTAGCAGGGGGCTGTGGTGGATATTGAGGGGGATCAGCAGAGTTGGAAGAGGAAGCCAGGAGACTGGGGGTCAGGATTGAGAGGGACTTTAACAGAACTGTGTAGCGGGGGAGTCGGGTTGGGATTAAGGAGCATTGGCAGAGCTGGGGGGGGGGGGGGGCGTCTCAAGCAGAGCCCAGCCTGGGATAGCATGAGGGTTGTGGGCCTGGATTGATGGGCATCAGTAGAGCTGTGTGTGGACCCAGAACTGGATTGCCTTCTAGTTCTGTGCAGCTGGTGCTAAGTTGCCGTGACATTTTGCATTGGAACTCCGTCAGCACTACGGGCAGCCCCCTCTGCAGAACCCTGGCATCTCTGAGAGCAGTTGGCTTCTGTTGTGTCAGTGACCGTTGACTACCTGGCTCCAGCCCTTATCCGAGGCCCAAACTGCGCTTGAGTGAAATGTGCCGCCCTAGCATGGGGCTCTGGGATTAGTAGGTGGCACCTAGTACAGCATCACAAGGGTAGGGGCTGTAGGGGCGAGGCTTGGGACTAATAAACATCCTTGTTTAAATAGCATTTGGGCTGGTGGCTGATTATTTCTTGTCTGCTTTGGTCTGTGGTTCCCTGCGAGTCCCTGAAGAGGGCCTACTGGCTTTGTTAATGGGCTCCTCTTTGAGCAGTCACAGACCCTGAAATGTTCCTCCCAGCTGATCTCATGCTGCAGGACGTGCCATCCCTCACCTCCCTCTCTTCTCTGTCCACAGAGCTGCTTCTGGGGTGAGACAATGGCCCAGTGGTGAGGGTGCTTGGGAGACCTGGATTTAATTCCCAGCTCTGCCACAGACTCCCGGCGTGACCTTGGGCAGGCCATTCAGTCTCGGTTTTCACCATCTGTACAATGGGGATAATAGCTCAGCACTGCCTCATGATGGGAAGGGAGGAAAAGAGTTGAGTCTTCAAGGTGCCCAGATGATGGCATTCTCTGTCTCTTATCAGCAGATCTCAGAGCACTTTACAAAGCAGGTGAATGGGGGACTCTGAAGCACAGAGAGGAAATGTGACTTGCCCAAGGTCACCCAGCAGGTCAGCCCCACTCTCCTGAGTCCTCGTCCAGTGCATGATCCCCTAGGCCACACCGGCTCTCCTATTGGGGGCCAGATAAGTACCTTAGATGGTCAGAAGTACAGAACAGCTGGTGTTACAGGGCCACCTACTCCAGAGCAAGGAGAAGGGGAATCCTATGTAATGGAAGAGGCTACTTCTATAGCTAGACTGACCCCGCCTTCCACTTCCTCCAGTAGCCTTTACTTCCTTTCCCTGGAAACATGGAGCACATCCCAGGCTATGGGCATGGTCATAGGATGGGGCTCTTCCTCTAATTACCTTCCCTACTCCTCATTTTGTCTTCAGGAGACCTCTAGCTCCTTAGTAGAGCTTGACAGCAGGACACCTTCCCAGCACTGAGCTAGATGTATGTACTGTTTAGGGGAGAAGACAGGATAGCCCTGGTGGAATAAAACCAGCCATGGGAAGGGGTGTTCTCACATCAAACCGCTACAGCCGGATTCTCACACCATGGCTCCTTTGCCCACCTCTAGTAATGGGACCATGTAGTGGGTATAAATTACACTGCTAAAGCAGGGTAGAAAGGGGCCTTAGGCCCAGGTCCTCAAAGGTATTTCAGTTCTTAACATGCATTGAAAGTAAGGGAAGGAATCTAAATACCTGGAAGGATTGGGCCTTGGACAGGGCCTAGCCTGAAACTTGGTGTACACCTGAGACTCTCAGTACGGGGGAGATCTGACTTGGGGGTAGAGTGGCGGCATACCTGGGACCTGTTGCTTTGCAAAGAGCTGTAAATCTCCAGTGCTTGTTTGAGTGTGTCTGTGGCTAAGAACTCCCTTTGCTGAGCCTATGGTCCTTTCATGTTGCCCTTTTAACTAGAAACCAGAGGCCTCCGCAGCAGGGCGGGGGCGTAAGCAGCTGAGTGGTTTGGGATAGCTGAGGCACTGCTTTTGGGGCCTAGGGTGGCCGGGCTGCAGTGCCCTACAACCTACCAAAGGGCTCGGACAAGAGGCCTGCACCTGGGTGGCCACCCTAGAGACCCAGAAACAGGGACTAGACCCTACCCAGACCCAGGGGGTTTAGAAGCTTGTGGGACCCAGGATTGGGTCCACTTCCAACAAACTACAGAAAACTGAGCTTGGTCTAATTAAAGCAGTACAACACCCCACCGCTCCAGCTGGACATTGTGATAGGGATATAAAGGTGCTGAGCTATTCCCCTACAGGAAGAGGAACAAGCTATAGCAGTCTAAGGATACGTCTACACTACCCGCTGGATTGGCGAGTAGCGATCGATCTATCGGGGATCGATTCATCATGTGTAGTGTAGATGCGATAAATCGATCCCCGATTGCTCTCCAGTCAACTGCTGAACTCCAGCTCAGAGAGGCAGAAGAAAAGTCGACGGGGGAACCGCATCTGTCGATTGAGCGCCGTGAGGACGCGAAGTAAGTAATTTTAATTTGATCTAAGATACGTCGAATTCAGCTACGCTATTCTCATAGCTGAAGTTGCGTATCTTAGATCGATCTCCCCTGTAGTGTAGACCAGGCCTAAGGCACCTTTTAACCACTAAAACTGCCCACAGTAGGGCTTGTGTCGTATATCTATCAGTTAACCTCCCCCTCCCTCAGCTGACAGTCCTACCGGAACCAACTCTGAAGCCAACAAAGAAAAGGTGCTTTGGCTTTTGAGGAGTGCAATCTGATCTCTTTACTCAGCTAGGCAGTAATGAGAAATAGCTTCTCCCAAATGATTAATAGTGATTAATAAAGTCAGTGCCCTCCTAGGTACTATTTCCTAGAACAGGGGTAGGTAACCTATGGCACATGTGCCAAAGGCAGCACGTGAGCTGATTTTCAGTGGCAGTCGCACTGCCTGGGTCCTGGCCACCGGTCCAGGGGGCTCTGCATTTTAATTTAATTTTAAATGAAGTTTCTTAAACATTTTCAAACCTTATTTACTTAATATATAATTAAACTATTGTTGTATGTAGACTTATAGAAAGATCTTCTAAAAACATTAAAATGTATTACTGGCACGCGGAAGCTTAAATCGGAGTGAATAAATGAAGACTCGACACAGCACTTCTGAAAGGTGGCCGACTCCTGCCCTAGAACATTGTTTACTCTGCTTGCCAGTAGACTTGCTCCCCTTAGGAAAGTGAAAGTTTCTCTTTTAAAAAAAAAAAAAAAAAAAAAACTTTCCATTGACTGGCATTCAGCCTCTCAGTCCTATATCAGTGCCAGCGGTACTGAAAACCTCCGGCTTCTGTACTTCATACAAGTTGGGGGGCTGCTCTGCACTTGTGAAAAACAGGTCACTTCCCCTCTCTGGCTACTCGCTCCTGTGGAGGTTGAAGGGCTGGGTCATCTCTAACTCCTGAGAGTTGGACCCCATGTAGGTACGAGGGAGGACATTTGCTCTTTTGCTGAGGTAGGGGGGACTTCATTCTTCAGAGCTCGTACTCCACCATCACGTGCCAGTATGAAATTCCATCCCAGAATGGAGAAGGCACCAATTTTCAAATTTTCACTGAGCAAATAGCTGAATTAGTTTCTCCAGCCTGGCTCCTGAAGGGCTTCTGTGGATGAGGAAGTGAAGTGAAGAACCAGTGAAGTGAAGAACGGCTGCAAATTTCCCTGCTACTGGTCATTTGTGATGCTGCTGTTTCTCTATGCTCACCAACTTGACTAGCTGTCTGGTTGTGCTGCAGCATCTCCTTCCAGTACAGGGATGCAGAGGCATTTGTACTCATTGCATAGCACCAGCTAGGTGCTCTGCAACTGTTGCAGCACCCTCTCCTTTCAGAAGGTGAGATGTGTAAACATAGTATATCATCCACCAGCTATGCAAGTGATGGGTGCTTTGCAGAATAAGCACCCCCACAATGGTCCTTGCTCCCAATCTAATGCACATAGAAGCTCTGAGTTGTTGAGGAAGGGTGATCCCCAATGTCTTGGGAGGAGTTAATAGCAGTGAAAGCAGAGGTGCCATTGCCCTCTCTTAAGGGATCTGGTGCATGGGAATCCCTGGCCTTGATAAGGATGGCCTGTTTGCTCTTAGCACTATCCCTAGCAACAGAAGAAGATTCAGAGACCTGTGATGACACAAACTGGGCTTAGACATGGCCAAGCCACTAGAGCAACTTCCCTTCTGCATTGGGATTTGTGCCACCAGCAGGGATGGCAGGAGCCTAGCCAGTGGGGTCAGGGCCAGTAGTAGCCAGCTTGGCTGTTGGAGTGCACTGCTGCTGGGCTAATTCCCCCACCCGATCTAGAGTGGGGCCAGTGACTCACTGCCCCCACTGTGGCTCATTTTCCCCTGGCCTGTGTGGGCATCTTGCCTTCCCTTGGGCTTGGCTGGTCACCAGGCTTAGATGGGGTCCCACCCAGCTATCCCATTTCGGGTTTGGCTAGCTTTCTGCATGTGACTTGTAAATAAACCTCTTTGAGGGGCTGTAATACCAGTCTCCATCCCCAGGTGACGCTGTGGGTTCCTTTTAAGGATTCTTGTAGCCGACAGTCCTCCCACTCCGTGATTCCTGTGGGTGGGACCTGTAATTTCACACCCTTCGTCTAGGTGGCGATGTGGGAAAATCTAGCCCTGTGAGGGATCTCTCCTGGCGGCAGGGCCCGTCCTCCTTGGTTTTCGGTAAGGGGGCGGACCTTGGAGTGAGTGCACCCAATGGAGATCAACGCTATGGTGATTGGCGGCGACGGGACCCAATGGGCGCTGGTCCATGGAAAACCGGTGCCGGGCGGGGCGGAAGAGGCGGCTGGAGTGGTGGTGATGGGACTGCTGACTATTCTGAAGAAGATGCGACAGAAGGAGCGGGAGCTGCGGCTCCTCATGCTGTATCCTTTTGCAGGGGGAGAGGATGGGCTGTACCAAGTATCGCGTGGTAAAGGGGGGATGTATCCTGCGGGTCTGGGGTTTGGGCTGTACCATCAGTTCTAGGGTGTATCCTGTGGGTCTGGGTCTGAGCTGTACCAACAATTCTGGGGGGAGGGGGTGTATCCTGTGGGTTTGGGCTGTGCGAAGGGCTTTGGGGGCAGGGATGTATCCTGTGGCTGTGGGATCTGGGCTTTACCAAGTGGCCTGGAGGAGTGCAATATTTTGTGGGTATGCAGGTGAGGGGGACCAAATGTCCTGGGGGGGGGGGTGTATCCAGTGAACAGAAGGGTAAATAGGGTTGTACCAAGCACTGTGAGGGGCTGATGGAAGAGGAAGAGGCTGCGCTGGTCCCAGCTGGGAGTTTCCTTTTTATGGGCTGATCTGCCATCCAGCTGTGACACTAACATCCCATTCCCCCCACACGCTCATGTGGCTTTCCATGTTCTGAGCTGCCATCTCCTTGACCTGCCTCCCACAGTGGCTTAGACAATGCTGGCAAAACCACCATCCTGAAGAAGTTCAACGGGGAGGATATCGACACCATCTCACCCACACTGGGCTTCAACATCAAAACCCTAGAGCACCGAGGGTGAGTGCACAGCGGAGTGTCTGATCTATCCACAGGCCCCAAAACCTGCCCTGCCCAGCCCAGCCCAGCCCAGCCCATCCATCCATCCCCTGGAGAGAATTGTCCCTCCAAAGTCTGATCTCCACCCCCTCCAGGGCAGGATTATCCAACCCGGCCCACAGTACAAACCCTCAGCCTCCGTTCAGCCCTGGTTTCAAACCCCCTTAGCCATAGGTGGTATCACTGTGGAAAAGGATCTTGAGGTTTCAGTGGATCACAAATTGAATATCATGGTCTAGGTTTGCTTGGTCCTGCCACAGTGCAGGGGGCTGGATTTGATGACTTCTCAAGGTCTTTTTTCAGCCCTACATTTCTGTGATTCTATAGTGCGCCCTTGGAGAGCTGATTCCCCTGCCTAATAGATCTCAATAACCTTGATTCTTTACTCCAAGTTCTGTACAGATCCCTCACCCCATTCCCCTAACTGTTCCAGCTCCCCCTTGAGCTTAACTCCCTTCAGATCATGGGGGTGGTTCTTCCGTCCTCAGAGCTTAACCAAAGCAAGATGAGGCTTTACTGTCAAATCCCCTGTCCCCGACTCTCAGCTCAACCCCTTGCTCACTTTCTGTCACTCTTAAGGGATTTGGAGAAGGTTTGGTCTCCCCAGAGCCAGATGCAGAGGGAATGTCCCCTCCTTGCTCCAGGATGCCTGTTTCCCATTGCATGCTGGGATCTTACCTGACTGCCCCTTTACCTCCACACTCTGTGTCTTTTTCTATTGCTCAGGTTCAAGCTGAACATCTGGGACGTGGGCGGACAGACATCCCTGCGCTCCTACTGGCGCAACTACTTTGAGAGCACAGATGGTCTCATCTGGGTGGTGGACAGCGCTGACCAGCAGCGCCTGCAGGTCTGCAAGCAGGAGTTGCAGAGCCTTCTGGTGGAAGAGGTGGGAACTGCATCTATCTGGGGAGCAGAGAGGGTCTATATGGGGCGGGGGAGGGAGCTGTACCAATTCTCCTTGAGGGTGTGGGGGCTGTATCCTGCCGAGAAAAGTGATATGTATGGGATGGGTTGTATCAAATGTCTTGGGAGAGGTGGTGTATCTTTTGGGCATGGGGGAGTGGGCTGTGCAAAGTGTCCTTCGGGAGGGCTGTATGCTCTGGGTAGGTGGGACAACTTCTGGCTGAACTAGGCTGGAGGTAGCTGGGATTTGGGTTGGGATCCCTGAGGGGCCTAGTTTGGTGTTGACCTGCTGGAGGCACCACTTGCCTCTGCTGCAGAGAGGACCCCAGTCCCCTTGCTGCCAGGTCCCTCAGGACTGAGAAACAGACCCTTCTGGGACAGAGGAGGAGGGGGTAGGCTGCTGACGGGGTAGGAGGCTAACGGGCATGGGGGACCAAGACAACAGGGCCATGCAACTCACCCTGTGCTTCCTTCGCCACAGCGCCTGGCCGGAGCCACCCTGCTCATCTTTGCCAACAAACAGGACCTGCCGGGAGCACTGTCCTCCAATGCCATCCGGGAGGTGAGAGCCACTGGCCTGAAGCAAACCAGGGATATTGACTGAGAGGAGTAAGGTCTGTTGGGTGGAGGATGGTGGGCAGGGCCTGGGAGTCAGCTCTTCTGTTCCCAGCTCTGGAAGGGGAGTCGGGTAGAAGAGTTACACCAGATGAATGACAGCCAGGACTTCTGACTTGTCTCCAGTTTATCACTGACTCACTGTATGATCTTTCCCCTCTCTGTGCCTCAGTTTTACCAGGTTGTGAGTAAGGGACTAATCCTTCCCTCCCCAGAGCAGGGACAGGAGGGTGTGCTGCTGCTGGGAGATGTGGGCTGAGGACAGGTTTGGTCTCAGCACACTCGGGTAGCTCAGCGTTGTCTTGTCTTCCCTTCAGGCCTTGGAACTAGACAGCATCAAAAGCCATCATTGGTGCATCCAGGCCTGCAGTGCCTTCACTGGGGAGAACCTGCTGACAGGGATCGACTGGCTCCTGGATGATATTTCCAGCCGGATCTTCACCACGGACTGACCATGCCCCAGACGTGGCCCCCTCCTTTGTGTGGGGCTGCAAGAGTGAGGGTAGGGCTGCATCCAAGCTTTGAACAGAGTTTCCAGGACCATGTGGCTGTTGTTTCCATGGACTCTCCCATCATGCTTTCCTCCAACAGTCAATCACTGGGAGAGCAACTCTCCTTGGATTCGGCCTAGATCCCAGCTGCCCCCTGGATTGACGCATGGCTTAGTGCCCCTGGCCTGGGTCTCGTGCATGCGTTTCAGGGTTTGAGCCTTTAATGCTGGCAATCAGTTCGGGGGAAGCTGGGGAAGCAGAGGGACCAGGCCATTTATAGTTGTGGGGGCTGAGGCCCCATCACTGGAGCACAAGGCCTGTTGAACTGTGTATGTGAGTGGGACTGGTAGAGAGGAACTCTCCCCCCACCAAAAAAAAAAGAAAAAAAACCCAAACCCACCTCTGTATCAAACATTCACTCACATTTGTCATCTCCTGCGCTAATAAAATCAGTGGCCTATGTCCTGGCTATGCCTGGATTCCTTGACCCTGCGTGGGTTGCCTTGTGGTTTTGGCTTATTGTGCCAGCTTCCCCTGAGAGATGGACTTCCCCTAGGGGTGGCTCTAGATACCCAGCTACGGCATTGGTTTCTCACATGGGCTTAGTGATGCCCGTATTTTTTTTTCCTGCCTCAACTGAGTTGCAGATGAGAACAGGGCACTCGAGGCGGGGGTGGGGGGGAGTTCTGCAAGAATCTTCCTCACCCTCCCACTCTATCCTGAACTGTGGTTTTAATGAGAGAGAGATTCACTTCCTGTTCTTAACTGTTACTATGAGCTATTAAACAACCCCTTCTGTCCTAGTCAGTGGTGGCCACTTCTCAGAGCCAAGCAAGGGATCACTGAATAAACAGCCCCTGCTCCCCACCTCAGAGGAGGCTACATCTCAGCACTGGGTAGAAACAGCTTTTGTGCCCCACCCCAGAGGCAGCTGCATTTTAGTGACTGAGAAAGTTAATCTCTGTCAAATACAGTTTAATAATTCACCTCTTTCCAGTGCACTTAATCTCATTTTGCTCTGCAAACTCTGCACTCACCTTCATTGTGCTGCACCAACCTCTGGGATGGAGAAGGGATAGCAGAGTCATCAGGGGTGCTGTTTTGGCCAAGGTCCCTGAGGCAGTGGGAAGCCCTGGGCTGCTGCAGACATGCCCTTTGGTCAGCTGTATCCATACAGCGATGGCAAGACCTCGACTTTAAGGATGTACCTCAAAGATGCCCCCCAATGTTGAACTGCGAGGGGTGGAGCAGCCTGGCTGGGGTTGGAATGGGACATGGGGATTGAGGTTCCAGAGAGCAAACCTTATTCCTAGCTCTTTGCTTGTAAAGCACATCAGCGTTAGAAGGGAGACATCATTTTTCTCCCTACTCTCTATTTACCTCCCTTGTCACATAGCCTCCCCTGGCCCTACCCCATTACCTTCCACCTTCTATCCTATAATATTAGATCCTTTATACCTTACCCTGTAATCCAGTGGCTCTCAACCTTTCCAGACAACTTTGCCCCTTTCAGGAGTCTGATTTGTCTTGTGTACCCCAAGTTTCACTTCACTTAACTACTTGCCTTCAAAATCAGACAAAAGTACAAGTGTCCCAGCACAGTTACTAAGAAATTGCTCACTCTCATTTGTACCATGTAATTCCAAAATAAATCAATTGGAATATAAATATTGTCGTTACATTTCAGTGTGTAGTATATAGAGCAGTATAAACAAGTCAGTGTTTGAAATGTTGGTTTGTGCTGACTTTGCAAGTGCTTTTTGTGTAGCCTGTTGTAAAACTAGGCAAATAACTAGATGAATTGATGTACCTGCTGGAAGACCTCGGCATACTCCCAGGGCTATTCATACCCCTGGTTAAGAACCACTGCTGTAACCTGCTTTCTTTACCCCAGCTCAGTCCCAGTTGCCCCTTTGTCCCTGCCACTTTTCTCTGTACTGCTTTCCCCAGTCCAAGCTCAACTCCCCGCTTACCCTGCCTGTAACATGTGGGCACTTTCCAGAGGAGCCCTTGACTCTTCAGCTCGCCTGAAGCCTTGCACTTTATACACGCTCCCTGGGCTGGGGTGGGGAAGCAGGTCCGGTCGCGTGTGCGCAGTGAACGTATGAGTGAGGCGGCACCGGCATTGCTTGCGCATGCGTAGCGTCTGTTCGACAAACCCACACTCTCTGGCTGCCGTCGCCGCTGCCGCGGGGCTGGCTGCTGATTGGGGGAGAGGGCGGGCTCAGGATTTAAAGGGGCCGCAGCCCCAGTGGGAGGAGGGTGATGGCCTGCACGGTGAAGGATGAGTACCAGCGGCATTACGTGGTCACAGAGCCGAGGAGCCACCCCAAGGGCCACACTGAGTATAAAGTGACAGCCAAGGTGAGGGGCAGCTCCTGGGACCCTGCCTGGGGGCTGCGCGTGGCCCCTTTAAGGCGACGGGCTCTTCCTGCTGGGCAGCAGGGGCTGCTGATACCCCTATGAGAGGGGGGTACCTCACTTGGTCTCCCTAAGGAGGGAGCATCATGCGGCGCGGGTGGGGCGAGACTTGTCCCTGGTACTTTTCCGAGGGTAGGAGACTGTGTGTAGTCGCTTTAAGAGGTGGGGAGCTGCGTGTGGGCCCCGTCGGGTCTCCGTTTTGGGGTGTCATGGGTGTGGCCCCTTTAAGATGGAAGCTTCCTGCAGGGGGAGCTTTGTGTTCCTGGATCCCGTGAGTCCCGCACGTGGGACGTGGCTAGCACCTGCCACAGCTTTCCACGCCCCAGGCAGGGGTGGCAGGTTTGTATAATTTTTGGTGGTGCCCAGAACAGGTCCAAGGACCCTGCCCGCCCCCATGCCTTGTAAGCCAGTATATATATTTTTAAAAGAATGTAAAACTGTGAGGGCTGTGGGGGTCGGGCTGGGGATGAGGGGTTTAGGGTGGGGGCTCAGGGCTAGGGTAGAGGTGTGGGGTGGGGATGAGGGGTTTATGATGCAGGAGGAGGCTCAGGGCTGGGGCAGAAGGTTGGGGTACGGGGGGTGAGGACTCTGGCTGGGGGTGCAGGCTCTGGGATGGGGCAGGGCTGGGGATGAGGAGTTTGGGATACAGGCAGGCTGCCCCAGGGCTGGGGGCAGAGAGGAGGACTCCCCCCAGCCCTCTCCCCACCTGCAGCAGCAAGCTCTGTGGGAGGGGCCTTCCCCTCCCAGCAGCATACTTGCCTTGCACCACTGTCACTGTATATGCTCCTAGGGCCCCTCTCAGGTCCAGGAAGCCCCTTTGCCTCCCCTGTGGTTGGTGCCAGGGAGGCTGCCATCATATGTGCGCTTCCTCCCCTGCTGCTGCTGCCCCTCACTGGGGGTGGGGCTTGCCCAGTGTGGGGCAGGAGCAGTGACTGTGGGCGGGGGGGCCTGTGCTGGAGGAGGGTCCTGCCGGAAAAGGGAAGGGTCAGCCTGCCCTGGCACTAGGACTCTGCAGCCACAGTTGATGCTGGGAGTCAGCAGAGTGGAGGCAGTAGAGAGTTGCAGGGGAGAGACCCAGCCCCAAACATTGGTGGAGCTGGGCCCCTGCGCCCTGAATATTGCTGGAGCCTGGGCACCATGGGCCCATATTAACTCACTGTCCCTGGTCCCCAGGGGCTTCCAAGGTGGGAGGCCCTGCTACAAGCCCTAGGCATTGTGGATGTCGCAGGTCAAAGACTTGTACCACATTGACCATGTCCCAGAGACGTCCCAGGTTGAAGGTAACTCCCACGTCCTGGGGGGGGTGACCCCTACAACACCACACCCCGTGGCTGTCACATTTCGCACATTCTAGGCTGATGGCCCCTAGGCTGCTGGTCCCTTCATTAGCTCTGAATCTCCACCTTCTGGCTCGGAAGTTACTGACTCCTTGTCTCTTCCCTCCATAGTTTGTTTCGAAGACGAACCCGGAGGATGTCAAGGAGGTGACTCTTTTAAACCCATCTGCTCATGCAGGGGAGGGGTGCAAAGAAAGGGTGGGAAGGAATCCATATCCATCTGTCTGTGTCCTCAAAGAGAGGGAGCAAAGAATTCTGGGGTGGGTCTCCACGCCAGGGTAGCCTGCATGCATGGCTGCTCAGCAGCGATGGGCAAAGTCCCAAAATTTGAGGTCTGGTGGAGCTGAGTTTTGGGGATGGTTTTGTCTTGGGGCTTTGAGGCCTATGGCAAAGGTTGTGAGGCAGGGGCAGAATGACCAAGGTCTGGGGGTGAAAATCAGGAGGGCTTTGGGGGAAATCCAGGAGTTTTGACATCAAAGTTCAGCTTGGAAGGAGCTGGGTCCATAGATTTGTATGTGGGGGGTTGAGTTGAAGGGTTGCGGTTTGGGGAATAAGGGAAGGGTCCCTGGGACTGTGGGAGCTGTGGGGTAGTGCACATCTGGCTATTAACTGGGGCATCTGAGGGGCTTGTGTCCTTCAGATCACAGTCTGGAAACGATACAGTGACTTCAAGAAGCTGCATGGGGACCTGTCCTACATCCACCGCAACCTCTTCCGGCGCATGGAGGAGTTCCCCACCTTCCCCAAAGCCCAGGTCTTCGGTAAGGGCCTTCCCAAGGGGCAGGGGGCACAGCAGCCCCTGGAGCCTGATTCATCTGGGTGCCCCCAGAGCAGGGGCAGTGGCAGAGAGAGCTTCCCCCCCATAAACAGATGCACTCCGCTCCCCTAATCTCTCCAACTTTGCCCCCCCCCGTACAGCTCACTCTCTCATGCCTAGCTCCCCCCATCCCCACAGCACAGCCCCCTACCCCACGTAGCTCCCTCATCCTCCCACACACCTTCTTCCTGCCCACGGTGCTCCACAACAGGGGCACACAGTGGATCATACCGTGTGAAGTGAATTGAGGTGGGATGCCCACCAGACAGTGGCAGGGGTGGGTGGGCTGGAATGTACCACAGGGTAAGAGGTGGAGTGGATGGCCTGTCTGGGGAGGGGTTTGTGCTGGAGGACCTATCCTAACAGGAGCTCTGTCTTGCAGGCCGCTTTGAGCCCGAGGTGATCGAGGAGCGCAGGAAAGCAGCTGAGGCCATGCTGAGGTTCACAGTGCACATTCCTGCCCTGAACAACAGCCCCCAGCTCAAGGAGTTCTTCAGAGTATGTGGGGTAGTGCTGGTCTGGGCTGAGGGATCCCGGGGTGGTCAAAGTCCATTGCATCAGGCTGCTCACACACAGGGCAGTACCAATGGCCAACCCAGTTGCTCTACACCTCCCTTGAAAAGCTTGGGCTGAGGAGATTCTCCCCATCCCGGTGTACAGCAGAGACTCCTCTGAAAGATGATGGTCAGGACTGATTGTATCTAGTGTGTTAGAACAGTAGGAGTCGGGAGTCAGGATTCCTGGGTTCTATTCCCAGCTCTGGGAGGGATGTGGGGTCTGGTGGGTTACGGGGGGAGCTGGTATGTGGACACCTGGGTTCCCTTTCCAGTTCTGTCACTGACCTGTGTGGTTCTGGGCAGGTCACTTCCCCCCTTTGTGCCCATCTTCCCCGCTGTGCGTGTAAAAATGTGTCTGCTGCCAGTGGAGAAGTATGAGGCTAATACCCCATCTCTGCCCCCATGGCCACACTAGCACCCCAGTCCCCAGCTCCTCCTTTACCATGCTGCTTCCTTCCTCCAGGCAGGGGAGGTAAAGAGGCCCCTGGAAGCCTGTGACCTACGCATCCTGCCACCCCCTCTGATCCCAGTACCACAAGAGGGCACAGATGCTGGGGACGATGCTCAGGGATCTGTGGCAGAGCTGGGACTGCAGAGCCTGGAGCCTGAGGGGGAGCCAGAGCCAGAGCCACACCCACATCAAAGGGAGCAGGCGGAACCGCAGAGCCCAGTGCCTGTGGGAGCTGTGGGGGTAGCGGGGGAGGAGCATAACAGGGGAGACGAAGGAGAGGAGACAGGTACAAGATTCCTGCTATTGATTTTGTGGGTTACAGCAGGGCGACCGGGAGTCAGGACTCCTGGGTTCTATCCCCAGCTCTGGGAGGGCAGTGGGATCATGTGGTTTAGAGCAGGGGGGCTGGGAGTCAGGACTCTTGGGTTCTATCCCCAGCTCTGGGAGTCTGACTGAGTGACAAGAGCTGGGTTTTCTGGGTTCAGTTCCAGACCCTGCCACAGATTCCCGGTGTGACCTTGGACAAATTGCTTCCCCTGTCTGTGCTGCTCTTCCTCAGTCTGCAAAATGGGGATAATTATACTGACCAGCCTCTCAGCAGGGCTGCGAAGGGTTAATTAATTGCTCTGGGCAAAGCCCTTGACTTCCTCAGAGGAAAGGCACAAAAGAGGGGTAAAAATATTATTGTGCCGTTAAATGTCATGGTGTTAATCTGTGACATTCAGGAACCTTTTCCCCATTTTTTACCATTTAAACCTGACCCTGGCTACCCAAACAGACCAACCTTGTGCTTACAGGATGGGGAAAAGGAAGGGAAACTTGCCAGCTGAGTTTCAGAGCAGAGATTTGAGCAACTCTTATTTATATTGTCGGAGCACAAAGGGACCCCATTATGGGGCGCACCTTAGCAGGAGTATTAAGGTTGTACCTGGAGGACCCCTCTGTATTAGAGCCCCACTATGATGTGCACATTATCACCAGTATTGTGGTGGCACCTACAGGCCCCAGCTGAACTCAGGGCTCATTGTGTTAGCTGGTCTCGGTCCAGAAGAGCTCATACCCTAAATAGACAAAGGGTGGGAAACAGAGACACAGAGGGGTGAAGGAACTTGTCGAAGGTCACTCAGCAGGTCGGTGGCAGAGCTGGGAATAGAACCTAGGAGTCCTGAGGCCCAGCCTTGTGCCCTAGCTATTGGACCATGCTGCATCTCCGTATATGTGAAACTGACCAGCCTGGCGATCAGCTGTCTAAAGCGGCATTGCTAAGAGCCATTCCCTAGTGGGGAGGATTGGAGGCTGCGATTGGGAATTAGGTCCCCAACTCCCAGAGGATATTGACACTTAACACGTTTACAAATCCCAGCCTTGATCTCCATGAAGGACGTTGCCCTTGCCGAGAGTTTGGTTTCCAAAGGCAGTGACTATCTGTGGCTCTGAAGGGGGGCAGCAGGTGCTTCAGAATCCCAGGCCTCCTCTTCTCTGCAGGCCAGGGAGCAGGATTAGAGGACAATGCACCATGAGCACATGACATTCAGCTGATTCAGGGGGAGACAGGGGATGATGCATCATGTGGTTTGTAAGTGAGGGAGGATTCTGCTGCTACAGCAGGCAAGTCCGGAGCAGGGAAACAAAGAGCTGTAGTCACAGCCCGGCACCAGGGAGGGACTGGACAAGAGGCAGCTCAAGGGCCTTAGCCTATAATGAAAGGCATCACTTTCAGCGTTCACCAGTGAAGACTGTCAGATCCCAGGCTCTTTCCTGCCTCAGGCACAGGCTCTTCAGCTGGCCCAGCCTAGATGCACTTAGCAGCACTGTTCATATGATGGTGGTACCTAGAGGCGCTGTATTGCACCATAGCGTACGGTACACACAGGCCCTGACCAAGATGGGATCCCTCTGTGAGGTACACAGCAGCAGTAGCAGAATAGCAGCTAGAGCCCCCAGCCATGATCTGGGCCCCATTACGAGTGTGCATTATTAGTAATATTATGGTAACATCTACAGGCCCCATCCAATACTGGGGCCTTATTGTAGCGTGTGCATTAGTATGGTCACAGCCAGAGGCCCTAGCTGAGATCAGGGCCTCATTAGGGTGTGTGTTAGTAGCATTACAGTAGCACCTAGAAATCAGCTGAGATTTGCACCCCGTGATAGCATGCATGTTAGTAGTGGTGTGATACAGCATGGCCAGAGGGCAGCATAAGAGTGTTAGCAGGGGGCCTTATTCCCTGCCAAGGGAGGAAGGTTTGCTTTAGATTGACTAGAACAGCTGTGGCCAGTTAGAGCACCTGACTCCAGTCATGGGCTATAAACCCCTGCTTCAGTCAGACAGGGTGTGGTAGTTGAAGGAGAAAGGTTGGATTGGAGCAGAGTGCAGATTGCAGAAGAGAAGAGTTTGTCCAGAGAGAAATAGCAGGTTTGGAGGAGTGCTGCGGTGGATTGGGAAGCCCAACAGAAACCCTAGGTAAGGGGCACCAGGCTTGTATAGAAGAGAGGCGAGAAGCCCTTCACAAGCTGACGGGTATGAGAGGGAAGTAACCCAGGGGAAGAAACCGCTAGTCAAGTGGTTCACCACAACCCCAGGGCCCCTGGGTTGGGACCTGGAGTAGAGGGCGGGCCCAGGTCCCTCCCTCTCCACTCCCCTCCTCCAAGGACACTAGGGGAGTGATTAAGAACTGGTTCAGAGGCAAGCAATAGCGCCCTGAACCTACCCCAGAGAAGAGAGAGCGCGAGACCCAGAGAACAGTACCGGCAATTTGCCACAGTAGTAATATCGTAGTGCCCACAGGCCCCATTACGGTGTGTGCTTTATTATTCATCATACAGTAGCATCTAGAGGCCCCAGCCAAGCCTGCGGTCCCATTTTGGTGGGTGTATTAGTAGCGGTATTACATTAGTGCCTACAACCCCAGCGAGAGACCGTCCCTGCCCCAAAGAGCTCACAGGCAAACAGTGACTCTCCCAGTTGTACAGATGGGGAAACTTAGGCCTTGAACGCCAGACCCTCAGCTGATGGTGGGGCGGGTAGGCAGGCTGGCTGCTCAGGGTGGGGTTCAGTTCAGACACCCACACTTTCTCCTGTGCTTCATGCCTGGCTCACAGGGGACCCCGCACTGGCTGCTAAATCCGAGGAGGATCTGGATCTGCTCTTTGCCTCAGTAGGGGAGGAGAAGGAGAGCGGGTCACCTCTCCGCGGCCCCCTGTCTAACCGGGACCTGGCCCTCTTTGACCCTTTCATCAAGGAAGGTAGGCGGGGGTTAGATGGGTCTGGGTCATCTCTAGGGGATGCCAGCCCTGATCCAGTTCCAGGGTGGGGGCACTGGCTGGCTCAGGGGAGTGGGACATGACGGCTTTCTCCTCTAGGAGCTGGGCAGGCTCAGGCCATTTGGAGGGTGCAGGGGTGGGAATCTTGCCTGGTGCTCCCCATAGTGGGAGAGGGGAGTGGAGGGTTTCAGTCTCATGAAGCCGGCATGGGGTCTCCGCTCCCTTCTAACATGCCTCCCCCACCCACACACTTTGTGCTTTCAGAGCAATGCTCAGCCAGCCCTTCCCAGGAGGCCACGTTGGCCGTGGGATCAGAACTCCTCCCCAGCCAGGACATTGAGCTGGCAGCTGATGCCCTGTGGGACCTGCAGATCTCTCAGCCTGCGGAGCAGGAGGCAATACAGGGACTGGACCCAGGAGGGTACCTGGCAGTGGCCACTGAGGAGATCACACTGGCCTTGAAGAGAGAAGCAGCCAAAGACTACGCAGGGGCCCTCTGTTGCTACCGCAGTGGGGTGGACATCCTGCTGAAGGGGCTGCAAGGTATTTCGAGGGGTGGGGGAATCTCTTGGTCTGACCTCATTGATAAAGCAGTACCCTCCATAGCATAGAGGGGAAAATGAGGCACAGAAAAGGTTAGTGACGTCCCCCAAAAGGCATGGCATGAAGTCTGCAGCACATCCAGAGCAGAACGCAGGAGTTCTGGCCCCCAGCTTCAACCACTGGACTCCACTCCTCTCCCAGAGCCTGGCATCGAACCCAGGAGTCCTGACTCCCAGCTCCCTCCCCTACTCTCCCAGAGATGTCTGTGTCACAGCAGCTATTAGCCCCCTGGCCATTAGTGGCAGCAGTGTTGTACCTCCATTTATTTCCCCCCTCCCCCCCGAGAGCAGAGTCACAGGCCTTGATTCCATCAGGCTGCGGTTGGCCCCCTCTCAGGGGGGTGGGTGGGTGTGTCCCCTAAATCAGCCCAAGCAGGGACTTGGGGTGGCTTTCACAAGCTGCAGTGGAACAACCCTCCTCACGTCGCAGCCAACCTGCTCGCTCGCAGGGATGTGAGAGGGGATCCAGGGACTGGCCTGGGCCAGGGCTGTTATTACCAGAGCATTGCACCCTTCATGGCATAGGTAGGCCAAACTGTATAGCCAGCAGCCCCTCCCCATTGCTGGCCAGCCCCTTGTTCACCCCCTACTGTATCCTGCCCCCTGCCTGAACAGGCCCTTTGACCCTTACCCCCCTCACACCCAGCCAGCCCGTCCTCCCCCAGCTGGACCCCTCAGCACCATCCGATCCTCCATTAGCACTGAAGAAGTTAGATAACACCGAGAGCTTGGCCTGCATGTGCAATGAAGTGTATGGCCCTCTGGTGAGCTGCTGCCTGTGACGTGTGTAGGCGGCAGCAGAGGGCACCAGAGAGCCTCTGCCTGCTGCACCAAGCCGATAGATTTCTAGTGAAAATCAGGGTTTGCTCATTGTTCCCAGTTCAGCAGGGTGCCGGCGCCTTGACCATTCCTAGCGATTCTGGAAGTGGTCAGTTTTCATGAGTTCCCACATTCCAGCCAGACAAAGAGAGGCCTCAGAGTTCAGCGTGGCCCTCCCTTTTCCTGCCCTGTAACAGCTAATGAGGCTGCATCTAGCCGCCCCAGTCCTGGAGCAAGACCCCACTGTGCTAGGTGCTGCACAAACATGGAACAGGCAGTCCCTACCCCAAAGAGCTTCCCAGCTGCAGCTAGGTATTGCCAATGAGCCAGCCAGCCTCAGCCTGCTGCCAGGAGGGAGGAAGATCCAATATTAAGGTTAGCCAGGGTGTGAGATTGATCCTATGTCCCTTGCCAGGGCTGCCACTTCCTCTTTGGCTTAAGCACAGATTTTCCTGTGGGTTTTTTGACCATCTTTTCCCTTCCTTGATCCTTGGGGGCCTTTTGTTTCCCCAGGGGGTTGCAAATTAACTCAGGCTACCTATCAGCAGTGTGGATCCTCCCACAGTTAGTCTGGGCTGTTGTGGCCAAACAGGCCGGCATAAAGGACAGACCCACAGCTACTTTCTTGATGTCACCGAGTTTGGAGGTGTGGGTCTTGGTCCTGAAATCCCTGGTCCTCAGCCCAGACATGCACCAGTCTATTGGGACCAGCTGGCAGCATGCTGAGACAATGTCTCCTGGCCCCCGTTCTCCAAGAGCAGGTCTTCCCTGCGGAGTTAACTCTGTGATTGCATGTGAAGTATTAGCCTTGCTGCAGTTGATATGTCTGCCCTGCTCCTGGGAGGTGCTAAGATTTCAGGGGGGCATCCTGGGCATCCCATAGCCATTTCCACAGCAAGCTGAGTGGCTGTGATCCTTTTCTAGTGAATTGGGGGAGAACTCATCTGTCCTTTACAGACACCTGGAGGGGGAGGAATTGGGGGAAGACACTGAAGAACTAGCTGCCCTCAAGCAGCACTAGCTTGCGGTCACCCTGCACTGTTGTGCTAGCAGCTGGAGAGATTCACTCACTTGAGTTTTAGCCTAAACCCCCTCTGGGGCCGGCCAGCTTGAGTTCAAACACCCCCCCCGCGCATTAATTCTGCAGCTGAAGAAAAGGCCTAAGTGTCATATGTGTCTCTGCAGGGAGGGGTCAGTACATTGCTTACAGTCATGGGCACATCTTTTGCATTTCTCCTCTCTCTGCCCAGGAGACCCTGATCCCACCCGCCGGGAAGCGGTGAAGAAGAAGACAGCCGAGTATCTACAACGGGCCGAAGAGCTGTTCCAGTTGACTCATCTCCAGCCATGAGCCAGGATCTAAGTCCCCTCCCTGCCCCCAGGGCATGGGGCTGAGCTGAGATCTGAACCCCAAACTGCCTTTCTAAAGGGATCTAGGGCCAACACTTTCACGTGCCAGTGACTTAGCTAAAGCCTTTCCCTCATGTCCCCCCTGGGCTCAGAAGCAGAACTGCAGGCCCTGGCTAGAAACACACAACTCACACAGCCTCCATGGTTTGCTTTAACACAGGGCTGTATGGTGAAGGGGGGAATCTCTGCGCTACTAAAGATGTTTGTG
The DNA here is from genome assembly GCF_003597395.2 of Chelonoidis abingdonii. NCBI lineage: Eukaryota > Metazoa > Chordata > Testudines > Testudinidae > Chelonoidis > Chelonoidis abingdonii. Next base: position 8,864,044 of record NC_133785.1, read on the forward strand.
TCTATAGCACCTCTCCAGACAGTGGATGATTCTTCTTCTGCCCCCTGGGCTTGTGTTTGAACAATCAGTCAGGAAGCTCCAGCTCTTTGCAAAGGTGAATGAGCTCTGGAGCCCCCACACCCGAAGAGGGAGAGGTCAGCACCCACGCTTTGCAGAAACTGAGACACAGAGAGCTATGACTTCCTCAAAGTCATATAGGAAACTGGTGGCAAAGCTGGAAATTGAATCCAGCAGTCCTGGCTTCCTCTTGTTCTAGTTCTCTAGACCTCACTCCCCTCCCAGAGCATAGAATAGAAGCCAGGTGGCCTGACTCCTAGTTCCCCCTCTCTAGTCCTGTAGGCCCCCCTCCCCTCTCAGAGCTGGGTATAGACCACAGGAGTCCTGGGACTTGAACATGGGAATGTAATGGTCAAAGGGCTGGGCTTCTCTCACATGAGCTTAGCTGTCCTTCTTCAGACAGCAGCAGGTCTTTTATCCTCTGTGTTGCAGGCACTAGTGGGTGACAAGGCCAACACACTAGAGGGGTGGAGGACCCTATAATAGGAAAGGGGAATGGAATACAGAGGAATTCCCATGGCCCTGCTTTCCTGCCACACATGGGCATGACTCGCACCACCTGTCCTCCCCTATTCACTCAGCTGCATGGGGTGAAAGCTGCTGACTCATTCTCACAGCAGCACTGGAGCCCCCAGGGGACTATTGGCAGAGACTAGCATGTGGCCAGGGCTCTGTCCTTAGCAGGGGGCCCTGCATCAATCCTGTGGGGCTGGGACCCTCTAATCTTTCCCCTGAAAGCAGGGTCCAGATTTAACCCTCAAGGTTTCCCCTAGAGGCACAATCAGTCAGGGCAGTGATTGCAAGAGACCCTACAATAACAACCCAGCATCTGTAACCACAAGGCTTGCAGGACATTCTGTAGTGGACTTCTGCCAATAACAAACTGATGTGGACATGAGGCTGCTTGGGTAACAGGGACTAGTGGAGAGGGGCTCACGCTATGTAGCTTGTGTCGGCCAAGCGCATTGCACACACCAGGGGTTCTTTGCCCTCCGTTCCCCTCCACAGCTCCCTGTGTGCCCCCCTCAGGATGCCTCCCAAGGGTGCCAGGGCTGCAAGGCACCTCACTGCCACCTGCCCTTCACCTGAGGGGGTCTTGTCTATGCCTGCTGTGAAGCAACCCCCCACCTCTGGCAACACAAGCCTGGCCTTCCAGTCTGCCCTGAGCACACATTAACCTCCAGCTGCTACACCTGTTGCCCTGGAGTGCCCAGCCATGACCCACTGGGCACACTCAGCTTTGCCATGCCTGCAAGAGCAGCACACAGCAACTTCCAAGAATCACCTCCGGCTCCCTGCTCCGCTGAACATCCAGCAGTTAGCAGTCAGAGTGAAAACAAGCCACCTTTACTAGCAGAAGAGACTCAAATGAGGGACAGGAAGACTATTGGAAACAATCTTGGTTACACGGAAGACAAAATCATTGCGTGCCTAGACTTAACTCACAAGACATTGTTGCCCCATCTCCTGCAGGCCGGCTTTTCCCAGCCTTTTCAGCCAGCATGGTTGAGATCCCACTTTCATAAGCTCAAGCCTGCTGGCAGCCTGTCTTCACAGATTGGGGCACGCCAGGGCATCTTGCTGCACCCCCAGAAATACCAGACTGAACCCCCATTTTCCTCTTACTGTTAATTTCCTTCTGAAGACTCCACGAGCTCTTCATTAGACTCAGTGCATTGGCAGACTTCTCCTGGGACACACACAATGGCCCACCAGGGAGATAGGTGCCTCCCACATGGCTTTGAGTGCTCTGCCTTTAACTACAAGGCCTAGAAAACACAATTTTCAGCATAGCCACAACTCCTCACATTTTCCATACATCCATCTCACAATTATTTTGGTGACCAGTGTGACGCAGGTTTCTAGTAGACCCTTGCATGACCTTTTAGGTGAACTCAGGGGATCCTTGTGCTCCTATGTATCACTGTACCCTCTACCAGTTGGCATTGAGGGGTCTTTGGGTCACAGCCCACTATTTTGAGGACTCATAGTGACTCCCCTCTCCCCATACCAAGTGGTCTGTGTGCCCCCCCCCCCCCCGGTTTTCCTTTCCTGAAGGCCAGAATACGTGCATGCTCTCCATTTTCCTCTCCCCTATGCCAGGGATTCTGTGTGCCTTCCATTTCCCACAAACCAGGGCCTTTATGTGCCCTCTGCTCCTCCTGCCATACCAGGCTTCATTATTTCCTCTTATGCTAGGAACTCTTTGTATCCCCACACACCAAGGTCATATAGATTTGCCACCTGACTAGCTCCACTCTCCTTACTCAGTTAATCAAGAGCTAGCCTAGTGGTTCTCATCTATATATAAAGCTCTCAGCCCCACCCTCCCAGGTAAATCCTGCCTATGGGTGGGACTTAATCTATAAATACACCATCCTCCATCTTGAATCCTTTTAGCTACCCATCAAACAGCTGTTGGTTCAGAGAAGCAGGTGAGCCTCACTCAGAGATGGGGAAATGTTGGGTGGGGGAATGTCTTGTTTTGGGAGGGAAAGAGAAGAGGGTGAATTATTTACCCCAGGGGGCATTTTTAATCTTAACTGTTGGGGGAATCCTTAGGGTTTTCTGTCTCTCACAGCCTTGCTTGGGTAATGCCCAGATTCTGTGTTTTACCTGGTCCAAACAATGGATGAGGGCTTATTACTGCTGCCACCAGCCAATGGCATTTCTCTTGTGGCCTGAGTTCAGTCCCCCTCCTGATGACTCTCAGTTGTGACTACCATAGAGAAGGATTAGATGGAGCCTTTCCATGTGGTCTTGTGGTTAAGGCCCCAGGACTGGGACTCCAGAGACCTGGAGTTGATTACCTGGTGCTGTCACAGACTTGCGGTCTGACCTTGGGCAAGTCACTTCCCATCTCTGTGCCTCAGTTTCAGTGTACTGTCAGGGTACATCCTTTAATGTTTCTGAAGCTTGTAACTACTCTGATGGGCTCCTCAGAGCCAGGGAGAGCTGACAGTTCTGAAGAGTTGCTGTCTTTTGGATTCTCTTAAAATGGAATAAAAAACTCAGGAGTCTTGTCTCCTCCTCCCACCCTTGCTCCCAGAGCTGGGAATAAAACCCAGGAGACCTGATTCTCTGGCCTCCTCCCAACCCATTAGATCTCACTTAATTCCCAAACCTGGAAAAAGAACCCAGGAAGCCTGACTCCCAGCCCTTTTTAGACCACACAGCTCCCAAAGCTGGAACTAGAACCCAGGAGTCCTGACTGTTGTTCTAACCACTAGTCCCCAGTTCCCTCCCAAAGCCAGGAGTACAATCCAGGAGTCTTGATTCTTGGTGTTAAATGTATTTTACCTGTACATTTCGCACCCCTCATGTGGTGGGAAAGTTGGGCTGTGGAAGGTGTGGGTCAGTGGAGAGAAACCTCCCTTGTTCTTCAGTGTCCTGGTGTGTGGCTGCAACCTGGATTTATGGCTTTCTTGGGGGCTGAAATTGTGGATGAATTCTGGTCAGAGTGAGGGAGTGTGAGTCTGATCGTATAATGTCTCCACACTGTTAGCCTGTGGGACTCATTACCACAAGGTCTCATTGAAACCAGGTTAGAGGGATTCATACCAGAATTGGATGTTGATCTGAATAACGAACATCCAGAGCAAAGATTAAAATGTCACCTAGGCTTTGGGAAAGAGCAGAAACCCTCATGCTTCAAGGCAAGAGCTCACTCCTGACTAATGGGGGTCAGGAGGAATGTGCCCTTGTGATCCACTTATGTCCTTCACCTGCCTTTCAAGCAGCTGGGCCAGGCTGCTCTGGGAGATAGGATACCAGGCTAAATGGGCCCCCTGGCATGGTACTTCCTAGCTTCCTCTTCTAGAGGGGATGTGGTCCCCTTGCTCTGATGGCTGGGGCAGGAGATCCACCTGCTCACCACTGCAAAGCACTTTGCAAGCAGCAAGGAAAGAAAGCGCACAGCTGCCAGCTTGGGTGGGAACAACTGAGGCACAAGGAGGGCAAAAGAACTCCCTCCCAATGGCCTGAGGGGAGAGCTGGGAATAGAACCCTGAGTCCTGGCTCACACCCGCCCTGTACTAAGTCACTAGACCCTTCCCACAGCCAGGGATAGAACCCAGGAGTCCCAGACACACCCTAGCCCCCAATCTAACCCACTCAATCCCATTTGCTTCCCACAGCCAGGGATAGAACCCAGGAGTCCCAGACACACCCTAGCCCCCAATCTAACCCACTCAATCCCATTTGCTTCCCACAGCCAGGGATAGAACCCAGGCGTCCGGAGCGCGCCCCCGCCCCCGCTTCTAACAGACCAGCCAGCTGCATTCCCTGGCCCTACACAGCTGGGATTGGATGGTGAGATCACATGATGATGACGGGCTGTTTGCCTGTGCAAGGCGGAAGCAGCCTCTGGCGCAGTGCATTGTGGGGGAATTGCAAGGGGCGGGGGGTCGAAGCTGTAGGGCGTTGTGGGTGTCAGGGAAGGCTCCCGGGTTGGGGTAGGGGCCACTGGGCTCTGTCCTCAGCGCTGGGAGGAGAGTGGGGTCTAGTGGTGAGAGCGGGTGTGTGTGTGTCAGGACTCCTGGATTTTATCCCTAGCATTGGGCAGGTCGTGGGGGGAGGAGGCTGTAATTTGGGGGGCTGCTGGGATTGGTCCAGTTCTCCCACAGGGACAGCCCTGACTCCCAGGTCTCCTCCTAGGACCCACCAGAAGCGTAGTTCAGGTCACCCACCTACCACACCTCACAAGGAGGGGCCCTTCCCTCAGACCTGCCCCTCCTCAGAATCCCCATGGGGAGGACCTGATTCTTCTCATCTTGCCCCACGTGCTGTGGGAACCCCCTGCCCCCCCCCCCCGCATGCCTGGATCCTCACATTCTCTGTCTCTGCTGCAGGTGCCTGGCCAATGGGGGGTGCAGATGAGTTCCCAGTGGGCACATGCCCTGGGATGTGCCCACTGGGTGAGCTGGTGCAGCGGGAGCGCCAGGGCCGCCTGCACCGGCTGGAGCTGCGGGAGGGGACGCGGCAGGGTGATCCTGCCCGCGTAGTGAAGGAGTATTCCCGTCCAGCTGCTGGCAAGGAGCTGCCTCGGCCCCAGGAGCTGCGCCCTGCCCCAGTGCTGCTGGCCACTGTGCGCTACCTGCTGGGCCAGGTGGCGCCGCAAGTTGACCTGCCCCCAGCTGAGGTCCATGCTTTCATCTCTGACCGATTGCGTGCTGTGCGCCAGGATGCCACGCTGCAGCAGCTGCAAGGGGCTCCATGCGTGGCCCTGCTGGAGCGATCACTGGGCTACCTGCTCCATGCCGGCTACCAGCTGTGCCAGGAACCTCCTGCCCGCTTCGACCCCCACCTCCATCGCACCCAGCTCCAAGAGTGTTTCAGCTGGCTGCGGCGCTGCTACCGGGACAGCTGTCATCACAGGGAGCCGGCCTTCCAGGCCCTTTTCCTCCTCTACAATCTGGGTGAGCAGCACTAGGGGGTGCTGTGCTGCAGGAGCAGGAGAGAGTCAGTAGGGATCGTTGTGCTGCAGGCAGAATTTGAGGGAGGTCTTGGGAGGTGTGTGCTGGGCTGCAGGGAGTAGGAGAGGGTCAGGAGGGGGCATTGTGCTGCATAGGGCAAGGTGAGTTGCTCAGTAGGGCATGCTGTGCTGCATGCATTGCTCAGTAGGGGGGGCTGTGCTGCAGAGAGTGGGCCATGTTGCTCAGCAGGGGGTACTGTTATGCAGGGAATAGCATGGTGGCTCAGTAGAGGGCACTGTGCCACAGAGACCAGGGTCAGGGGCTCAGTAGGGGGCACTCTCCCCTGGCAGTCAGTGCTGACCCCAGTGCGGTGCTAGGAGGTACTGTGCTGCAGGAAGCAATGTGGGTAGATCAGTGGGTGATGCTGGGCTGCAGAGAGGGGCCAGGGGCTCAGTAGGAGGTGCTGTGTTGCAGGGAGAAGTAGAGGCTCAGAAGAGGGCATTGTGCTGCATGGGGTGGCACAGAGGGCTCAGTAGGGGGTGCTGGAATTTAGAGAATGGTGCAAGGGGCTGGGAGGGAGCCAGATGACAGGGAGAGGGGAATGTAGTCAGGGAAGGGCACTGTGCTGCAGGGAGCAGGATGGGGGATCTCAGTAGGGGCCCTGTGCTACAAGGGGGCGCTGCTCTGATTTCCCCCTTTTCCACCCTAGGCTTCCCGGAAGCCCTGCGCCAGGTCCTGCAGCTCCCAGACTCTGTCCGGGCCTCCCCTGAACTCCGCACGGCGCTGGCTGTCAGCTGGGCTTATCTGGAGCGCAACTGGGCACGATTTTTCTGCCTGGTGCAGGCCCTGCCCTACCTGCCGATTTGCGCCCTCCATCGGCACCTGGGCCCCGCCCGGCGCCTGGCACTGCTCACCTTTAGCCATGGCTTCAGTGCCAGGAACTGTCGCTGCCCTCTGACCTGGCTTGCCCGGCTACTGGCAGTCGACAGCCCTGAGGAGATGGCAGAGCTGTGCCGCCATCATGGGCTCACGGTGCTGGATGGAGCCGTGGTCTTCCAGAAAGCAGCTTTCAGGGACCCAGGCATGCTAGTCCACAGCCCCTCACAGCTGCTAGTGGACAGTAAACGAGGGGAGGCCCCCCTGCTGGAGGTCATCGAAGATTCCTGTAGCTAATGGTCTGGAGAGACTTGGGGGGTGAGGATGGGAGCCAGGACTTCTGAGTTCCCGTCCCTGCCTCTGGGAGAGGAGTGACATCTAGTTGGCTGGATTGGGAGTCAGGTTTTATGGGTTTAATTGCTGGTTCTGGGAAGGGCTGAGAGGGAGGGCTCCTGGTTCTGCTCCTTGCAATGAAAGAGGAATCAGGTTTAGAGTAAGAGACTGGGAGCCAGGACTGCTGGGTTCTCTTAGTGACTCGGCCACTGATTCTCTGTGGGCTGGTCTACACTACGGGGGAAAATCGATCTTAGATACGCAACTTCAGCTGAAGTCGAAGTATCTAAGATCGAATTACTCACCGTCCTCACGGCACGGGATCGATGTCCGCGGCGCCCCCTGTCGATTCCGCAACTCCTCTTGGCTGGTGGAGTTCTGGAATCGATATAAGCGCTTTCAGGGATCGATATATCGCGTCTCATCTAGACACGATATATCGATCCCCAAGCAATCAGTTGCTACCCGCCTATACGGCGGGTAGTGAAGACGTAGCCTGTGTGTCACCTCTGCCAAGCCACTCCCTTTGCCTGATTTTCCCCCTGCATAAAAGGGGGCTAAAGGAAGTAACTTACTTGTGCCTAGTGCAACTGGATGGCTCTGGGCGATCTTTGTGTGTTGATGGGCTCGGCTTCCTGCATTTGACCTTTTGTGCTGGATAATTTGTCTCCCCACCACCACCACCACCCCGCCGGCCTGTGGTTTTACGATTCAGGAAGTTGGCTCAGATCTTGGAGTTTGTGGGAGTTTGTTTGGGTCTGAGCTTTGGTGTGATGGTTTGGGGTCCCCGATCAACGTGGCGGGGAGCTGTATGGAATGGCAGCCAGTGTCCCCTGCCCCAGGTGGGAGGTAGGGGGAAATGTAGGACACAGCCCAAAGCGCCCCTAGAATTTTGGGGTGTCTGGAGGTAATAGAAGTCAGTTTCACAATAAATGTTGACTTGTAAGACGTGGTGGGTCTGTGCAGTGGTGAATTAGCCAATGGGTCCATGGGGCAATGCCCAGGGGTCCCGGCCAATTGAGGAGTCCCATCCCCAGAAGACAAACACCAGGGTGGGGCGGAAGGAGTCTCTGCGTCCCAACCCAGCTCTCTGGCAGCAGGGCAGGGCAGAAGACCCAGCTTCCTGGCCCTGGCTGCAGCCCCTGGACTGGAGGAGTTCTTGCTCCCTGCTGCTGCCTCAGGGCTGGGGGAGCCCTCACTTCCAGCTGTTGTCCCAGGGCCCTACAGGGATTGGCCGGGGGGAAGAGACAGAGCTTACAGGGGTTGGGCTACAGGGAAGAGGCACAAGGTTTGAGGCTGTGGGTGGGGCCACAGGCGGAAGGTGTGGGGAGGGTGCCACCTATTTGCTTTGGCCCAGGGACCCACGAAACCTTAATCCACCTCTGTCTGTGTGGTGTGGGTCTGCCATGTTGGAGCATTGTGTTAATGTCTAGGGGAGCTGAGTGTGTAGTGTTGTGAGGTGGTGCATGAGGGGAAGTGAATGAATCATTGGGGTTAAATGGAGATTTGCATTTGTCTAGGGGGATTGTGTGTGGTTGCATTGTGTGTATGTGGGGAGTCATATGGTGTTACTGGGGGATGGGTTGTCCATGAGGTTTCACAAGTGGGGGCTTTGTGAGGCAGGGTGTGTTTGTGTGTGTGTGAATTTGAGTGTGAAATGGGGGTTGTGTGTGTGGTGTCTGAGGGTTGGGACACACACAGGTCCTTGCCAGAGGATCTCAGAGAGTAGAGTAGAGACTAATGGTTTAGATTGGGAGGAGGGCTGGAGTGGGAGCTAGGACTCCTGGGTTCTATCCCCAGCTCTGGGACGGGGTGGGAATCTCAAGTCTTGGGAAAGTTTAAAGAGACCCAGGTTTTTGAGACTGAAGCCTGAGGCCTGCTTGTGTGGAGGTGTGGGGAGCAGTGCGCCCTGCCAGGATGCCCACCAGAAGCATGGTTAGACACCAGGAAAGAGAGCCACAGCCACGCGCCTAGGCTGTTGGTTGGGATAGAATGTTTTCCTTTGTGCTTTGTTCCTGTGGTTCAGTAATCAATACCTGGGTTTGACGAAGGCTCTTTGGGGTGGCTGTAACCCACTAGTCAGAGGCTCCGAGAGGGAAGATCTGCCAGTGCTTGAACCCAGCAGGCTCGGGATGGGCCCAGCTGTAGCCCGGCGCCCAGGCCAAGAGTAGGAGAATCACAAGATTCTTCCGCAAGAGAGGCGAAGGCTGAAGGCCGGAGACCTGAGGAGGGTGTGCTCAGACAGAAAAGAGGTTTCCCACTGTTTCCGGTTTCCCACTCCCCGCCATCCGGAGCCTGTTGGTCTCCCTGGCCTGGGGCCAGATCAGAGCTGGTTCTCCTTGGAGAAGAAAGGCCCTTTGTGCCACTCCCCACCCCCATGAGCCAGCGAGTCCCCCTGCCCTGGGGCTGGATCAGAGCCACTGCCCCGTAATGGGGATGGGGAAAGGCTTGTGTCCCATTCCTCACCCCCCTGAACCAGCCAGTCTATCGGCCGTAAGGCCAGATCTGAGCCAGGGCCCCCTATAGGGGAAAGGCTCCATATCCTATCCCCAAGCCCCCCTGAGCTAGCCAGGCCTCCTGTTCTGGGACTGGATTCGAGTTGGTGCCTCTTAGAGGGGAAAGGCCCCATGTCCATTTCCTGCCCTGTGGCTGGATCCAAGCTGATGTCCCCTGAAGAGGAAAGGACCCATATCCCATTCCCAACCCCTCTGAGCTAGCCAGTCCCCCTCACCTGAGGCTGGATGGAAGCCAGCGCCCCCTAGAGGTGAAAGGTGCTGTATCCTATTCCCAGTCCTCCTGAGCCAGCCAGTCTCCCACTCTGGGGCCAGACTGGAACTAGCTAGCACCATCTAGATAGGAAAAACCCCATGTCCCATTCCCAGGCACCCTTGTGCATCCCTAGGATGGGTGGGGGGTGTCTATAACTCAGAATCCGACAGCCTGAGAATCTGGGCTGTGTTTATTTCCCTCCAAGGTGCCTCTCCCTCCCTCCTCTTTATGGTGTCCAATTAAATCTTAAAACAACTCAGGCAAACACGCAGCAGCCTCTCAAGAGGAACTGGAGGCCCACGTTCTCACGGGGCCCAGCTGGGACTGATAAGCTGGGACCTTCCAGCCCCTGGGAAACTCCTGCCCGTGATGTGTGTGACAGGGTAAGTGACAGATCCTCCAGTAATGGATGAGGGGCTTGTCTCTCCCAGGAGATTTATGCATCTGCTTATCTGAAGCTTTATTAGTCTGGGGAATTTCGCCATCATCGGAGCAGGTGACTCTGTTCCGCAATGATCCGGATGGGTCACATCTGCCCTTTAAGGTGGTGCTCCAGGGGCTAGGCTGCTGGCCCGAGACTCAGGACAGCTGGGTTCAATTTCTGGCTCTGCTGCAATTCCATTGGTGGTCATCCACTCGGTGACTCAAGTTGCGTGTCTGACAAATGGGAAGAATAATCCTGCCTTTTGCCATGACTGCAAACTCTTCAGGGCAGGAGACTGTCTCTCACTCTGTGTCTGTGCTGTGCCTGTCCAGCTGGGGATTGTGCAGCACTTAGAACCACAGGAGCCCCAGTCTCAGTCATGGGTCTGCAGCACTCAGTATGACAAAGGTTCGGATCCCCATTGTGGATCAGTGCCTGGCTCAATGGGTACCATGTGTTCACATGTGAAAGGACCTGGCAGGTCTCTGGTCCCATGGGCCATCTATGGCACTGGTCACAGAGAACCAGGAGGATCTGTATGCCAGTGTGCAAGGGAGTTTGCCACCCTGTGCACCTTTCAGAATTGCCCCAGGCAGGGAGCAGATATAAGGCGGATGTGTGGGTGGGGGGACTAGACGCTTAAAGACCTTATGGGCAGGAGAGTGGAGTTTAGTGATCACAGCTGAGCTGCTGGGAGTCAGGATCCATGGGAGGAGAGGGACTGGGAAGACCCAAGACTTCCCCTCCTTTCCCCCAGGGGAACAACTCCCTCCACTGGGGCATGCAACTCTGTACAAAGACCCTGTGGGTCCGTGGAACTCTGGCTGTGTCAAAGGGGCATGAAAACAGGCCCTGATAATGCCAGCAAGCAGAAAACAAGAGGCACAGGGTGGGGGCTGGAGATTAAGGGCTGAATGGAGGCAGTGAATGGGCCAGGCAGTGCGGGGGGGCACAAATCCTTTGGACGCATCGAGACGTGAATATAGGAGCAGACACAGCACTTGTGCCTAAGCCCTGGCCTGCCACCCACCGTATGGGGCTGGGTGGCTATTGTGGCGTCCACAGGCCCAGACTAATCCTAGCCGCATTCCTGATGGGTTGGCTAAAGGCTTCTCCCAGGGTTAGCTTATTACACCAGCCCTGGGGAGCGGGTCTAGGGCGAGAGGGGAAGAGACCCTTAAAGACCCTGGGGGCTGGGGAGCAGGGTGGAGCATTGAGGGTTGGGGATATGGGAGTCATGACTCTTGGGTTCTCTCCCCAGCACAGGGATGGGAGTGATGTCTTGTAGTTGGAACAGCGGGGCATGGGAGGCAGGAAGCCTGGGTTCTGTCCCCATTCAGGGAGGGGAGTGGGGGCAGCTGGATAGTGGGCCCTATGTGAGGCGGTGTGGGTACACCTCCCTGTGAGCACTGGGTGTGGTTGTGCATGAGGAGGGTGTTTGAATGCAAGTGGGTACATGTGTTTAGGGGAGGGGGTTGTCTGTTTGAACAGCTGCCCCATAAATGTCAGATTTAGGTTGCAATTCTCTGTCCCCTTCCCTCCTCCAGGGACTTCACAGATCCCAACCATCTAGGACCCCCCAGACCCTGTTGATTCCCTCTCCCCCACCCCACCTGGGTCTCATTGATCCTGACCCCTTACCCTGCACACACAGACACACTGACTCTGTGGCCCCTTGGATTCTGGCAGGTCGCTTCCTGCTCCGAGGCTGCCCTGGCTGCCAGCTGCCCCAGAGGAAGTACCGTTGTATTTATGGTGTGATTTACAGCACCCCAGAGTGGCAGCTGGGAGGCGAGCGTTGTAGCCACCTGACTTAGCCAAGGATCTGGAGACGGGGGCAGCTGGGAGTCAAGATTCTTGGGGTTCTGTCTGAGCTCTAGAAGTGCAGTGGGCTCTAGTGGGACAGGGTCAGGGGTGGGAGCTTAGAGTTAGGACTCTGGGTTCTCCCTCCAGCTCTGGGAAGGGAGTGGGGTGCAATGGGTTAGAGCAGGGAGGCTGGGAGTCAGGACACCTGGGTTCTATCCTCGGCTCTGGGAGGGGAGCAAGGTGTAATGGGTTAGAGTGGAGGGCTGAGTCAGGACTCCTAAGTTCTCTCCTCAGTTCTGGGAGGGGAGTGGGTTCCTGTGTTCACTTGTTTCCTAGCATTTTCTTCCCCCTTTGTGGTCTCCAGGACTTGGCTCTTCCTTTTGGCATCTGGGTCCAGCTTGTCCCTCCTCCCACTCTGGCCCAGGATTGACAAGGGGATAACCCTCTGCCCAATCATGGTTCAGCTCCTCCCATGGTACTGGCATTCCCCTCCCCCCACGTGGGGCTGTGTCCCCGTGGTGTGATGTCACCAGAGGAATGACCCAGGTTCTTCCAGGCTCTGTCAATCAGTGTGGCAGAGACTAGCTGGCATCAGGGATCGGGGCTCTCCCCAGGGTGGGCACCTGCCAAGCGGTGAGTCAGAATACCATCTGCCCCTGTCACCTGCCTTCAGGTGCCAGCATGAGCAAAAGGGGCAGAGTCAACTGGGGACTTCCAGGGTACCCCAGAGATGCTGGGGAGGGGTGGAACAGAGGGCATGGGGGTTCAGGAGCAGGGTGGGGGAGTTGAGGGGAGGCAGGGTCTGGGTGAGGAGAAGCTGGAATTGTAATATAAGGGTTGGCGAGCAGGAGAAGGCTGGGAGTTGGGGGCAGAGTCTGGGTCAGGTGATGCTCAGGGTTTGGGGCCAGGGAAGGTCTGGGGGTGGGGTGCAGGGGATGAAGCGAGGCTGCAAAGGGGCTGGGGGATTGGGGTGATTAGGGGAGCCAGAGGGGATGCAGGGCTGGGAGGTAGGAAGGTCTGGGTGGAGGTCTGGGGGGGGGGGCGCGCAGGAAGAGGCTTGGAGGCAGGGGTTTAGGGGGGAGCTGGGGTGGGAAATGCAAGGTAGCAGGGAAGGTCTGGGTGGAGGATATAGGAGGGCTGAAAGGAAGCAGGGTCTGGGTGGGAGGATGCAGGGGATGGCTTGTGGGAGACAATTGGAGGATGCTGAGGGAGGCAGGGTCTGGTTTGGGAGATGCAGGGGGGTGGGGCAGAAGGGAGGCAGGAGAATTGTCTGTTTACTATAAAGTTAAGCCAGTGTGAGAGCCACAGATCCCAGAATCCCCATGTTGCCCCCTTCCAGCCAACACTGTGGGGGTTGTTAGGTGCCCATTGCCCCAGCCTCTTGCTTTCTTCCCCCGACACAGCCTATTCCTAGTAGTTGTTCCAAGGGGTTTGGGAGGGGGCTGCGAGAAGGGGGGTTGCACTCTTGTGTCAGGGTAACAAAATGGGGAGCAGCCTCCTGGTCATGTAGGAGTCGGGGACGGGGGTCTGAGGCAAGGGCTGCCTAGTCCAGGCCTGAGAGATCACTGGGGAACAGGGATCTCAACCGGAGAGCTTGGAGGGGTCAAGGTGGGGTTGTCATAGCCCAGGCATGGGGGGCGGAATGGCCTGCCACAGCCTAGGGCAGCGAGGGGATCTCAGCAGAGGCAAGGCTGGGGTAGGGACAGGGCTGTCTCAGAGAGGGAACTAGGAGATCTGCCATAGCTCAGGCCTGGGTGGATGTGGGGACAGGGATCTCAGCAGGGGATGTGGGAGCTGTGGAGGGTTGGGGGCACTGTGTGTGGTGGAGAACAGGGAGCTGTTAGATTTGCATCAGGCCTACACGCGTCTCCCAGCTGCCTTCTCAGGGAGCAGCCAGGGCTCTGTTTGTTTTGGCCAGGGACCATGGGGGGGAGAGTTTGCTTGGCGGGGGGGAAGGGAACCTTTGCCCCACTGGCACCTCTGCCTACAGCCCTTAAATGGCCCTGTACCCTCCCCCAACCTGCCAGCCCAAGGTCCACCAGCTGGGATCTCTGCACAAGCCAGCTGTATTAACCCCTTCCCTGCTTCTGCCCCATGCTTAGTCTGGGGTTGAGGCAGACCTCCCCCGCCCCCCACCAATGCAGAGCAGGACCCACTGAGAAAAGCCAAAGAAGGAGCAGGTTGGGGGAGTCAGTAGGGGGTGCTCTCCCCTCACCATCAGTGCTGATCCCAATGCCCTAGTGTGGTGCTCGGGGGTGCTGTGCTGCAAGTAGTGGGGCAGGTTCTCAGTAGGGGGCGCTCTCCACTTGTATTCATTGTTGACCCTAATGCCCCAGAGTGGTACTGGGGGTGCTGTGCTGCAGGAGGGAGCACGGCACACGACAGACTCCCGAACTCCCATGCGTCCGATCTTTTTTGCAGACTCCCAACAACAATGTCCTTCTCTGGCACCAATCTCAAGCTGGAGCGGCTAGAGGAGCAGCAGTTGGAGGGCCCTGCCTACCAGCTAAGCCAGCCTAGGGGCTGCGGTGACATGGCGGGCCCTTACCCTGACAGTGATCTCATTTCCCAATGGCTGCGCAGGAGTGTGAAGGCCAAGCTGGCAGAGGCCTGTGACTCAGGCGAGTCTTCCCAGGGAGACGGGGAGGTCCTGGGGAAGAGAGGTCTTGATCCAGAAGGTGCCAAGGACTTTGCCTGGGCCAAGCGGGCCCGGGTAGAGAACATTGTGTGCAGCATCAGCAGCTCGTATGGTGATGAGGGTCTGGAAGAAGGGGGCACCGGGTACGGCCGCTCCCGCCGGGCCCGGGAGCGGAGCCAGCTCAAGCTGCAGCTGGAGAAGATGCGTGAGCAAGTGTTCCAGCTGCAGGAGAAACTGTGCCAGATCTACAGCGGGGTGGCACGAGAGGAAGGAAGCAATGTGGGAGCAGCCTGGTCCCAGGAGCCAGGCAGAGTTGGAGCCAGCACCCAGCGTCCTGGGGGAGGGAGTAGGCACCCTGGCACCCTGGCTGAAGCCCTGAAGGAGGAGCTTGGGGCAGCCATGACCCAGGTGGTGGACACAGTCGTGCAGGTGTTTTCCCGCCAGCAACCCCCACCGGAGGAGGCACCCTGCAGTTACCCAAGTGACCAGACAGAGGCACTGCCCCTAGTGGTGCGGAAGAGCCTGCCCCGTGCCTGCCCTGAGCTGGTGGCCGGCACCTTCCCCCAGCCCATGGCTGTGCCCCCATACCTGTCGGCCTTCAAGGACAGAGCAACGGGAGAGGCCTACTGGGAGGGTGTGAGCCTGCGCACCAAGCTGTCCTCACGCCACCTGCTGCAGCCACACTGTGCCCTCTTCCAGCTGGCAGGGCCGACTGACCACCAGCTCCCCAAGAGCCAGGCCACAGAGACGCACCATGGCCTGGAGCCAGCCCTCTACAAGCCCTCAATATCCTTTAATAGCCAGCCAGGACTCGGGGTAGAGTGGGGAGAGGGTCTGATCCCTGCCCCCCACTTCCCCCACACACATCCTGCCCCCAATTAACCCACATACCTCACACACACACACACATATCCTGTCCCCCACTGACCCATGCACACACCCTGCCCACAACTAACCCACACACATTCACCCCCTCATACATGCCCTGCCCCCCACACTCTGCCCCAAACTAACCCACACACATTCACCCCCATGCACATCCTGACCTCCTCACAGTCTGACCTCCACACACTGCCCCGAACTAACCCACACACATTCCCTCCCCATGCACACATTGACCCACACACTGTGCCCCCCAACCCACACATACACACTGCCCCCCCAAACCCTGCTCCCAACTAACCCACACATATTCATCCTCCCTGCACAACCTATCCTCTGCTGACCCACCCCCCACACACACCCTGCCCCAAACCAACCAATGCACGTTCACCATCTATTCACACACTGTTTCCCATAGACCCACACACGGGCATCCCCCTGCTGAACTCCCACATACTGGCCTCTGCCTCATATACACTTACTGACCTGGACATCCCCACACAGTCTCTTCCTTCTCCCTCCCCTGGCCCATGTGCTGCATACACCACCCCCTATACACACACTCCTGTCCCTCCATCTCCCGCACACCCTATACACTGAGCCCTGCCATTAGCTCAGCCAGCCCCCCTCCCCTGGCCCTGCCCTGCTCCACTCCACACCTGCTAACATCTTGCTGCCACCTGTGAGGCATTGACAGGGCAGGTGTTAGAATCACCTGCTCCCCCAACACCACCCACCCACTGCTAGTCCCCTGAGGCCTGGGGTAGGTTTAATGGTTAACCAGGCTGAGCCGGACCCTAAGCTGATTGCACCAGTCGGAAACAGCTTCCTCCTGAAACCCACTATGCATCTGCTGGGAATAATCCTCAGGATTAGTAGGGGTGGGCTGGCAAAGATACTGCCGCTGCCCCCTCCCCCACTGCCTCCCACCCTACATGCTGCCCCCTCCCCCGCTGTCCCCTGCACTACCCACTGCCCCCTCCCCCTGCTGTACACCCTGCCCGCTCCCCCCGCTGCCCCTTGGTCTACACACTGCCCCTCCCCCAACTGCCTCCTGCCCTACACACTGCCTCCTCCCTCAACCTCCTCCCTCCCCACACGCTGCCCCCTCCCTGACTGCCCTCTAGCATACACACTGCCCCCTGCCCTACACACTGCCTCCTCCCCCTGCTGTTCCCTGCCATTCATGCTGCCCACTCTCCTGACTGCCTCCTGCCCTACATGCTGCCCCCTCCCTCAACTATCCCCTGCCCTACACATTGCTCCTCCCTGACTGGCTCCCCATGCCGCCCCCTCCCCTGAAACCCCCCATACACACTGCTCAACACACATTCAACCCACACACACAACCTGCCTTCCACTGACCCCTCTCTCCCTTGACTGCCTAAGCCGAGCTGCCGGGGCAGGGATAAGAGATTGAGAGGTGAAATTCGTGGGGTACAATGGGGAAATTGGGACTGGGAGTCAGGACTCTCCTGGGTTCTATTCTCAGCTTGTGGGCAGCGGTGACTGCTTTCTTTGGGGGGGGAGGTGTCTGCTCTCTGGAGGGCCTTTGACTGAGGTGCTCCCATTATAGCCCTTCCCCTGGTTGCTCCTTAATCCCATCATTCCCAGGAGGGCCTCACCCCTGTGCACTTGAAGAAGGCCAAGCTGATGTTCTTCTACACTCGCTATCCCAGCTCTGGGACGCTCAAGACCTATTTCTCCGATGTCAAGGTGGGTCCCTCGGAACCTCCCCAACTCTGGGACAGTTTAACCGTGGACCCTCCCCATGGATTATGGCCCATGCAGATCCTCTAGCAGCATCCATCTGTGGCGGGAGGGTCTCTTGCCCCTTCCCCACCTCTAATCCTGTTGCCAGAAACAGACACTTAGGTAGATCATGTGATGAGAGATGCAGGGGGCAGGGGGATCGCAACCCCTCCTTGCCAGGGAATGGGCAGAACAGGAATCAGCCTCCTCTTTTCCCAGAGTCATAGGGGACAGCACAGGGGGATTGGACCTCCCTTTTCCCAGAGAGTCGGAGGGCAGGGAAGGTGAGTCACTCCTCCTTTTCAGTGAACTGGGGGACTGAGGCCCAGGGCTGTGTTGATGACAATGTCTCTCTCCTCTTGCCGTCCCCCTAGTTCAATCGCTGCATCACATCCCAGCTCATTAAGTGGTTCAGCAACTTCCGGGAGTTCTTCTATATCCAGATGGAGAAGTTCTCACGCCAAGCATTGAGTGATGGGGTGCTCAGTGCTGAGACGCTGACTGTCACCCGGGACTCAGAGCTGGCACGTGTCCTCAACCAGCACTACAACAAAGCCAATGACTACGAGGTGGGAAGGGGACCCGGCAGCAGGGAGGCAGGCAACGTGGGGTGCACAGACTGGGTGGAGATTTGGGAGGGGCCCCGTCAGTGGGGCAAGTGGATGGGAAGTGGAGCACAGGCCAAGGTGGGGAATGGGGAGGGATTCCAGCTGAGGTGAGGAGTCCAGGCCTGGAGTGATCTTGGCAGCATGGGAGCAATTGACAAGAGAAAACTGACCTTGGGGGAAGAATAAAAGAGCCCAGATAAAACCCCTCCTGCGTCAAGCTTCACCATTCCTGATGGGGTGATGCCCTTGTGTCTTTTTTCCTCCCACCCAGATCCCCAGCAAGTTCCTGGAGGTCTCCCAGGTCACCCTGCGTGAGTTCTTTAGTGCCATCTCCCAGGGCTGTGATGCTGACCCCTCCTGGAAGAAATCCATCTACAAGGTTATCTGCAAACTGGAGTGCGACATCCCCGATGCCTTCAAATCCCCCCACGGCCTGCCGGACACTGTGCATGAGTGACTGGGGGAGGGGTGCTCCAGAGTTGGGGTCCTTGGTGGGGGGTAGGGGAGGAGGGCTCTGGTAATTTATTTCTGATGTGATCCACTATGTCGCTAAGTTGCTGGCTGAGGTAGGGGTGGCCTTGACACCACCCATGTTTCAAAATTATCCTCCCCACACATATCAGAGGTGGTTTCATTGGGAGAGTGTGGGGGAGTGCAGGCCAGGGAGGGATCCCAGCAGTGGGGGAGGCAGGCGGCATGGGGAGCACAGGAAGGGATGGGGGAGGGATCCCAGCAGTAGGGGAGGGAGGCGGCAGCATGGGAGGTGCAGCATGGTGGAGGCAGGCTTGTGGGAGCACAGGCGGGGGATGGAGGAGGGATCCCAGCAATTTGGGGGGGAGGTGGTGTGGGAAGCACAGGCTGCGGGTGGGGCCAGAAGAGAGATCTCAGCAGTGTGGGGTGGGGCGTGGAGCCCGGGAGGGATCCCAGCAGTGAGGGAGGCAGATGGCATCGGGAGCTCAGACGAGGTGCAGGTGAAAGTTTCTTCTTGGGATGGGATCTACAGCTAGGAACAGTACCCACATAGGGCCCATCCACAGCTGAAGCAGCGGCCAGGGCTGGCTTTAGGAAGCGCGGGGCCCAATTCGAACAGTTTCGACAGGGCCCCGGCAGGGAAAACCAAACAAAAAACGAAACACGTAAAAAAAACGTGGGGCTTGTACTCACTGGGCGGTGTTCCGAGTCTTCAGCGGCGCTTCGGTGGCGGGTCCTTCACTCGCTCCAGATCTTCAGCGGCACTGAAGGACCTGCTGCCGAAGTACCGCCGAAGACCCAGAACAAGCAAAGGACCCACCGCAGAAGTGCTGCTGAAAACCCGGAGCGCCACCAGGTGAGTAAAAATTTAAAAGGCGCCTCTAGCCAGGGAAGAGATTCTCACTAGGCGCGGGGCCCGATTTGGGGGAATTGGTGGAATTGGCCTAAAACCGGCCATGGCAGTGGGTGGTTTGTGTTAGTGGCTGCCCTTGCCCACATCCAGGGGTCTGAGGCCTGTGGAAGGAGGGAGAGGGGTGGGATGGGTGGGGAGAGGGGCTTGTGCTTCCCAGTGTATGTATTGCTGAGACTTCATGCTCCCTCTGGAGCCTGCCAATAAAGACACATTGAAAAGCTGCTGTGTCTGTCTCCTGGGGCTGGGCTGGGACTGGGGTTAAATTCCAGTGAGTGCATGTGCTGGATCGACCTCCCCGGAGGCCTGTATGTGAGCCCAGAACGTCAGCAATTCATACTCCCCTGGTGTGGGGTTCTGGCTCTAGAGGAATTTGAAGGCAGTATGTGCAGTGGTTAGGGCACTACCTTGGGAGTCAGGACACCTGGCTCTGCCAGACTTCGTGTGACCTCGGGCATATCACGTAACCTTTCCATGCCTTGCCTTCCCCATCAAATGGGGAAAATTATCCTACCCCTTGTCTGCTTAGGTTCTTTGGGGCAGGGTGTGTCTCTTGCTGTGTGCTTGTGCAATGATGGGTAAAATGGGACTCCCGTCTCATTTGGGGTCTGTGCAGCGCCTGGCATGCTGGAGCCCCAATCTCTGGGGGGTCTCTAAACACTATTGTACACAAACAGTACCAGGCCTGAGACTGGAGTCAGGTCTCCAGTGATCTGATACTGCCTTTGAGGGGGGGCAGTGGAATGATGATTTGCTGATGCCCCTGAGGATGAGACACCGCCAACTTGTGGGGGGTTAGGAAGTGTGGAGAAAGAGAGAGAGACAGAGTGAATGTGGTGGACAATTCCCCCAGCCCTAGTCTGGATCCCCGTTAATTAAATGGCTGCCGTGCTCAGGTGGCTGAACAGCTGGTGGTGCATTTTAAAATCACAAATCTCCCCTCCTGGCCCAGCTGCAAATGGCCAGATTAATACCCCTGATTAACCATAGGGGGAGGGAGGGCTGTTGTTAGCATGATGGCCTCAAAGCCCAAGGTGCTGCAAACCTCTCTGCTGGCAGCCCCACAAGCCTGGAGCCGTCCCCATGCTGTGGAATCTGGTCCCCTAGCTTCTGTGGGGGAGGATTTCTCAGCAGAAGCTAAAGGTGACCTCGACCTGCACAATCATTGCAGGATTTTTCCAAAGCTTTCTGCTTAAGGACACCGGATAGAACTAGGGGACTTAAAGAGTTTTTGGGGAGGGGCTAGTTTGAATTAGATGGAGTGACCTGAGGGATGAGGTCTGTGCCCCAGAGGGTCTCAGGGCCCAGGAGTCTCCTGTTTTGATTCTGAGAGGGGGTGGAATTTGACAATGACTCTTAAAATGCAGTAACTGGTGGCCACCGCGCAGGGAGGGAGGGTGGAATGAGATATTGGGTCTATCAGCTCTGGGTACCAAT
This sequence comes from Chelonoidis abingdonii, assembly GCF_003597395.2. Lineage (NCBI taxonomy): Eukaryota > Metazoa > Chordata > Testudines > Testudinidae > Chelonoidis > Chelonoidis abingdonii. The sequence continues at coordinate 8,884,421 of NC_133785.1, forward strand.
CTCTATCCAACCTCAGGTCAGAGGGAGTTGGGGGAATGGGCGATGGCTGCTCCTTATACAGGGATCCCTCAGGTAGCAGCAAGATGCGGCCGCTATTTATACAGGGATCCTTCGCCTGGCACTGAGATGTAGCTGCTGCTGGGATAGGCACAGCAGCGTTAATACAGGGCTCCATCCCTCATCAGTGCTGAGAGGCAGCCATCTCTGGGGAGGGGCGTGGGAGCCATTTACATAGGAATTTCTTGCCCAGTGCTGAGATTCAGCTGTTTCTGGGGCAGGGAAAGCACAGAAATGCTACCCAACAGCTGGGACAGCAGAAGCAGTACACTCCTGTAACCAGCTAGTACGGTCGGAGGTAAAATTGAATTGGCCATGTTGGAATTTGGCCAGATAGTGGGGGCTCTTGGGAAAAGTGCTAGGCAAGTTTAGTGACCAGGAGGTGTCAGTGAACCTCATTTTGAAATCTCACGTTAAGGTCAGCAGCACAGCACCCCTTAGCTGGGGAACTGGGGTCAGCACTGATTGTGATGGGAGAGTGCCGCCTACTGAGCCCCCTGTCCCACTCCCTGCACAGCATTGACTCAGCCTCCCCCTGTTTAGCAGTGCTTAGCTAGGGAATTATACCACCGCCCTTAGCCACTGGCCACAGGGGTGAGAGAGGGGATGGCAACCCATAGCTGCTGTGCTGCAGTGACCAAGAGGAACTGCGGGCCAGCAATCTGGGGTGGAGCAGAGAAGAGGCTGCCTACCCAAATCCAGGGGTGGCTGTAGATGGGTCCCATTTCAAAGTGGCTGGAACTAACTTTTCTTCCTTTGGCTTTCCCAGCCCCAATCCCTGCAGGAAAGAGTGGGAGACACCTAGGACCCGCAAGCTGGGAGCTGCCATCGCTACAAGGCTGCTTCTACTCCACTGGGGCTGGTAGCTGCCCCTGTAGTTTCGGGACAGAGACCCCAGGGTACGTGAGAGCTGTCGGTTTGGGACAGAGCCCTCGTTATGTGCAACTGCTCTTTCAGTCTGTGCCAGCATGTGGGGCTTGCTGGGCTGGAGGGTCTCCCCCTCCCTACTGGCGCTCCTGCCTGTAGCTGTGTCTGGCACCTTAAAACCAAGGGCCAGAGGCTTACTTGCAAACTGAGCCTTGTGAAAACTGTGCAGGCCAAGATGGCCGCTGTGCCATGGTAGCTGGGCCCGACAAGTATGGCCTAAGATGGCCTCTGCGCCATGGTACAGGGCCTGACCCGTGTGGCCCAAGATGGGCGCCATGCCATGGTAGCAGGACCCAGTCCATGTGGTCGAAGATGGCCACCGTGCCATAGTAGCCGTGATGGCCACTTGTCCAGGTTTTCCCAGGATTGTCCCTGCCCTGGGATGTCTGTCCAGGTGCTCAGTACACACTGCAAGCTGTCTGGTTTTATGGGCTCAGGATCATCCTGGTGTGGCAGGCTGACAATTTCCTGCAGTGTCCTGACTGAATGTTATTGAATTAAGTTCAAACTTCTTGAATTTGTTTTAACATCTTTGCACTCCATGTATTGAAAATGAGATGGTATCTGTGTTACTGCAGAATTGCATGTATTTCCACGGATGGGTCAATAGGAGAACAGCAGGAGGTGGTTAAGGAAATTCACCCAGGGCAGCCTGTAACATCTCCAGAGGAGACACCCCTTGGAGAGCTGCGCATATATGAGATCAAACTGGATTCTCCAGGGCCCAACAGACAAAGAAAGGGTTCTTGGATAAATAGCCTGGTTTTAACCTGACTCAAGGCCTTCTTTCTGATCGAGCAAACAGACAGGACCCCAGTGCACGGAGGGCCCCAATCCTTAGAGTAGGGTTGGAAGGACGGGGCCGACTGGGCTTGTTCTGAGCTAAAGCTGTGATGATCTTGTAACCGCAAGGAGACTCCTTGGGTCAGGCAGGAATGGAAGAACAGTTCCTTCCAGAATCCATGTTCGGTTTGGGGTTCCTGGTAAGCAAATTAGCATGCGGGTGGATTCTTGTATTGTTTTGAATATGTTTTCTCTGTAGTGCTTTTTACCTTAAGAATAATGGAGGCCTACCTAGGAAGTGCTGGAGGGTACCTCATAACTGTGCAATGATAGGTGTTAACTGTCTCTAAAGAGAAAGCAAGCAGGTTTGGCTTGGGCAAGGTGCCTCTGCTGCAGAGAACATGATGCAGGCAAGGACCTGTGCAGCTTGCAAATCTCCTGGTTAGAAGGGAGAGAGCTGTGGGTCTCCAACAGGAGAGTAAAGAGCTGAGGAGTGGAAAGCTTGTGGGTGAGGACACTTGCTGGGCCACTGAGGGGAAATACAGGCGCAGTTGCCCTGGACTGTGACATCTGGATGTCCTGATTTTTGTATCTCAGAGGTAGCAGCCCCTATAGTGGGACCCACATGGTTCAGCATGGCTACCATGCCACAGTAGCAGGGCCTGTGTGTGCTGAGAGGTGGGGGTACATTGTTATTGCTGTTTTGGAGACAAGGAAAATGAGATGTGGAGAGGGAATGGGACTTGGATTTGAGGCAGTGGCTGAGATGGAGACAGAGCCCAGGAGCTCTGACTCCCAGCACCCACATTGGGCTAATTACAAGACCCCATGCCCTTCCCAGAGATGGAGATAGAACCCAGAAATCCTGACCCCCTCCCCTCCCGCTCCATGTTGTGGTTGTGGGGCCTTTAATGGCCCCAATGCTGTGGTAGCAGGGCTCACTGGGCCCAGGATGATCACCCTGTGCCATGAACAGTGTTCCCAACTCACAGTATTGGTGTGAGTGACAGGATGAATTTCTGGAGCCCAACTGGTAATGATATGAGAAGTTCCAGCCTCGACTTTGCTGGCTTCCAGCCATGTGCTCCTCCAGGAGGGAGGGAGCAAAGATCCCAGCAGCTCAGCATGGCTCCACTCCCTCCTCACCCTGAGATTGATCCCCATCCGGCTTGGGAAGGGAGGAGTGAAGAGCCCCTGGAGTTACCCTTCCCAGCCTGGAAGGGGGAGGGGGACCATGCTACAGCCCCAGCGCCTGGGAGAGGGGGCTGAAGAACCCCAGGAGGAGCAGAGTTCAGGCTGGGGGTGCTGAACTGAGGAAGGGGCTGGGGGGCAAGGGATAGGCAGATGTTGGGGTGAGAGCTCAGGCAGCAGGGACCAAAATCACCATACCTGTGAAATTTGGTAGAGTGGGTGACACCACTTGTCCCCCCATCCCCACTGGGGTGGGCTGGAGGAGTTTCAATATTGACAGACTGAAAACTACAATCTAGTCTTTTAAAGCAACAAAACCCCCTTGGTGTGTGGGCCAGTCCCATGGGATCAGAGTCGTGAGTTTTGATCTCGTGGGGTGGGCAATATTGTGGGTGTGAGTGAGGCCCAGGGGCCGCATCATGGCTGCCCTACCCGTGGTGGCAGCAGTGCCTGTGGGTCCAAGATAGCCACTGCACTGTGGTAGCAGAGCTCCTGCGGGTCAAGATAGCCTCCCTGCACCATTATGAGCTTCACCTTCCACTCTTCCCACCAATCACATGAACAAACAGAAGCACCCACTGCTGTCATCTGTTCCTTTAATAATCCAGGCTGGGTTAGGGAGTGGGGTGCAGGCTAATGAGTCAGGGGTCCCAAGGAGAGCAGGTTACCCCAGTTCACTGGGATTTGGGGATGTCATGCACTTCCTCCCAATGCCCACACTAGCGGATGCCATCAGCTCAGCACAGGGCACGGAGGGGGCATTTGGCATGGATGGGGTGCCAGGACTGCCCCTTGGGTAGGATAGTTGAGCTGTGTAGGCTGCTGGGTTTTGAATGACAGGGTTGGACTGGGGTGGACCCCAAGATTTTAGGCCATGGCTTCCAAGGTGGAGGCAGCGCTCTCCACAGCCTGCACAACGATGGTGAGGTGCTTCCGGACTTGGTCCCAGTCCCCTGTCTCCAGGGCACTGGTGTAGGCGTCGGCCAGTCCTGGGAAGGTGGCTTGGTCAGAGGATTTGGATGCCCAGATCACATGGCTGAGGGGTTGGAAAGAGAATGGGAGAGGTCAGTATCATGTTACCACTGTGATACACATGGGGAAACTGAGGCATGGAGAGGTGGAGGGGCTTCCCCAGGGTTATGCAGGGAGTCAAAAGCAGAGCTGGGAATAGACCCCAGGTGTCCTGAATGTCAGCCCGCCCCCATGCTTGAACCACTCGACACCACTCCCCTTCCAGAGTTGGGCATAAAACCCAGGAGTCAACTCCTAGCCCCCTGGCTGTAAGCCCTAATCTCCACTCCAGACCCCTCTTCTTTAACCACTAGACCCCGTGGCTCTCCTACACTTCATTCTCTTGCTGATGCCCTTTCACCCAGCACATTTCAATCAGGATCCACCAGGGATTGGTGAGGATAGGCCCTTGGGAATGGAACCCAAGTGTCCTCCCCAGCCCCCTAGATGGCATTACCTGTAATAATACTGGTTGGGGAAGGCCTGGGGGTTGAGGAAGGCCCTTTCCAGCAGCATAATTTGGTCATTCACCATCCGGATCTGGAGAGGACTGGAGTGGGTGGGAAGCAGAGACCAGAATAGGATTAGGGACCCCCTTACATCAGATGCCCTGTGGGGGGCGCCATCATCTCATCCAGCCTTGCCTGCTGCTCTCCAGGCCTGTGACCTTGTCCCAACCTTTTCCTGTCTAGAGGACTGGAGGAGACCCCCACCCAAGTACCATTGCCAGAGGGGTCTCCACTAAGGACAACAGACCCCTTCTTCTCTGGGTCCAAGGTTCACATGCTCTTTGTAGATAGGGGAGACTCCCCAGCCCCCACAGGTGGCATGTTTGCACAAGCATGTGTATGTAAACATGCTAATATGTGTGACCACTCCCTGCAGGACTGTGCCTCCAGGCTGTGCACCCATGCTGTTGTATGGAGGCAGGCATGGACACCCACCAGTGCAATTGCACATGCAGTCAGGGACAGGTCTCACCTGGGAGACTCCTCCTCCTTCAGCTTCATTATCCGCTGGTTGAAGTCAGCAGCCACTGATTTGAACTGACCAATCGCAGCCTTCAAAGGCTCTGAAAGGCAGGCAGGACCAAGTGTAAGGAAGCAGGTCTGCAGCCCCTTCTCCCTATGGTCCCCATCAGCACCTTCCCCACACTAATCTGGGCTCTCCAGAGAAGCCAGGCTATGGGCCCCCTAGGGCAGGGGTTAGCATTGACTGAGCGGGGAGAGCACCTCTTGCTGAACCCCCCCATCTTGCAGCACAGCAAGAGAGAGATTGTTGGGGATAGCACCCAGGAGTCCCGCCTGCCCCAAGAGAGAGGTTGTTGGGGATAGCACCCAGGAATCCCGCCTGCCCCGAGAGAGAGATTGTTGGGGATATATACCTATCTCCTAGAGCTGGAAGGGACCTTGAAAGGTCATCAAGTCCAGCCCCCTGCCTTCACTAGCAGGACCAAGTACTGATTTTTGCTCCTGATCCCTAAGTGGCCTCCTCAAGGATTGAGCTCACAACCCTGGGTTTAGCAGGCCAATGCTCAAACCACTGAGCTATCCCTCCCCCCTCAAGCACCTAGGAGTCCCCCCCGCACCGGGAGAGAGATTGTTGGGAAAGCACCTGGGAGTCCTGCCCACCCACACCAAGAGAGAGATTGTTGGGGATAGCACCCAGGAGTCCCTCCCACCCGCACTGAGAGAGAGATTGTTGGGGATAGCACCTAGGAGTCCCGCCCGCACCGAGAGAGAGATTGTTGGCATTGAGGTTGGCCAGGAAGTCCCCCTGGGTGGCTGCGCTGTACAGCTCATCCAGCTTCTCTCCATAGTCGCTCACGTTGAGGGGGAGGATGAGGCTGTCGGCCAGCCGCAGCAGCACATTGCCGACCGTCCGGGCCACAGCCTGGTGGCTAGTGAACCCTGTGGGGATAAAGGGATTAGATGCATCCTAAATCTCCCCCGGCACTACCCAGGCCCCCATGCCTGCCCAGAGTGAATGCCACACCCCTTTACCTGGGTCAATGAACCTGTCAGCATAGTCGAAGGTATCGAAGGCCGTGTGGTAGGCGGGGTAGATCCGAGCAGATGTCTTGTTCTAAGGGAGGGAAGGGGCAAAGCACCTGAAAACAAAAGGGGCACAGATCCCAAGGCCCCCTCTTTCCCCTAGTGCGCTGAGATCCCCAGCAAACCCTCCCCTGGATTCACACTGGGGTCAGCACCGTGAGGGACAGTGCCCCCTACTGAGCAGAGGGTAGCAGCAAGATAGCCCAGTGCTGCATTCCCCCTGCCTCTTTTCCGGCGCCCAATAAATGCCCCGTGTGGGCAGGGATCTGGGATTGAGGCCGTGTCTGTCAGGAGGAGGTGGCTCAGGCAGGATCATCCCAGAGCAGCAGGTGACCTTACCCTGTCATAGGTGTAGGCGATGTCCATGGAGGTGATGCCCAGGTAATGGATGAAGGAGGCATAGTCGCTCCCGGCACCCAGGGACCCTAAGCTGTGCGGGGGATGAAGAGGGGTGAGTGACTCGGGGCCGGGGAGGGGTGGGAAGGGTAAGCATCCCTGGGTGGAGAGCAGAGTTTGCCATCTCCTGCTGTGCTGATGTGGCCCCTGCCTATGGGGGCAGATCCCCAAGCCCGCATTCTTTGGTATGTTCTGTGGCTGGGGTCATGGTTCAGAGTTGCCCAGGCTCCTGGTATTCTCCCTCTCTGCCACCCCAGATCAGACCAATGGGCCTGTTTTGCTCAGTATCCGCTGCCGTGGATCAGAACAGGGGGCCCATCCAGTCCAGTATCGCCTCCACATCTGCTACTCCCCCAACAATGAAGCTTTCTCTTCAATCTGAGCCACAGAAGGAGGTGGGGAGGAGACGATCTTGGCCCCTTTCCTGTCCCTCCCTCTCCCTATAATCCACCGTTGGAGTTGGGGGGGAGGGGGCTGGATGGTGGATCCCACTGACTTGGGGACTCACTTGGGAATTACGCCATAGCTGGGGCTGATGCGGCTGAAGTGGTTTCTCCAGTTGTCATAGACCGACATGGAGGAGCTGGCCGGGGTTTGGACCTAGAAAAGGTGCACATGAGTCAGGCTCCCCTGCAGTAGGAGAGGGGATGGACACACACACCTTCCCCACCACAGATCCACCCTGGTACCTGCTTGGCAGCTGCAAAGATGACGCTCTGGGCAGGTGGCGTCCCCTGGGCTCTCAGAGTGGCGTTGGCTGTGGAAAGCACGGGTGAGGCAATGTTAGGGGCTGTACTGGATCATACAGGGCGACCCACCGCTCCCCGGGGCTCTGGGGCACCAGCTGACCCACAGCACAGCCGGACCGGCATCCCCTGCACTCTCCGCCACCTGCTTACATTTGGGGGGAGAGTGCCCTCTTGTGTGCACCTTTGCACATTTGCACTAGTTCGTGCTCCTAGCTCTCATTTGTTTACACTGGTACCGACTGATTGCATGCTCTTGCACTTGCATTGAGTCGCATGCTTGTGGCCACATGTCCAACTGCATGCTCTTGCATGTGTGCTCTCATTTGCGCTTGTGTCAATTGCACACATGCTCTGCTTTTCATGGCTGTTCAGTTGTACCCTCTGGCACGTGTCCTCTTGCACACATATTCAGTTGCATGCAGGCTCTTTCACTTGTGCCCGTCTGATTGCACGTGCACTCTCACACGCACGCTCCCTTTCCTCCCTTCCTCCCCACAAATACCCCAGCCCGCCTGAGCCCAGTGTCGCGGCCCTTCTACACAACGCAGAGAAGGAGATGGTGCAGCAAGAGCGGAGGAGGGAAGGCAGGACAGACGGACGCTCACCGAAGACGGAGATGTCCACGTTGATATAGGCCACACTCCGCTCCCGCAGTTTGCTGTAGAATTCCTGGGCAAGGGAGAGACCCAGCAGTTAGTGCAATGGGGCCGGGTGAGCTGCATGGGTCTGATCTGAGCTGGTGGAGCCCATGGGTCTGGTGCAGAGAGGAGGGTTCCCAAGAGTGACAGTCCCATTGTAACTATCCTGATCAGCTACAGTACCTTCAGGACATGCCTGGGTGCAGGTCTGCTTGGATTGAGCAGGGGGCAGCAGCCACATCCACCCACCCTCCCATCTTATTCCCTCCAAAGAGGAGCCGCCTTCAATCCCCGTCTCTCTTGGGTTTTTACCTCCGTGTACTCGGTGGAGCCGATCAGACCAAACTCCTCAGCCCCCCAACTGCCAAAGATAATGGACCTTCTGGGGCGCCACGTCCCTGTGGAGAAACACACACCCTGGAGAGTCAGACATAGTGGTTAGAGCAGGGCAGTTCTGGGAGTCAGAACTCTTGGGTTCTGCCACTGATGTGCCGGCTGACCTCGAGGGCAAGTCCAATCTGTGCCTCAGTTTCCCTAGCTGTGCACTGGGGATAGTTGCACCCCTGTGCACCCCCCAGACCCTCATACCTTCTTTCAGCATCTTGCCCAGCACGCGGGTGATCTCCAGCATGACAGCCGTCCCACTGCTCGGGTCGATGGCTCCATGCACCCAGCTGTCCCGGTGATTGCCATACAGGACGTACCTGTCTGGGGGGGCGAGTAGAGAGACGGAGCCCTGCTGCTGATTGGGGTGTGGGAGGGCATGCACGGGTGTGGGGAGGACTGCTCAGGGTGGAGTGTGGTGGGGGGAGCTTGCTGGTTGTGAGCCTGGATGGTAAAGGAGCAGTGTTGGAGTGGGGTGGGGAGCTCAGTAAGGGTCACTGGGGAGCACTCTTGGGCATGGTGGGAAGAGAAGCCCACTGAGGGGTGCTCCAGGGCATGGATGGGGGACAGAATGAGAGGTTGGGGGAATGGGCATGGAGAGAGGTGGATCCCAGTATGGTGGATGGGGCAGGGTGGAGGACACTCCTGGCCTGTGGGGTGGGAGAGAGGGGGCTGGGGAAATGGGAGTTGGGGGGGTGGGAGTGGCGGTAGGTGTAGGGGTGCTTGGTGGTGGTTCGGGGTGAGGAACACTCACCAGGTTCCTCGCTGCCCCGGATGAAGCCCATCACATTGGAGGAGTTCTTGATGACCCTCTGGTTGTGGACGTTTACCTGGACGTCGCTGTAGGGAGAGCGGGAGGAGCTGGGGTCAGCCCAGTGGGGGTTGGGATGTGTGTGTCAGGGTCAGTGCAGTTGGGGGTTGACGTGATGGGGTCTAGAGAGGGGAACAGGGCATGGAGGAATTGGGGCCAGCATGGGAAGAGCCTAGGGGAGGTTGGGGGGTCAGGGTCATTGCAGTGGGGGTCAGAGAAGGGAAACTGGTATCAATGTAGTGGGGTCTGGGGCAAGTTGGTGCAGCTGGGGGGGTCTGGAGAGCAGAGATGGTGCAGGAGGAAGTTGGGATCAGTGCAAGGGGAATGGAGAAGAGGGGATTTGAGGTCAGCTAAGGCCTTGATGAGGTGTCTTGAAACCTGTTCAGATTGTGATAACTTTAAATTCCCAGGGATTTTTCTCATCCTGCTTGCAGGCAGGGGGCTCAGTAGTGACGCGTGGATCTGGGCCTAGCAGCAGTCAGACTGCAGAAAGCCAGCCTGGCGTAAGGTGGGTGAGCTGTGCCTCTGGGCTTTAGGAGCAGCCTGCTTTGTCTCTCTCTGAGTTTGAGTTCTTGTTCTGACTCCTGAGACCTAAAATAGTGGACTGTATGATTTGATCTAACTTCTCTGTGTCTGCTGGGAACACACCACTAGGGAGTGCAGGGTCTGGGGGGCTGGATCAGCACAGGGAGTGTTGGGGAAGGAGGGGGAAGTCGAAATTCCCAGGTGACTTTTGGTGGGAGCTGTGGGGGTGGGATGCAGTCCTGGACCAAGTGTATCCATCCATACCTGGTGTTGGGAAACAGCCCCCCTGTGCGGAATCCTGGCCCCACATGGTAGGAGCAGCCCAGAGAGCCCTGCCAGGACGCGGGTGCCACAGGGCCAGACAGGTTACTAGAAGACATAGAGCCAGAGATATATGGGGTTGTTAGAGTCTCTGCCCCGCCCCAAACCTCTTTTGCTGCCACACAAAACCACCAAGCCTCCTCTGTCAGTCTCCTCAGCAGCTCTGCCCTGGCCACGAAGGCTGTATTCCCATTCTTGATGATAACATTCCTTTGTTTACTCGCAGCATCTTTCCCCCGGGACACTCCAAGTACTTTACACCCATGAACAGATCAAACACTGGGGACCCCCACACTCCCCAGGAGGTGCATGGTGGGAGTCTTTATTTTATAGATGGAGAAACCGAGGCACAAGGTGGAGAAGTGAGTGGTCCAAGGGGCATGCAGGGAGTCAGACCTGGGAAAAGAACCCAGGAATCCTGACTCCCAGCCCCCTCTCCTCCAACACACTGGGCCCTATGCCCCTCCCAGACCTGGGGACAGACCCAGGAATCCTTACTCCCAACCTACCCTCCACCACAGTCTAACCGTGGCTCTCAGGTCCCCCACGTGGCTCTCACTAGACCCCCACACCCTCAGAGAGCTGGAAAGAGAACCCAGAGTGCTGACTTCCAGCTCCTCCTGCTCTCCCCATTGAACCTCACCCCCTTCATGTATACATTACGCTGTAAACCTAACTGTGTTGTGGTATGAAACATGTGCTGTTAGGCTGTTCAGTCCACTTCTCATGAAATCTACATGGCCCTCTATGGAGCGGCTATGGCATGTCCAATACTGTGGGTGTACAATGGTGTAGTTGGACTGTGAGAGAATGAGGGATTTCCCATTGCCTTGGGGGTTATATATGATCTTATTGTGGTAGTGCCCAGACGCCCCAGGTATACAGGGATTTCTCCCCACTACTGAGATGCAGCCATTTCTGGGGTATGGTGCAGGCACCATTTATACCAGAATCTCTTGCCTGGGGCTGAGATGCCTCTGGGCTGGGGTCCTTCCCTCAAATTGCTGACGATCGAAGTAATTCATTTCAGGTGAATTTCCTGACCTCAGTACTCCATCAATGCCAGAATCGGAAGAGGAGGGGCGGTGGTCTGGCTGCATTTAATTTTTTTGCACTCTTTCCCTGCATTTAATAAGGATTGTGTTTTTAACAAATCGACTTGGGGCCTGAGCTGTTGTCGCCACCTAGTGGCTAAAACTGATGGTGCACACGTGTATCCCCCTTTCAAACGATTTCATGATTAGTAATATTCCCTAGCTCTTATCTAGTGCTTTTCAGTCCATGCCATTATCTCCATTCTAGAGATGGGGAAATTGAGGCACAAAGAGGGGGAGGAAGTGTCTTGTCCAAGGTCACCCAGAAGGCTGGTGGCTGAGCGGAACAGAACCCAAGGGTCTTGAGTCCCAGTCCAGTGCACCAGCCAGCAGCTATTCTCACCAGCTGTGTCTTGCTACAGGACAATCCCAGGGCCAGGGAAGATGACTGCGAGTCTAATGGGTAGTAGGGCACTGAAATGCATTGTGAGGTGGGTTCAGCCCCCAGATTTCACAGCTCCTTTGCCTTAGCTCCACCTAATTAGTCACCCACCAGATTAGTGTCTGGGCGTCTTCAAAACCAATTGGCTGGGTTGGGATCGGTGGAATCCCCTGGATCTCTGACTCCTTGATTCTGTAGGTAAATTCTATGAGGGAGAGGCAGATGAATCAGAAGGAGGCTCATTTTCCCCCTTTTCCCAGTACCCTGTTTGGGAAAGGGGAGTCATTTGCTGCAAAGATGGTGGGTAAGCCAGACTTGGATCTGATGGGGTGCGGGGACATACCCCAGATGGTGATTCCACATAAAGAGACCCAGAGGGCCTGGGGAATCAGGACTCCTGGGTTCTATCCCAGCTCTGAAAGAGGAATGGAGTCCAGTGGTTAGAGCAGAGGGGGCTGGGAGTCAGGACTCCTAGGTTCTATTCCTGGCTCTGGAAGGGGAGTGGTATCTCATGGTTAGAACCACAGAACTCAGAGGCAAGACTTTTGGGTTCTGTGCAGATGGTTGAGGAGGGAGAGGATTTTGGGTGAATGGGGTGGAGGAGGCCAGGTGGGGTCCTATAGTCCAGAGAATAGGGGGCACTTCAGGGCAGCAATTCCCCACATGGATTTGGTTAATCTGCAGAACTCCCTGCTACAGGATATAGTGGGGGGCAGAGGATGGGGTGTCATCTGGATGAATGAGAGCAGGGGTGGGGGGGTGAATTCAAGGAGGCTCTTGGCCTCATCAGCAGGGAGTTGGGATAGGTGCCCCACCTCTTCATTGGAGGGAACAGCAAGAGGCATCATGGATCAAAGCCCTGCCCTGCCCAGGCATGTTACCTTTGGCAGGATAGTAGGGGGTGAGCAGGTCCCCAAAGTACACACTGTAAGAGCCTCGCTCCACACCGGAGGGGGGCAGGTACCAGGAGTTGGGGTAGGTCTCCTCCTCGAATGCCCGCCCATCATTGATATCCGCAGGGTCTGTATACACCACCACACCAGCCACACCAAACTCTGCCCCGTTCACTGCCTAGAGAGTTAGGATCAGTCAGATTATCCATTCCATCATCACCACCATTGCCAGGGAGAGCGGGAAGGGCAGCCATAAAGTCCCCCACATACACTGTCCCAGACTGGAATACGTGTGAGGAGCTGTTCTCTTATTCCTGCCTCAGTTCCCCCTATTCTAGCTGGACTTCCCCTGCCCCCACCCCCCAGGGGTGCAGCAATGGTATTCCATGACTGTCCCATCCAGCCTCTGACCCTGAGGTGGGCCACTCTTCTGGTATCCCCCACCCCTGGATCTGTGCAGTGCCCCGTCTGGGGCTGACCAGGCTTTAGGGGGACAGGCCTTGGGCAGGAAGTGCATGGGTTGAGGGAACTGGGGGAGTGGAAACAGGGTTGATTGGACTTGAGGGGAAGAGGTCTTCAGTCAGATGTTGGGGGGAGGGATTGGAGGAATGGGGAGGGGATGATGGGATGGGGGCAGGGAGAGAGGCGATGGATGAGAAACGAGGGACAAAGGATGGGGGTGATTAGGATGGGGGGGCAGAGAGGGAACAACTGGATGAGAGGGAAGGGATGGGGAAAGGAGCCCAGAGGCTCCCTCTCCAGTGCCACATGAGCCTGGTGTCCGTGGCCAGTAGGCCCTGAGTACCCCTCACCTTGTTGGCACGGCCAGCCCCGCCGTAGCGGGTGATGGCGACGGTGCCATTCAGGTTGATGCCCATGTTGACCAGCTCCAGGTAATCACTGCGCTTGCCCTGGTTGGCATAGACCAGCCTTCCCTGAGGGGAGAAGAGTGGGGTCAGCCCCAGGGCGCTGGGGGAGAGAGGATCAGAGGGGCTGCTGGGGGAGGGGGGGATAAAGTTGCCATGGGGACAGGGCCCACTTGGGTCCTTGATGTGAGAGCAGCTGTTTATCTCCAGGGGTACATGGCTGTCCGCTTGGTGATGGGGGCCAAGGGGAGGCTGTTTGTCTCCAAGGATACGTGGCTGTTGGCACAGCAATGTGTTAGGGGTGTTTATCCCTCAGGATATGTGGCTGTTGGCGTGATGAGGTGTGGGGGTAGCTGTTTATCTCTGGGGGTACGTGGCTGTTGGCAGGATGATGTCTGGTGCTCGCTGTTTGTCTCAGAATACGTGGCTGTCCCGTGGTGACATTTGGGATGACTGTCTCTTTGGACACATGGCTGTTGGCAAGGCAACCTGACTGGGTGGCTGTTTGTCTGGAGATGTGTCTCTGTTGCCTGAATGACGTGTGGTACTTGCTGTTTATCTCTGGGATTGCATGGCTGTCGACATGGCAATGTGTCTGCCTGGCTCCGTGGCCATGTGGTCATCAGCATGGGGATATGGGAGCAGCTGTCTGTCTAGGGATACACGGCTGTTGCCACCACAGCCTGAGGGCAGTCATTCAGAATACCCCACCTGTTGAAGTGACATCTTGTGTGGTGCTCGCTGTTTGTCTCTGGGGATATGTGGCTGTCTTGTGGTGACATTTGGGGTGACTATCTCCATGAACACGTGGCTGTTGGCAAGGCGACCTGTCTGGGTGGCTGTTTATAACTGGGGATAGAGGCTGTTGGCAGGATGATGTTTGGTGCTCGCTGTTTGTCTCTGGGGATGCATGGCTGTCTTGTGGTAACATTTGGGGTGACTGTCTCTTTGGACACATGGCTGTTGACAGGGTGACCTGTCTGGGTGGCTGTTTGTCTGGAGAGATGTGAAGTGACAACCTGTACAGCTGGCTGGGGATAAGTGGCTGTTGGCTCAGTGACAGCGGTTTGTAGATACATGAGGACCTGGGCAGGGCAGGGGATTGTCCGCCTCCATAGATACGCAGTGGTTGGCATGTCACCCTAGGGACAGATCCCGAGCAGCCTTGATGGGCTCATAAAAGAAGGGACATGGTCCTGATTGGGAGAGGAGATAAGATAAGTTGCTGACAGCCCCTGGGTGCAGGGGGAGGGTCTGAGCTGAGGCCTCGAGGCGGTCACAAGGGATTATACCCAGCCCTGCTACATACCCTGGGGTTCCCAGGGGGGGCGTAGGCAGCGTAGGGCTGAACCACATCTGCATGGGCCTGGTCTGCTGTCACGTTCTTCTCGCTGCGCCGGGTTGAGAAGATCTGGCTGCTGTTCTCCACTGGGGGCGGAGGCAGATCTTGTCAGCTGCGAGGTGCCTGCCGTGGGACATCCCGTTCTGACCTTTGCCCCCATCTGCCTCATCTCTCCCTGCTCCCCTCTGCCCTTGTCTGTTTCCAATCCCGTCCCTCCAGCTTCCTGTCCTCAGCTGCTTTAATTCCACTCCCCGGCCTGCCCCCTGCCCCGTTCTCCCCCTTAGACCTGCCCCAGTCCGTGTGGCCTGTCCCTTCTCTAGCCCCAGCTGTCTCAGGGCCTATCTAGCACCCCACAAGCCTCTGTGTCCAGCTGCCCCAGTGTCCTCCTCACCCCTGCACCCATTTGCCCTGCCTCCCAGTTTCCCCTGCCCTCCTTTCACCACCCCTTCCAGCCCAGCTCTCCCTCCAGTACCCTGATCCCACCACTACAGCCCTGTGCCCTGCACACACTCACGGCCCTCACTTGCCCACACACACCCACGGCCACGCTGTTGGGTCTCTGTGGGTCAGGGAAGGACAGGAACACGCCATACACGTCCTCGCTGGCACTGTCCAGACCGATCTGTGGGTCCTGCCAGCGGCTCAGCAGCAGCTTCACAAGCTCCTCATCCCCCTTAGTTGTAGCCATGTGCGGCTGGGAGGCTAGGGCCCTGGTGAGGGGTACAGGGGAGTGCCTGAGATAACAGCTCCCCCAGGACTGCAGGTTCTGGTGGGGGATAGAACCCAGGAGTCCTAGCTCCTCCTCCTACCCTTATTGTAACCACTAAACACCACATCTCTCCCAGAACTGGGGCTACAAGCTTCGGATACAGGACCCTTCCCTCAGTGGGGCACTGGTTCCTATCTGGCCACAGGTTGAGAGGAGGCTATCCTGTCCCCAGGTGGAGCGAGAGAGGGGAGAGATTGTAGGGGATGATCCCGTCCCCTTGCGAGGGAATAGGCTGTAAGGGATGATCCTGCCTTGCAGAGCCCAGGAGTCCTGGATCTCCTGAATGTGGGTGAATTCAATGGGGCTTTTCCATCTCTCCTCCCCTCCTTACTTCAGATTCTCCCGGATCTTCCCGCTGTCCACCTGATCCATGAAGCTCTGCAGCAGGGATTCATTCAGATCCCGGCCCACGGTCTGCACCCAGCTGGGCGCGCCCCGGCCATTCCCCCCTTTGGGGATGGCAAAGTGGCCCAACAGAATTCCGACCGTCAGCAGCAGGGCCCCCACGATCACAGCCCCTAGGATCTTCAGCCAGCTCATCCCACAGCCTGCCAAGGGCTCCAGCCTCTTCCTGGGGGTGAAGTGGGTGTGATGGGCCCTTTATAGCAGCAGATGGGGCCCCACGCCCTCTGGATCAGCCAATGCCTCTGATTCTATCACCAGGGCTCATGGGGTTACTCATTAGCTCCCAGATCTGGCCTAGCCGCCTTATCTCCCTCCCCATGCAATACTCCCAATTCATGGCACTGAGGGATGCCCTTTGGACACCAGGAACAGGCCCATAAAGCCAATGTTCCATAAAGGGGAATCAGGAAACAGATGGAAGGGCGATTGGTGGTTCCATTCCTCACCTCCATTAGGAAGGGCATGGGTGAGGTGAGAGCTTCTCAAGAGGAGACAGGGCTCCTGGGTTCTAGACTCAGCTCTGAGAAGGGTCTGGGGTCAGGTTGGGGCGGGGGCGGGTGCTGGGTGTCAGGACTCTGGGTCCTACATGTGGCCCTGGGGAAGAAGTGGACCATGTTGGCCAGAGGGGAGTTGGGGCTGGAGTCCTGAGTTTTATCCCTGGCTCTGGGAAGGGAGACATTGGATGGTTAAGAGCAGGGAGACTGGCAGATAGATAGAGCTCCTCTTTCAGATGGACAAATGGAACCCAGGCATCCTGGCTCCCAGCCTCCCCCCAACCCACTAGACTCCACACCCCTCCCAGAGCAGGGGATAGAACCTGCATCTCAGCCATAGCTGAGGGAATCTCTCTATAAACAGCCCTGTGTCCCACCCCGGAGACGGCTTCATCTCAGCGCCGGGTGACTCTTCCGCATGTGCTGGCCCAGCTCCGCAGGCTGAAATCAAACACCCGTTGGCCTGAGGAGTTTATTCCTTTAATATTGGTGTCTGAAATGCTAATTAAAAGGGCTCGGATCATGCTGGCGGCTCAGTCCAGGTGCCAGTGTACAGGGGGTTGGGGAAGTGGGGGCGGAGCAGATCACAGTTAGCAAGGTAAATGCAAATGTATACAGGTGGGGCTGGTGGGGAGAGCAGCAGGGTGGGGTGGAGCCATAGAGATCAGCCCAGGATTGGTGCTTCTGGCCCCATACGGAGCTGTGGGGTCCCCCTCCTTTCTATTTGGGTCTGTCTGTCTGTCTCCACCCCCTTCCCACACCATTTTTGGTTCTGTCTGTCCATCCTCCAACCCAATCCTCTGGGTCTCTTTCTCTAGCTGTTTCCTCTCGTTTCTCTGGCCTGTCTGTCTGTCCTCTCCCCACAGATCTCTCTGAGTCAACACATCCCCCCCACCCCTCTCTCTGGTTCTGTTTGTTCCCCAGGCAGTCTATAGCAAACCTAGACTACAGTTCCCTATGCTCAGTGGGGCACCCTGATCCCCTGGGCTCCTTGCTGTGATAAGGGGTAGACAGTGAAGTGGTAGGGGGCAGCAGGGGGTAGACAGTTAAGTAGCTGTGGGGCAGGGGTCTCATCTGCCTATGGGCCCCCTTACAGCAGCGTGGAGTCCATCACCCCATCCCCACACTCCTGCTCCCTTTGCAACATCTTCTCGCCCTTGGCCCGGGGAAGGGACACTCCTCCATGCTGGGGCTGGTGCAGCAGGGGCTGCTCCTTGCCTGGACTCTGGAAGTCCCAGTAGTAGCGGATCCAGCGCTGGTGCCCCTTGCCCTGGCCCATCTCGCTCCTGTCCTGATAGCCCCCTCCACTCGCCTTCGCCGGCTCCTTCTCCAGGTGTTGGTGCTGCCTCAGCAGGCTATCCAGGATCTTCTGAGCTGACTGGTAATCCAGAGACACCCCTGGCTCCTTCTCCCCTAGGCCCTGGCTCCAGGCCTCATCCCCATCGGAGCTGTCGGTGCTGCTGAGCTCTGGCACTGGCACTAGCTCCAGTCGCCCACCAAGCAGCAGGCCCTGCGGGGACGGAGGGCGCAGGGCATCAGTGGGCGGCAGGGTGGGCACCGAGGGAGCCACCAGCGCCTCCTGCCTCAGGTAGAGGAAGTGTGGCATGGGGAGGGCATGGACCTGGGCCCCTTCCTCCACACTGCACTCACTTTCTGTCGAGTTGACGTGCTCCAGCAGCTCCCCAAGGCGCTGCTGCTTCCACGGCGTGAAGGCCGTGATTCTCCCGTGGCTTTCCAGCTGCCCCGGGGGTGGGAGGCTGTGGTAGTTGGGCACCGGAGTCCTGTCTCCATTGGGCCTGGCTGTGTCTGACTCAGAGCTACAGCCCGGCTTGTTGGCCTCTGTGGCCAAGTCAGACTGGCTGGGGGTGGTGGTGTGGGTGTCGGAGGCACTGTCCATGAAGGCTGGAGGGGGCGCCACATCAGAGATGTGCAGGGAGTAGAGGCTGTTGGCGGAATTGGCCTTCTCCATGTGATGATGCTTCCCTGCTGATTCTGACAGCAGCATCGAGATCTGCGGGGACGAGGGAGGGGATGTCACACCAGCCCAGTGTGGCCGGGACCAGCTGTGGTTTAAAGCCTGATATCTCCTTAACTGCAAGTGCTGTATCTGAATGCTTGGTACCCTCAGCTTTTCAGTGGTGTCAGGCATTGGTTTCGAGCTCTACGGTTGTTGAGCTCTTGGATTTATCAATCCCATCAGTCTGATTACCCTCTGGAACTCTGGTGTTAGATTAGCAGCCTCAAAAACTGCTAAAGCTTGTAGCTGTCGCTGTTTAAGGTGCAGTATCGCCTCAAGTCTTCAAGCTAATAATGCAAGACTTGCCCTGATGGGAAGCTGGGATTTTCAGCTTTCCAGCAGCAGAGGGCCTTTATGTGCAGCCATGAGGGTTGTCAAGCTATTGGATCCCCCAGTCATATCATTCTGATTACCTTTGAGCTTATTTTCCTGAGGCCACAGACATTTGAAAGGGTCGCAAAGTTCTAGGGCTGAGGCAGATTGAGGCTCTGTATCTCTGACATCGTGGGGGTTAGACCTGGTCTCTGTGCTGTTAGAAAGCTGAGTCCCAGCTTTGCAGGGATACATGGCACTAATTCCTCACCTGTTTGGCTCTAAAAATGCGAGGCTGCCACTGGATCCGGAATCTAGCAACATTTCCTTGGTACTGGATTTTTGACTCCACAGCTGGAAGCATTTCCCACTCCTTCCCAGCACCACTTCTGCCTGCCACACACACACACACACCCCCCGCATAGCCCACATGCCACCCCCACTGCCAGGAACCCTCCCCGTGCTCCCCCAGTCTGTGCTCCCCAGGCCGCCCGCCTCCCCCACCCCTGAGTTCATGTTGAGTCTTCCCAGCGTGCAGATGGTGTTCTGGGCACTAATAAGTCTCTCGAGCAGCTCACTAATGCGCTGGTTCAGGGTTTGTTTCTCAGCTGCCATGTTCTGAGCCTGCGG
Source organism: Chelonoidis abingdonii (assembly GCF_003597395.2). Classification (NCBI taxonomy): domain Eukaryota; kingdom Metazoa; phylum Chordata; order Testudines; family Testudinidae; genus Chelonoidis; species Chelonoidis abingdonii. The sequence goes on from NC_133785.1 coordinate 8,903,472, forward strand.
GGGGAGGGAGACAGCAAAGGGCTCAGGACAGCAAGACGAGATGATCAGGGGAAGAATGGCCTTGTGCTTGAGGGAGGCTGGGAGTCGGGACTCCTGGTTCCCCAGCACTGAGATGCAGCCGCCTTTGGGGTGGGGTATGGGAGCTGTTTAACATCTGCACAATGAAATTGGACAGCATTTGAACATACGGCATGTGGGATGATCCCGTGTCTGATTGAAACTGCCAGGCAGGGAGCAATTTAGGGCCATGAAGTGGTTTTGGCTTTGGCTGGGATACCCGGGTTAATATCCAAACCTCTGTGCAAATTGTCAGGGCAGCTGATTACGCCAAGGGAGGGCAGGGGAGAGAGACTTCATGTCTCATCAGAACTATGGGAGGGATTGTGGAGTGGAAAAATCGGACCCCACCACGTCCCTGGGGAGAGTAGCTACATGGTGCACTTAATGTATGGACAGCACATCTGTTAGAGGCTCAGATACCACGGTGATGGGCCCAGAGTAAGAGCCTACATTGAATGAGGTAGTGGATTGTTCCCTGTCTGGGCAGCTGTCTGATCATGGGGTTGCTCCCTTTCAATGTGGGGCCTGTAAGCCCAAAAATGGGGCTGCTCCCCGCCAGCAATGAAGCTGCCCTTACAATGAGGTGAAGTTTCTCCTCCAGCAGCTGGTTGGTGCGTTGGGTGTTGGAATAGTCCTCCTGCAGCCTGGGGGGAAACAGACAAGAGATTTAGACTTGTCTTGAAAACCTCCCTACAAATGCAGGGATCTTTCACCTGGTGCTGAGATAGGGTGTGGGGGCTGTTCATACAGGGACCCCTCATCCAGTGCTAAGATGCACCCACCTCTGGGCAGGAGGGCATGGGAGTATTTTATATAATGATCTCTTGCCCAACACTGAGATGCAGCCCGCTTTGGGTGGCATTGTGCTGAGGTTTGGGGTCAGTGCTGATTGTGAGGGGAAAGCACCCTATACTGAGTCCCCACCCCACCCTCTGCAGGACTGTTGATTTTCTTTGGAGGTTTCCCATCCAAGTATTAGTGAGACATAATTCTACTTAGCTTGCAAGATTGATCTCAGGACCCTGTTTTGCTGAGTGCCCGACAGAGAAGCATATGAACTAAGAACCCATGTGACTCAGTGTGTGATTGGTGGAGGCAGTGGGATACATTCCCAATCTCTAGCTTCTCTCAGTATAGGCATAATTATTGTTAATGGGGGCTGGTCTCTTACAGGCTCCTGTGTTGCTGGCAGTGCAGCCGAGGCCAAGGGGAGCCATGCCATGTGGGTTGGACGGTGCCCAGAAGGGCCTAGGGAAACAAGAAACTTGAACCTCAGGGAGAAGCGAGGGAGGGACTCAGACCTGTGCAATGGCAGGAGGTGCTACTGGTAACCCTGCTCCACCAATCAGAGCTTTTTGTACCTGCAGCAGGGAGTCCTGCGTGTTAGTTTTGCACGTGTGGAAGGGTCCTGTCTCCAAAGAGGTATCATTTTGAGAATAGACTTGATGCCTCCAAGAGGGGTGGGGCTCTAACAGATTCAACTGCCAAGTGAGTGAACTGGAGAACAGAATCTGCCCCAAGCGGAGAAGGGCTATACTAGACTCTGCCTCCTGGTGGGTGTGGCTATGACAGCAGACTCAACCCACGAGGGGGTAGGGCTGTAATAGACTCCACCTCCTGGCAGCGTGGCTGTGATGAGGCCCCACCCACCCAAAGGCCGGGCTTCAGGATCCCTCACCTGCTGAACTTCTCCTTCAGCAACTCCAGCTCTTCCCAGGTCTGCTGCAGATCCTGCTGCCCAGCAGGGCCAGGCTTGGCCCCTGCACCTGCTCCTTCCGCCTGCTCCACGCCACGGTCTCTGGGCAACCTGGGGTCACAGAGAGCACTGGCAGGGGGGAATCTGAGCCCCAGAGGTCTTGTCATGCCAGAGCCCTGGACCTGGCTGGAGTGACTGGAATTAGGACCAGGATCCATCTGGGCCAGAACTGCTGGCCTGCTCCCCTGTTGGATCTTTGAGCCGCATGCCCCCCTCTGCCCACAGGCCAGGGGCCTAGCTGCCTACAGCCCTCCATCGGCGCTCCCCCTGCAGAGCCACTCCAAGGATTCAGGGGGCTTTCAGAGCACACCCCATCCCCATGTATTCAAGTGCAGTCCCCCTCGCACCTCTGGGGCACTAAGGCCCCTTTGTACACTGTGGGGTGGAGACTGCCCCCTGGGATTCCCCCCTGTACCTGGGGGGAGCTGGCATAAGGGCCCTGCACTGGTCCTGTTTTCAGCAGAGGGGTTGTGGCTCTGCACTCTGACTGTTCTCTGCCCCCCGGGGCCATGGGAGGCGGATCAGGGATGTGATTGGAGTGTGCTGTGCTCTGGCTGTTCTCTGCCCCCCGGGGCCATGGGAGGCAGAGGAGGGATGCGGTTGCAGCAGTGCGCTGTGCTCTGGGTGTTCTCTGCCTCTACCCCCAGGGCTATGGGAGGCAGAGCAGGGATGCGGTTGCAAAGCGCTGCGCTCTGGCTCTTCTCTGCTGTCATAGGAGGCAGCTTCGGCCGGTGGCCAGAGCGCACTGTGCTCTAGCTGTAAGTCAGAGGTTGAGCAACCCTGAAACTGTCCTGACACCAAGGTATGGGTATAAAGGAGGCTTCAAGCTGCCTTTGGTCTTTCCAAGACGGGGATGGGGGTATGTAGGAACTGGGCATAGAATCAGAAGTGCAGGGCTGGGAGGGACCTCGAGAGATATCTACTCCAGTGCCCTGCACCGAGGCAGGGCCAAGTAAACCCAGAGCATCCCTGACAGACGTTTGTCCAACCCCTTCTCAAAACCCTCCAATCATGGCGATTCCTCCATCTCCCTAGGTAACCTGTTCCCATGTTAACTGTTCTCAGGGTTAGAATGTTTGTCCTAATGGCTGATATAACTCTCCTGTGCTGCAAGTGAAGCCGGTTCCTTCGTGTGCTGCAGAACAACTGAGCTCCGGCTTCACTGTACAAGCCATTAACATACTGAGGGCTCTTATCAGATCCCCCCTCAGCCATCTCTTCCCTAGACTGAACATACCCAATGGATCAGGCTTTCTAAACCTTGGATCGTTTTTGTTGCTCTCCTCCGGACTCTCTCCAGTTTGTTCATCTCTTTCATATGGTGCGGGATCCAGCCTGGACACAACACTCAGCTAAGGCCTCGCCCATGCTGAGCAGAGAGGGACAGTGACCTCCTGTCTCTTACACACAGTTTAAATGGAACATGCATCTTGACTGGAGGCTCCAAGGTATGTGGTCAATACTCACTTAGCTGGCTCCATATTAGCTGCCTGCAGCTGCAGCTCCTGGATAGACAGATGGAGACAGACTTCAGCAACAACCCAAGTCTTTGCAAAACCCCACCAATGCCCAGCACAAGATCTCAAGAGTGGGTGAGTCTATGAAGCCCCCTTGAACACAGAGGGAAACTGAGGCACACATAGGGGAAAGGACTTCTCCCCAAGGTCAGACAGAGAGTTGGAAATAGAACCCAGGCATCCTGACTCCCAGCCCCCTGCTCTAACCCACTAGACCCCAGAACTAGAGATAGACCCCAGCTCCCTAGGAGGTGGTGACAGGCTGCAGAATGAATTTTATCTGGCCCTTTGTCTGGACGAGCTTGCGGTGCTGATGGTTCTGGAGGGGTTGGGGCTGCAGTTAGCTGGGTGATTGAAAGAGAGGTTGGGAGGAGATGGGGGGCACAGGATCTAGGTGTATCTGGGGTAGGAGTTGGGGTTGGGGCTGCAGGCAAGGGTGGGTGCAGGGAATGGGGGGATGGGATGGGGTTTTGAGAGGACCTGGTTGGGGCTGTAGGATGACCCTGGGGAGGTTGGGGGGAATCTGTTTGGGGCCACAGGGTGTGGGTAATTCTGGTGGCAGGGGGGATAACCTGTTGGTGCTGCAGGGTCCAGACGACCTGAAGGAGGTGGGGCGGGGGGGTGGAAATCTGTTGGGGCTGTAGGGCCTGGGAGGAGTCAGAAGTGGGATCTGTTGGGGCTGCAGGGCCCGAGTGACCCAGGAGGGGGGATCTGTTGGGGCTGCAGGGCCTGGGAGGAGTCGGAGGGGGGATTTGTTGGGACTGCAGGGCCTGGGAGGAGTCGGAGGGGCGATCCATTGGAGCTGCAGGGCCTGTGAGGAGTCAGAGGGGGGATCTGTTGGGGCTGTAGGGCCCGGGTGACCCAGGAGGGGTCGGGGGGAGGGGCTGCAGGGCCTGGGTGATTAGAGGGAATGGGGGCAGGTCAGGAAGGGATTTGGGTGGCGCTGTACTGCTGGAAGGACTACTGACACCTACCTTGCAGTGGGCCCCGCCTTGCTGTGTTGTCCCTTCTGTCTGTTCCTTGGGGGGACTGGCCCGCTCCTTCTCCACCTTCCTGGGGTTAGGAGGCTGCTTGTGGCCCTCGGTCTCCTCCCCATGACCTGGCCTGCCTTCCCCAGGCCTCCTCTGCTCCTCACCGCCTGGCCTGGTCTGGGGGGCTACGCCCAGCTCCAGGCTGCTGACATTGTCCATGTGCCTGGAGGGAGCTGGGTTGGTGTGATCCCCCTGGGGACCCCTCCTGCTGCCATGGGGGCCCTTCTCCTGCTGGCGCTGGCACTCCCGGCTCTCAGCCAGGGACCCCTGGGAGCTGGCTTTGCTGCCTGAGCTCTTGGACTCAGAGCTGTCGGTGCCAGAGCCCTTGCCGGCACTGGCAGTCTCTAGTGGCTTCCAGCCCAGGGAACTGAGGCTGGAGGGGCTCATGACCTGCCTGGTGATCTCGTCGAGGAACTCAGAGAACCTCAGCTTCTCCTCTACTAGTTTCATCTGGTCCATGCTGTGGTGCTTCTTGGTGACCCCCAGCTCCGGCAGCAGCTCCAGCTCCTCCTCGGCCCCGGGGGATGGCAGGCCCTGGGGCTTCCTCTCGCCTGCCTGCACAGGAAAGGTCTCAATGGACTTGGCCTTGCGCAGCCCGTCGCCGTTGACAACAGCTCCATTCTTGAGGATGCCTTTGCTGGGTGCTGGGGCCCCTGCCCGTTTGTGCAGCCGTGGGGCCAATATCTCGGTCTGCTCATTGAAGACCAAGCTCCTCTCCAAGCTGCTGGCTTTGTAGAGCCGGCTCTCCCCGCCGGCCTGGGCAGGAGGTGGGGACTGGGCCTCCCGGGGACCTCGCTGCCGGGACAGCCGGTCCATGCTCTGGCTGTGCCCCTTCTTCAGCCTGGGGAGGGAGATGGGCTCCTCAGCCTTGTAGCTGACAGTCCCCTCCCCTCCCCGGCGCAAGGCCCTGGCTTCTCTGGAGATGTCCACACATGACTGGGAATGTTGGGGCTGGGACATGGGTCCGCCCACCAAGAAGGCCTCCTTCTCCAGGCTGGCTTCAGAGGACCAGGAGACTGCGGTGGTGGAAGATGCAGCCGAGGAAGAGGAGGAAGAGAAGCGGTCCATCCGCCCCTCCATCCACTGCTGGCGGCACTGGCTCAGCTCCCGCTCTGAGCCCTTCCCCTCCTTGGGGTGCTGAAGCGGGGTGAAGAACTTCTCCATCACCTGCAGCTTCCCAGCATGCACCTGGCCACTATCAGCCTCATCCCAGTGCACCGGGGAGAAGGGCCCTGCCTGCCCCTGGGCTTTCTTGTAGGATTTCCTGCGGATGACTGAGGTGCTCATCCTCAGAGCAGGGTGCATCATCCAAGAGCTGCTCACAGCACCAGCAATTCCTGCCTGGCTCTGATGCCAACCCCTCCCCGTGGTTATTTAACCAGACCAACTGACTTAGTAGAGCAGAAACAGCAAGTGTCAATACGATGGGTGCTGGGGCGTGTGATGGAGGTGAGGGAGGGAGGAAGGATGGATTGCTGGCCATGTCCGCCTACCCATACCTCTCCCCTGCGCCCGCAGAGGGCCTCGCATCAGCATAGCCACTCTGGGCGGGGACATGGGCTGGCATCTCAGATACGAGGTGTGTGGCCTTTAACTGGGAATGCTGCATTCAAATCCCAGTGGCTAGGGCACTGGATTGCCAGTCAGGACACCTGGGTTTTATTCCCAGGTCTGCCACTGAGCCCCTGTGTGACCTCGGGTGGGTTCCTTACCCTTTCTGTGCCTCAGTTTCCTCTCCCACCCCTTCTCTTTTGGGCAGAGAGTCTGTGCAGCACCTGGCACAAATAGAAGCCCTCATCTCAGTTGGGGATCTGTGCAGTGCCTGGCACAACAGGACCTTGATCTTGGCCATAATGTACCATTGCGTCCCAAAATGTACCCTCTGACTTTGCCAAAATGGAACTGTTGTCTGGTGAGTTAGAGCAGCGTGGGGCTAGGAGCCCGGACTCCTGGGTTCTGTCAGCAGCGCTGGGAGAAGAGTGGGGGAAGGGGACTGGGATTCAAGGGTTGCATGGGGTGAGGTTCACTATCTCACAGGCATGATATATAAAGCGCATTTGCCCGCTGTCTCCCAAACTAACCTCTCCCTTCTTGTAGCCAGTTCTTTGCTAGGTCCCAGGCCCCTGCTGAGGCCCTTCCCTGCTCCGGCGTCCTGGGTCTGGTCGGTGCTGGGAAGAGCCCTCTGTCCTGGCTGTGTACAACTGTCCCTCTGGGACTTGGCTAGAGCTCGGTGCCAGCCTCTGGTAAGTGAATGTTGCTCTCACATATAGACCCCACAGGTCCCTGGGTTAACACAAGCACTACAGAACTGGGAATGACCCAAGCTGGCTTACAAGGGCTCGTGTTTCTTGAGGCAGTGTGGTGTGACAGGTAAGGCACTGGCCTGGGAGTCAGGCCAAGCTGGGTTCTGTTCCCAGCTTTGCCACTGACGTGCTGTGTGACCTTGGGCATGTCCTTCCCCTCCCTCAGCTTTGTCTCTTTCCTTTCATCATGGGAATGGCCATACTGGGTCAGACCAATGGTCCATCCAGCCCAGTGTCCTGTCTCTGACAGTGGCCAGATGCTTCAGAGGGAAGGAACAGAACAGGGCCATTTTGTGTGATCCGTCCTTGTCATCCAGTCCCAGCTTCTGGTAGTCACAGGTTGGAGAACGCCGGAGCATGGAGTTGTGTCCCTGACCATCCTGGCGAATAGCCATTGAGTGACCCACCCTCCATGAGCGTATCTCATCCTTTTTTAAACCCTGCTATAGTTTTGGCCTTCACAACATCCCCTGGCAAGGAGTTCCACAGGCTGGCTGTGTGTTGCATGAAGAAGTCCTGCCTTGTCTTTGTTTTAAACCTGCTCCTTGTTAATTTCATCAAGTGACTCCTAACTCTGGTAACACTTCCCTATTCACTTTCTCTGCCCCATTCAGGATTGTATAGATCTCTGTCCTGACCCCTTAGTCATCTCTTTCTGAGCTGAACAGTCCCAGTCTTTTTAATCTCTCTTCGTATGGAAGCTGTTCCATGTCCCTAATGATTTTTGTTGCCCTTCTCTGCACTTTCTCCAGTTCTAATATATCTCTTTTGAGATGGGGCAACAAGAACAGTATTCAAGGGGTGGGCCAGAACCATGGATTTCTGTAGTGGCATTGTGGTATTTACTGTCTTATCATCTATCCCATTCCTGATGGTTCCTAACATTCTGTTGGCTTTTTTGACCTCTGCCGCACATTGAGCAGACGTTTTCAGAGAACTCTCCACGAGGACTCCAAGATCTTTCTTGAGCCGTATCAGCTAATTAGACCCATCATTTTGTATGTAAATTGGGATTGTGTTTTCCAATGTGCTTTACTTTGCACTTATCAACGCTGAATTTCATCTGCCATTTTGTCACCCAGTCAACCAGGTTCCTGGAATCCCTTTGTAGCTCTTCACAGTCAGCTTTGGACTTAATTACCATCAGTAATTGTGGATCATTTGCAAATGCTGCCACCTAACCCTTCACCCCCTTTTCCAGATCATGTATGAATATGTTGAACTGCAGAAGTCTCAGTACAGATCCCAGGGGGACACCACTATTTACTTCTCTCCAATAAACTGACCATTTATTCCTACCCTTTGTTTCTGGTCTTTTTAATCAGTTACTGATCCATGAGAGGACCTTCCCTCTTATCCCATGACAGCTTAGTTTGCTTAAGAGCCTTTGGCGAGGGACTTGATCAAAGGTTTTCTGGAAGTCCAAGTGCACTATATTGGCTGAATAACCCTTGTCCACATGCTTGTTGACATCCTCAAAGAATTCGAATAGATCGGCGAGGCATGATTTCCCCTTACAAAAGCTGTGTTGACTCTTCCCCAACGTACTGTGTTTATCAATGTGTCTGAAAATTCTGTTCTTTACTATAGTTTTATCTAATTTGCCTGGTACTGGAGTTAGGCTCATTGGCCAGTAAATACCAGGATCACCCCTAGAGCCTTCTTTAAAAATTGGCATTACATGAGCTACGCTCCAGTGATCTGGTCCAGAGGCTGATTTCAGTGCTAGGTTACATACCACAGTTAGTGGTATAGTGCTGCAATTTTCACATTTGAGTTCCTTCAGAACTCTTGGCTGATACCATCTAGTCCTAGTGACTTAATTGATGTTTATCAGTTTGTTCCAAAGACTTCTCTACTGACATCTAGGAGAGTTCCTCAGATTTGTCACCTGAAAGAAAGAGCGTCGGTGTGAGGATGTCCCCCACGTGCTTTGCAGTGAAGACTGATGCAACAAATTCACGTAGCTTCTCTGCAACAGCCTTGTCTTCTTTGAGTGCTCCTTCAGCGCTTTGATCCTTCGGTGGCCCCACTCATTGTTTAACAGGCTGGCTGCTTCTGCTGTACTTAAAGATTTTTTGCTGTTAGTTTTTGTGTCTTTAGCTAGTGTTTCAAACTCTCTCTTGGCTTGCTCTTGTTATACTTTTACACTTCACCTGCCAGAGTTTTTTGTTCCTTTCTATTTTCCTCACCGGGATTCGACTTCCAATTTTTCAAGGATGCCTTTTTGTCTCTAATCGCCCCTTACTCTGCCATTTAGCCATAGTGGCATTTTCTTGGTTCTCTTACTCTTGTTTTGATCTGGGTTACAGGATTTCACAGCCACTGTCACCATCCTGCTCAGGTGGTCGGTGGTATATTCCTACTGCTGTACTCTTCTTGTTCAAGTGTGGAATTTCTATCCCTAGAGAATCGATGGTATGGTTTGATTCACTTTATTGACTCTGCTTTCTTTCTCATATAGTGCTTTGGTGTCTATTTAAACTGTGATCTCTTTGGGGCAGGGACTGGCTTTGACTATGTATCTGTGCAGCGCCTGGCATGGTGGTGGGATATCTTGGTTACAGGGGGTATCTGTGTCGCGCCCAGCACACTAGGGTGTTACCAGATTTGCCCGTTACTTTCGGGTACGCTCATTTATCAGGGTTACTCTTCTGTGGGGGAGGGGGTTTCTGTAATTCTATCAATGTACTGCTTGTGTCACTTGTGTTCGCATACAGAGCTCTACTTCTGCAAGTTCCCTCCCAATGGAGCTAGCCTGCAGGACCTAGGTTCCCTAGGGCCGGGTTCTTCCAGCCCCAGAATCAGATAAACACACACACACATTAACAGAGCACATCTGAGAGGACCGGGTTAATCAGCACTCCCAAGCTGACCCCTTCTATGCCCCTGGACTCAGCAGGCTGGGTTGAGCAGCACTTCCAAGCTGGCACCCTCATATGCCCCAGGTTCAGCAGGTCCCTATCCTCACTTTCATGTTACAATTGTTCTGGTAGTAACCCACTTGATGAGCAAACCCCACAGGATTTTTGGGTGCTGCAGGGATCTTTAGCTTCGGTAGGAGGGGCATTGCTGCAGAGAGAATGAGGAAGCCAAAAAACACCCGGGAGGGGGAGAGAGAGAGAGAAGCAACCAGCTTAACCATGAAAGTTATTTATTGCCAGATAATAACCATAGGGGAGCCAAACAAACAAAACAGTTATATTATTAAATCTAACTTAAATTTGATTATAAACATCAGATGTACAGAACTATAACTGATCACACAAGTCAGGGCCAGAAGGCTACTGAGAGAGAGCGCTGGGTTCTCACCACTCCGTGAAGCTTGAATCAATCAGGGGTCCCAGGTGATGGTGGTCGCTCAGGGCCCAGAGTGCTGGAGACAAGCAGAGCCTCCAGCATGACCAGTCAGGAGAAGATGAGGTCCCAATGGAACTGATGCAGATTTTGGATCCAGGCATCAGAACACTTACTTGATGTGGGTAGGGGGTTTTGTAGGGAAAGAGCAGTGGTTCAAGGGAGAACACTAGAGCTGTTTGTGGGTAAACCTTGGCTCGGGGGAGCATACCAAAGTTGTTTTGTTCAGGCTAGACAATAGGAACTGCTCATTCCTGGCCAGAGGCGGTGTTCCTTGGAGGGAGCTCACAATGCTATTAGGCAGCTTTGCTAGTTTGGATCCCAGTAAAGAATTTACTACTAGAATTGACAACTGCTGAGCTGGGTGTGTGCAGACCTGGGTTCATTAACATCAGGAGCAGAGATCCCCCATCATGCACTGCTTCCCTGCTTCGCTGGTCCCAGAGTTCCGTGCAGTTCTTGCCTTGGAATCTCTGTTCTCCATTCTGTATGCTAAGGGGGATGCTTCCCTGTCCCATCACCGATGCAAATGAGGCTTGGGGAGTTTCCTTAATCCTGTCACCCTTGTCCGGAGGGTTTAGGAGTCTCCCCCATGGCCTTTCCATTGCTTTTTGTAAGTCTTTCTTCTGATCGGCTTTAGTTCAAGTCTTTCATGAGTCAGACAGGCTGGGTACTGCGTCCTGCTTCCCCAAGAACTGCGCCCTGAGTCAGACAGGCTGGGTACTGCGCCCTGCTTCCCCAAGAACTGCACCCTGAGTCAGACAGGCTGGGTACTGCGCCCTGCTTCCCCAAGAACTGCGCCCTGAGTCAGACAGGCCGGGTACTGCGCCCTGCTTCCCCAAGAGCACAGAGCTGATAGCTAACAAGGGCCCCAATCTCAGCTGAGGACTCTAGTCAGCGCTGGAACATGGATAAGAAATGATGATGATAATTTGTGCTGCTGTTAGTGAGCTCTTTAAACTCCCCGTATTTAAGGCTGCATTGCGATAAGCGCTCCGAAGGCAGGAGATGCCAGAGTTAATGGTGCTGGTGCATGTGCAGGTTCATACTAGGGGGAGACGCAGACACACAGTGCTACTCATATTAGAGGTTTGCTCGGGGCTAATTTTAAAGCCTGACATGAGCCCAGCTAGACAACCGGAGCCTGATCCTGAGCACGTTGGGTAGTTCTCATACCCAGGCTGACCCAAAACCAACACTAGAGAGTCCCGCTGGGTTCAGGTCATGTGTGAGGGTCTAGCCACCAGGCTGGACTCTTTTTGCTTTATGTCGTTTCCTCTGCAGAGCTGGCAGGGCTAATTAACCCCCAAACCAGATCCCCCCCACCTGGCCCAGTGCCGGCCACCCGGGCATGGTTGGTTCCCTCTTCCTCCCAGGTCGCTGCTCCCAACCCTGTGCCAGCGCCACCCCTCGCTTTTGGGGCTTGGTGTGCTGGGGGACTCCTCATGCCCATGATCCATCTCCGCCCACCTCCTGCTCAAACTCCCAGGCTTTCTGGTCCCCCATTGCGGTAGTGTCTGAGCACCTCACACATCTCTGATGTCTGTCTGCCCAGTCCCCCCAGTGCCATTATCCCCATGTTAGGGATGGGGAAACAGGAGTCTAAAGAGGCCATGACCTGCCCAGTGTCACCCAGGGAGTCTGTGACAGGGCAGGGAATTAACCCCGGGTCATCCTTCCCTCCCATGACCCCTCCTGCAGCAGGGACCCTGGGACACTATCTAACCACACACCTTTAACTCTTAGGCAAACCCGGAGTCGTCTTCTCCGGGACACCACAGGTGCTCGTGGAAAGTCCCGTGGATCATGTGATCAGGTAACTAATGATGATAGGCCTCATCCTCAGTTATGTCACCCACCCCATTTGACTGCTCTGGGGTGTAGACGGGCTCCTGAGGATTCCCCCCTCAAAGGGGGAGGGGCCTTCCCAGGGGTGTAGAACTGGTGTAAGGGGAGTGCACTGCGCCCTGGCTACTTTGTCCCCCCGCAGGCCATGGGAAGGCTGTTCCAGCTCATGCCAGGGAAGACAAAGTTTAAGGCCCCATCTACACTCAAAAGTTGTCAACCCAAATCCACACACCCACCCCCAGCGGTGTAGTTAAGCCGACCTCATCCCCACATAGACATGGATGTAGCTACTGCTTCTCTGGGAGGCCATTAGTGGAGAGACCCTCCTGTTGCTGCAGCAGATGTCTACACCAAAGCGCTACGGCTCGGCTGTTGTAGGGTGGCAAATGTGGGCAAGCCCGTAAAGCCACCTTCTCCCTGTCCCAACTGCAGGGACAGTGCAACTGAGAAATAGGCTTTAACGAGTGGGGAGGCAGTAATTGGGCCTCAGGCACCTAGGTTCTGTTCCCACCTCTACTACTGCTGTGTGATGACTAGAGCAAGTCATTTCCTCTCGCTGCCTCAGTTTCCCCTCCCACCCTGTGTCTGTTTAGGCTGTGAGCTCTTCAGGTCAGGGACTGTGGGTCTGCAGTGCCCAGCCCAACAGGGGCCCCAAGCTCAGTTCAGCTCCCAGGCGCTCTCAGAATACAAAATAAATGTGCTCCCAGGGCAGAGTTATCATCTGAGGCAGTTCTCTAACTCCACAGCCTTCATGCAAGGGGCTGTCTGGAATTGCCCAGGCTGGTTGGTCATTTCAAAGAAAAAGATTTTCCCAGATCCTGGAATTATTTGGCTCAACAGCTGTGAACTAGCATGTGCAGTGTGACAGACAGGCACTGAGGCTGGCACTGCCCACTCCATGAGGTGAGGGAACCTCCTGCATTGGCGTAGGCTGCACACTGCACCAGGGACTTCACCCAATGTGCCAAGATGCAGTCACGTGTGGGTTGGGGCATAGGGACTGTTTGAACAATCACAGCGCAATGGTGCACAAGAGTCCAGCGCAGCATGGTGATGTGAAGCGAGGGGCTGTCGCTGCCTGTGCAGGGGTTAATACACTGACCACTCTGACCTGCCCTAGGGCCCTAGTGAAAATAAGCGTGTGTGTATCATGAGGGACAGAGTCAGGGTTTGGAGAGCAGCCCCAGTGTGGGGGTGGGACTGTGTCAGACTCACTGAGGTGACAACCCACCCACCCCCTTCTTTCTCCTGTTAGCCAGATCTCTCTCCAGGCCTGCAGCACCTGCGTCGGTTACAGCCCTCCAGCTCAGCGATCTCTGCTCCTGGCTAGCGGGGGCTGTTTATAACAGGGATCCCTCGCTCTGGTAGCCACCTCTGGGGTGGGTTTATTGAAGCTGGGCAGGGGTGAGTTTACAGCCCCAAACAAAGCATCTTATGAGTCTGATCTGGGATGAGTGTTGGAATAAATAAGGACTCTGCACACATACCCCTGTGGTCCCCAGTCCCTTGCACTCACACTCCCCGTGACCCACATGGTCCTTTCTCCCACTGTAGATAAAGACTCGGCTGCCATTTCCACCAGGAAGGGACCAGCCTGGATTTCTCCCCAAAACTTGTCAGGCACAAGCTAGACATGTGTAAGCAGAGTCAGGATGAGCTTTACCCTGACATCTGGTGGTGAATTGTGGTGAGTTGTGGAAAAGAACTTCAGGGGCTGATCTTGTTTGCACAGGCACACCCACCCCACCTAGCATGAACCCACAGCAGCCCAAATGGTCACTTTGGCTGCTGTGATATCCCCAGTTTCTCTATTATTGGGGCAGAAAGAATAAAGTAGTGTTACCCTGATTATGTGAATCACGGACAATGAAACTGTTTTATGACAGAGAGACTCGCAATCAACTAAGTAGCACTCGCTAGAAAAGGGACATGGGTTCCAAAACCTAGTGAATTGAGAGAGGCTTGAGGGTAGGTATTTGTATGTGATAGTATGGGCCCCCTTTTGAGGGCCTGGAAGGCTGATTGCCCCTTCTTCTCTCTCTATGGTGAAATATCAGAACTAATTTTAATTCCATTAGGAGTCTAATTACAGGCTGCTGAGATGGATTCACATTGGGCCAATGGTGCACCAGCACTGAGGCTTCCCTACTACAAGCTGAAATCACTGAGTGCTGGGAGGGGGCTGAAGCTATGTTGCTGAGTGGCTGCTGGAATGGAGCAGTTTGTGGGATGACTGGAGTGGCTCACGGGATGGCTGACAGAGCGGCTCATGGTGAGGGCTGCAGCAGAACCCCATGGAGAGGCGGGGCAGTCAGCTTCGGATTACGTACGGTGCCCTTTAACACCGCTGTACTGCCCCCCAACCCAGGCTGGGAGGTAAAACTCTGCAGATAAACTTTTGAACTCTGGGACTGCACTGACCAGGGTCAGAGACTTTGGGGACTTTTGGTGATTTTGGGGTTGCTGAACTTAAGACCTTGAGGGGAAAAAGACACTGCCAAACTTCCTTTGGGGGGTGGGTCTTTTGCTCACGGTTTGTGTTATGAATCCTGTTTGTGGTGTTTCCCCAACTTAATGCCGCATTGTTTTCCTCCTTGATTAAAAGGCTTTTGCTACACTCAGACTCCGTGCTTGCGAGAGGGGTGGTGGTATGTAATTGTCCCAGGTCACTGGGTGGGGGCTCGAGCCAGTTTTGCATTGCGTTATTGAAACGGAATCCCTGGCTACTGAACCGGGCCCTTGTTGCTCCCAACTCAGACGGGCAGAAGGGTTACACATGGATTCTGCCTCCATTGCCAGAGCCAAAGTGCAGCATTCAGCCCTCACCCCCAATCGATATCATGTGATCCCACTGCCCCCAGCAAAGATACAGCAAGGTTAAAGCCAGCCCCCAGTGGCTTCCCAGGGCAAGGATCGATGGGGCAGGGATTTAATGAGTTCTTAAACAAGCAGTTGGGGAATATGGCTGGCGGGGAGGTGGCCAGTGACAGTGAGTTGGTGGTAGCAGCCTCTCCCCAAATCCCTCACCACTGATAGCCCCCCCGCCACTGCCCTCTGTGATGCAAGGACTATCATGCCATCAGTCCATTCCCTCTGCCCCCCCGCCAAAGTTTTTGTTGGGTGATGTAATCAAGCTGCTTTGCACACACGGAGCGGTGGACCGTGGCTTCTGGCCCTGTGGGGCTACAAGGTCTGGGAAAGGGAACATCTCAGCTGGCTCTGTGGGAATGCCGGAGTTGCAACTCATGTGCCATGGCCTCACCCTTATGCTGAAGCATCAGTGATGCCTGCTTCACCCATGTCACGCTGATGTGGCATCCGGCCTCCCATCCTGTGCTGGGGGGCAGGGAGGGGGAGGCGGTGAGTGAGATCGACAGGCCTCATGCTGTTACTAGTGGCAGGAATCCAGCCTCCCCCCACCCCTCCCAATCTTTCCATAGTGCCAGGGCCTCGTGTTGCTGGGGGCTTTCCATGGTTCAGTGGCTTGGCTGCAGCCAGGAGTGAGAAAGAGAGAGTGTATGTGCGCGTGTGTGTGTGTGCGCGTGGGCTTTGTGCATAGGTGCCGCTGTAATGAGCCCAGGGTTAAAAGCAGCGTGGCGAGGGGGCTGGGCCGGAATAGCTGCAGGGGATGTGAGGTTCCCTGCGCTGCTGGAGAAAGCCCAAGCTGAGGGGGGATCAGCCGGGGTCCCTACAGCCTCCCCCATGATCAGGTGGGGAACTGGACACTGAGATTTCAGGGGGTGGGACGAGCTGGTGGTGGCACACACAGGAGTGGGCCCATCTCTGCACCCCAGACGCTCCCTGTGCAAGGTCACCCCATGTAACAGCAGCCTCTGGCCACGCAAGATGGGGAACTGCTCCTGCTAGAGCAGCTTCAGCCCCTGAACCGCTGTCTCTCCGCTGCCAGCTGATGGCTGCCTGTAAGCAGCCGAACCAAACGCTTCAGTGACAGGAAGGCAACACTGGCATGACTGTCTTTGCACATGTGCCTTAAAACAGAGTGTGATTAGTCTCCTGTTGGTCACAGGTGTAGCCAATGGGGAGGGAGGCACTGGGTACAAACCAGGAAGTGGCCTCCATGTGAGTGAGCAGTGGCTGGGTCTCTGATGCATCTGCCTCGCTCCTTACCCAGCCTCAGCCAGGGGGTGGGGCTGAGGCTGGCACTGCAGTTGATGTTGCTGATTCTCCTCCCACGGCCCTGCCATGGAGGAGGTTGAATGGCATGTCAGCAACTGCAGGGACCCTCCTGATGGGCAGCCTGGCCCTGGGCAAGGGTGTGCGAGGCTGTCATAAACAGATAGCTAAGGGTTAATGTTTCTTTTACCTGTAAAGGGTTAACAAAGGGAACCAAACACCTGACCAGAGGCCCAATCAGGAAACCGGATTTTTCAAAGCTCAGGGAGGGAAAGTTTGGGTCTGTCTTTGTCTCTCGGGCTATGAGAAGGATCTTTCTATTTCAAGCTTCTAATCTTCAGTTTCCAAGTTGTGAGTACAAAGGTAGAAAAACAATAGTTTTATTGTTTTTTTGTATTTACACGTGTGTAGTGCTGAATGTTTAAATTGTATCTCTTTTTGAATAAGGTTGTTTATTCATTTTTTCTTTAAGCAAGTGACCCTGTATTGCCAACCTGATACAGAGACTAGTTTATGTGTTTTCTTTCTTATATTAAAGCTTTATTTTTAAGACCTGTTTGAGTTTTCTCTGGTAGGCTAAGGAACGAGGAAGGGAAGGGATCTCTTTGTGTTAGATTTACGGAGGGTGAATCTGTGCAGCCTCAGGGGAAGAAGGGGTGGGGGGAAGGTGAATTGTCCTCTCTGTTTTGTAATTCAAGGAGTTTAAGTACAGTATCGTCCAGGACAACCCAGGGAGGGGGAGCCGGGGATGAGGTAAAGAGGAGACAAGGGGAGGAGGTTATTTCCCTTTGTGGTAAGACTCAGGGCATCTGAGTCTTGGGGTCCCCCAGGGAAGATTTTGGGGAGACCAGAGCGAGGCAGGCGCTGTAATTCCTGTCTGGTGGCAGAGATATCAGATCCAAGCTGGTAATTAAGCTTGGAGGTTTCATGCTAGGCACCCACATTTTGGACACTAAGGTTCAGAATTGGGATTTATGCTTATGATAGAGGCAATGGCTTTTTCAGGGAGACAAGCTTGCTGGGTAGTGGAGTGTTGCCAAGTCTCACAAAGGGATGAACTAAAAAAGCAGCATTGCCTTTCAAAATAAACCCAGTCCATTTTAGAGGGAGGGGAGTAGGGGTGTTTATACAAATGCCATAATTTTGGCACTATTAATTGCCTTGATGAGGTACAGTGGGCCCCTACCTCTACTGCAAGGAGCTCCAGGGGTGGGGAGAGAAGCAGGACTTGCATCCCACCCCTGACATACGCAAGTTACATTAATTACTGGAGATATGCAAGATGCACAGAGTGCCACATAATACAGTGACTCTCACTGAGAATTATGTTTTCCACTGTGCAGGTACCCCCCTTATCCCCTTCTATCCACCTGCAAGGAGGAGGTCTTTCCAATCTTAATCTCTAGCTACCTTACTGAGTCGATGACTGGACTCAAGTATCAATACGCCAATAACTAAAACAAATAAAATACCAACTGAAATTTATTAAATCTTTTTGGATGTTTTCCTAATCTTTCAATATTGATTTCAGTTACAACACAAGTACAAAGTGCACAGTGCTCACTTTATATTAATTTTTATTACAAATATTTGCACTGTAAAAATGATAAAAAAATGTATGAGGTGAATTGAAAAATACTAAGTACTGAAGTGCAATCTCTTTATGGTGAAAGTGTAACTTACAAATGGAGATTTATTTTTTCCAGTGACAGAACAGCACTGAAAAACAAAACACTGTAAAACTGTACAGCCTCAAGGCCACTCAGTCCTACTTCTCCTTCAGCCAGTCGCTAAGACAAACAAGTTTGTTTACACTGACAGGAGCTAATGCTGCCTGCTCTTTGTTTACCATATCACCTGAAAGTGAGAACAGGCATTCACACGGCACTTTGTAGTGGGCATTGCAAGGTACGCCAGATACACCCATTACCCACATACTGCATGTATTTCATGTTATAGCAGTCTCGGATGATGATCCATCACATTTGTTTTAAGAACACTTGCACAGCAGATTTGACAAAATGCAAAGAAGGCACCGATGTGAGATTTCTAAAAATAGGCAACAGCACTCGACCCAAGGTTTAAGAATCTGAAGAGCCTTCCAAAATCTGAGAGGGATGAAGTGTGGAGTATGCTTTAAGCAGTCTTAAAAGAGCAACACTCTGATGTTGGAAACTACAGAACCCAAACCACCAAAAAAGAAAGTCAACCTTTTTTTGGTGGCATCTGACTCAGATGATGAAAATGAACATGCATCGGTCTGCTCTAGTTTGGATTGTTATCAAGCAGAACCCACCATCAGTATAGAAGCATGTTCTCTGGAATGGTGATTGAAGCATGAAGGGATATATGAATCTTTAGCACATCGGGCACATAACTATCTTGTGACGCTGGCTACAATAGTGCCATGCGAGCTCCTGTTCTCACTTTCAGGTAACATTGTAAACAAGAAGCAGGCATCATTGTCTTCTGAAAAATGTAACCAACCTTGTGTCTGAGTGACTGGCTGACCAAGAAGTAGGACTGAGTGGACTTGGGGGCTCTAAAGTTTTACATTGTTTATGGGGTGAATTGAAAAAAAATGTGTTTTGTTTTTTACAGTGTACATATTTATAATAAAAATAAATATAAAGAGAACACTGTACACTTTGTATTCTGTGTTGTAATTGAAATTAATATATTTGAATATGTAGTAAACATCCAAAAATATTTAAAATTGTATTTTGTTAACAGTGCAATTAATTGCACTATTATTAATGATTAATTGCTTGACAGCCCTAAAATTTATTTAAGATTTTTAAATGTTTTTCTACATTTTTGTAACCAGCAGCATCATCACCTTTGCTTAGCTGAAGGACTGAGTGGACTTGTAGGATCTTAAAGTTTTACATGGTTTTATTTCTGAAGGCAGTTATTTTTGTACATAATTCTACTTTTGTAATTTAATACACTTTGTATTCTGTGTTGTAACTGAAATCAGTATATTTGAAAATGTAGAAAACAGCCAGACATATTTAAATACATGGTATTTATTATTGTTTAATAAAGCGATTAATTTTTTTAATTGCTTGACAGCCCAAGTAAGCAATATATACCAGAATCTATAGAGCAGACTTCTAAAGAGAGACAGACAGACAGAACTATTTTATTAATTTTTAGACTGAAAAAACAACACATCAGCTCTATGTACAAAAGAATAATGCAGATTATGGGGGAGAGGCTTCATTCCACAACAAGATCAAACTGCTCTGCTTCTTCAAACTGTGCATTCATTTGAGCAGCCCACTCATCCAATTCAGATTTCTAGAGCAGAGGAAGTAAAAACAACAAAAAAACTGTAATTATAACAAGCACAAGCTGATTGATACAGAGCAGCTAATAGAATGCAGAGGTCCCTGCTCCAAAGATTTCCCCATCCCTCAACTAGAGCACTTGAGTGATACTAGAATTCCCTTGAGGTCTCCCATCCAAGCAGGCAGTACTCACATCTATCTGGGGGATCCTCCTTTTCTTCCGTTTCTCTTTGGGGAAGGAGATGCCAGGAATGTTTGTGTCCCATTCCTTAGTGGAGCCCAAGGCATCGGGCTCCACTGGAGTCTTCTGGGCAGGGGAAACCTTACCCACTGGAGACACATCTGCTAGTGCATCAGGCACTAGGAGCTTCTCAAAGCCAAAGAGTGAGCACTTCTTCTGCAGGCCATGGGCGAATGTGGGTGTGGACATGTTCAAGCTGGGTGAGGCATCCAGGCGGCTGTAGGATCGGCGCACTTTCTTAGACATCAGCACATCCCTCTCATCCTGAGAAGGAGAGTCACATACAGTGATGCTAACTGTAGACAGGGCAGCCTTCTCCACCAGGCTTGAGGCATTGGCAGGGAGAGATGATGCTAAGACTGTGTTAGCATCAGTGCTTCCACAGCCTTTGGCCTCGCTGCTTTCCACTGGGAAGTTTTCCTTTCCTGTCTTCTGGGAGATCTGCAAGGAAAGGAGATGGAATTTATCCCTTTTTCTCCCTCACCAATACAGCTAACCTATGGAACTCCCAGCCGCCCCCCGACCCCCACTGGTGGGGCCAATCATCACTCCAGTCTCAGGGCTGGCTAAAGGAAGTAGCTCAGCCCATATTTACTTTAAGTTAAAGCAAGTCTGTCAAAGTTCAAGGTCTGCCAAGTCTGAGCTAGTGCCCTAAGTCACCAGGACCATCCTTCCCCTGATATCCAATATACTAGCAAAACCCAGAGGAGAACATAGAGACTTACCCTGGGGCTGCGCCGTGGAGTCCAAGCAGTACCAGTCACCTTGGAGGAACAAACGAATTCAATTAGTGTGTAGCCAAAAGGCTGTGGGAGGACAAGGAGTGGGAGGGGAGGGGCGCACGGCAAGACAAAACATTTGTACAACACTGCAGTATACAGAGCATGGACACTTATGGTGTGTTTAGAAATACCAGACGCAATGCTACTTGTTAGGACACTCATAAAAATCAGATCATTTCCCAAACATCAGATGTCTCAGTTCAGAACTTGACACTCTTAACTCTCAGAAGTGGGTGTCTGGGATGAGATATGTGCTCAGCAACACATAGGGACTGTAACTCGACAGGTGTCAGGTATATAATTATCCCACATCACCCCAGTGGGGCTTTTCATTTTACTCCACACCAGCTTAAGGAATCAAGGATTAATCATTGAAACAAATGTTTCAAGGTTACAATAACTTATGCATGGGATTTGTTCTGCTTCAGTCAAAGCAACAGCAGGCTGGAAGGCAAAAGGGAAATTAATGCAACTTACATCAGCCAAACAAGGGAGGGATAGCTCAGTGGTTTGAGCATTGGCCTGCTAAACCCAGGGTTGAGAGCTCAATCCTTGAGGGGGCCACTTAGGGAACTGAGGCAAAAATCTGTCTGGGGGCTGGTCCTGCTCTGAGCAAGGGGTTGGACTAGATGACCTCCTGAGGACCCTTCCAATTCTGATATTTATGATTCTAAGTCACATCAGCCACAAAAATGATTGAGGAGGAGGAGGAGATGCCCTACAGTGGGATAGAAACTAAACTGACAGAGCTCTTTATCAAAAAGTTTGAGGAGTTACTTACCTGGTATAGTAACTTGAATTCTTTGAGATGTCTCCCCCTAGGGATGCTCCACATCAGGACACACGCAGATTCTTGACCAGAGGTTTGTGTCCATAGCTCCACGCTTGCACCCCAGATCTGAGCATAAGGGTCTCTGAGGGTATATAAGGAGGGGCGGACCTGAGGCCACTCAAGTTCCTTCTCAATCACAAAAGTCCCAAGAAAGAGACTGAGGCCAAGAAGAAGGAGAGCAGGTAGTGGCTCACCCACAGGGAGACGTCTCAAAATAAGGCCCCAATGCGAGGAAGTGGATTCAGTACTGCTTAAAGGACAGCACCACCAAAGGGTGCATCAGTCCTGGAAGAGGGCACAAGAGTGTAATGCTGGTAAAATGTGTGCGGCAAAGACTTTGCAGATGTCTGAGATGGGTAAATTTCTGAGAATGGCTACAAAGGTAGATTGAGCCCTGGTGATACAAGCAGTAACTTTTGGAGCGTGGAATGAACTCCTGAAAACTCATAGCATGATAGAACACAACCTGCAAACCGCATGGACAATTTTTGGGTGGAGATCGGATGTCCCTTAATTTGTTCTGCAACAGAGATGAAGAGTCCAGGGGAAACCTGAAACGGGCCTAGTCCTGTTGAGGTAAAAGGCAAGGAGTAAAGTGAGGTCTCTTGGCAGAGTTAGTTCCTTGATAGGCGGGAAGATGTTGAATAGGCCTTTGATAAATCTTGTAGTGGTGGGGTGGGGCAAAGACTGAGAACCCTTCTCTGGGAAGGTGAGAAGCTGTGATGGCAGCTAGGTAAACTTTGATGGAGCTCAGCAATAAGTCTGTGGTTTTTAAATTCAGCAGGTAATCGAGATTGTGAGCTGAAGAGCATTTTACAGGCAGCAGAGCCATCAAGTAGTCACACTTTGAGAGGAGGGCTGCAGAAAAGCGCTCACACCTGTATGCAATGTGATAGGCACCAGGACCAGTTTTATGGCTTTGATGCACAAGGACTGGGATCTTGCTCCTCCATGCTGATTGATGGAGCACACTGCTGCGCTGTTGTCCTTGATGTATAGTAGGAAGTGATGGCAAGTGTAACTGGCTGTTCTGAGCTCCAATATGTTGATACGGAGGATCGCCTCCTGAGTGGTCCATTTGCCCTGAACTGTGAGGTTTTGGGAGTCTGCACCCCAACATGTGACAGTCATCCGTGGTGATGATCTTCATTGAAGGATGCTGTACAAACAGAGCGCCCATGCACACTTTTCATAGGTCCTTCCCCGAGTTCAGAGACTCAAGGCCCTTCTGAGGTACTGACACCCACTTGGATAGGTTGTGTCTGTAGGGGGCGTCGATGGTTCTCAACCATGCTTGAAGACACTGAAAATGGGAATCGTGAACATACAGGCTGCCGTATGGTCCAGAAGTTCAGGCAAATCCTCACCATGGTTAGTGGACTGTGTTGGATTATTGAAACAAGGTTGGATACGGGGGTGAATCCGTCCCTGGATAAGTATGCTGTGGTGGAAGGAGTGCAGAGTGGCTCAGATTAAATCGATATGTTGTGTGGGTGTTAGGGTAAACGTCTCCATGTTGAGGTGGAGACCCAGCAAGTGAAACAGAGACTGTCTTGCTGGTTACTCTCTGTGCTTTGACAAGTGAGCAGCCTTTCAGGAGCTAGTCATCTAGGCATTATCATCTTTTCCTGCCTATCTGGCAAAGATAGGCTGCTGTGGCTGACAGAACTTTGGTAAAGACCCTTGGACGTGGATGGGGATGGTGGAGAAGCTGAAGATTAGGACACAATACTGGCAGTCGTCCTTGCCCACCACAAAACAGGAATTTTTTGTATGAGGGATGAATGACACCATGAAAATAAGGTTGAGGGAAACAAACCAAACTAATCTCCTAGATTCAGAAAGGGAATTATTGTTGCTAGGGTCATCATACTGAACTGTTGGGAGCTAATGAAGATGTTTAAAGTCCTGAGGTCTAGAACTGGTCTCCTCCACCCACCTACCCATTCCCGTTTTTCTTCAGGATGAGGAAGTACTGAGACTAGAATCCTTTCCCAATGAAGTCCAGTGGGACAGGTTAGATCATCCTCAGAACTAGGAGGGATTGTACCTCTTGTCTTTGTGGAGGGAGGTAAAGGGGTCCCTGAAGAGGGACAGGGAGTGGGAAGGAGCTCAACTGGATGGAACAGACTATGGAAATTACTTCTAGAATCCATCTGTCCAAGATGATGAGCTCCCAGAAAGGTAAGAAATGGAGGGGAGCCCGGATGGTACTGGGGCCTGCACATGTGGTTCCTAACGGACACCGTGATACTCCATCTCAAGCCACAGACAGTTGAGAAGGAACTGGAGTGGAAGCAGGTCCATCTCCCCCATATACTCTTGTAATGGGCACGAGGGTGTCTGGAGTGCAGACCCACGGACACTGACAAAAAACTCCAGTGAAGAGCGCACAGGCGTGTACGTATCCAGACACAGAGCACCTACAGGGACGCTTCTCAAAGAAGAACAAGAGGTGACTCAATTACGGCATATAAATACTTTCACCAGGAAAAAAATCCCAGGTACTAAAGGGTTCCTTAAGCAGCCTAGAGGAGAAAGGCAGAATAAGAACCAATGGCTGGAAGTTAAAGCCAGACACAATCCAATTAGAAATGACTGCCCTTCCCCCCCGCCTTTTTTTTTTTTAATATTTATTTAAATAGAAGGTGATTCACTGGAACAAACTCTGAAGAGAAGTGATGGATTCTCCATCTCTTGATATCTTTTCTGGAAGATGCTTTAGTCAAACAAGCTATTGGGCTCAATGCAGTAGTAACTGGGTGAAATTCTCTAGCCTGCATAACGATCTAGGTGATCTAATGGTCCCTCTGGCTTTAAGATCTATTAGGTGGGCTACACAGATTAGAAAACAGCTTTCAAAATCCACATCATCCCAGTTTCTCAAATTCCTGATTTTTCCTGTATTATAACAGTTGAGAATCTCTTTATGAGATGTGGCAGTCAGAATAGGAATATTTTAAGTCTAAACTGGTGCTCAAACAGTAGCTGCGCCATTAACTTCTCCAGACAAGTAGCAGTACAATATACACTAAGAAATGTAGTGTTGGAAGGGATCTGCCATCTAGTCCATCCACCAGTGCTGAGGCCGGACCAAGTAAACCTAGTAAACATTCCTGATAGGTGCTTGGCTAACCTGTTTTTAAAAACCTCCAACAACAGGGGTTCCACAACCTCCCTGGGAAACTTATTAACTATCCTTAGGGTTAGTAAGTTTTTCCTAGTATCTAACCTGAATCTACTTTGCTGCACATTAAGCCGATTACTTCTTGTCCTGCTTTCAGTGAATGTGGAAAACAGTTGACCACTGGCCTCTTTATAACAGCCCTTAATATATTTGAATATTGCTATCCGTTCCCCTCAGTTCTTTTCGCAAGACTAAACGTGCCCAAGTTTTTCAATCTTTCCTCATAGGTAAGATTTTATCATTTTTTGTTCCTCTCCTCTGGACTCTCTCCCATGTGTCCACATCTCTTTTAAAGAGATTAACATTCCTGTTAATACACCCCAGAATGATATTAGCCGCCTTTGCAAGTGCACTCCACTATTGGCTTATATTGAATTTGTGATCCACTAGAACCCCAGATCCTTTTCTGTAGTGCTGCACTACGGCCTAACAAGTTCTCCCCCATTTTATTTGTGCATTTGAGTTTTTTCCTTGCTAAGGGTAGTACTGTGCTCTGAAATCTACAAGATAAATTGCAGTTGTCTTTACTGAATTTCATCAGGGCCATTTGAATTCTAATCCTGTCCTCCAAAGTTCAGTCCCTCCTAGTTTGGTGTCTGTGACACATTCTATATGATTTTATTAAAATATGCTAATGAGTGTGAATATAAATATGCTTCATGCAAAAGGTCTCTTGTAAGGTATCATTACAAAGCTTATAATCTACTGAGTGTGGTCATCCTGTTTGTATACATGTACCACTCTTAGAAATATGAAATATAACTCTGAGGGCCTATTGTAATTATGCAAAGTGTGGGCCATTAATGGTGGTTTGGAATCTTGATGACTCTCATCAGCCAGGACAACTGACTGCAGATGGTTCTGTTTTACAGTACTTGCAAGTCTTCCTGTATGTGTGTGTACTGGCAAGTGGGTAATTAAGTCTTACAGTGACATGACCATGTTACCTGAACTGGAATCCATCTTTAACTTGGTGTCTTTCCATTGAGAAGGACGGGTAGGAACTCAGAGAGGGACAAAGGATTCCCACCTTATGCAAAAGATATTTAAAGGGATGGAACAGAACAAAGGGGGCTGCAGTCATGAGGAATCCCCATGCTACCACCTGAGCTGGAACAAGGGCTGTACCAGGGGAAAGGATTGTGCCCAGACTAGGAAGGCAGAAATGTATTGAAACATCTCTGAGGGTGAGCTCTTATCTGTATTCAGTTTCTTACTGTATTAGACATAGATTTGCTGATTTATTTTATTTTGCTTGGTAATTCACTTTGTTCTGTCTGTTACTACTTGGAACCACTTAAATCCTACTTTCTGTGTTTAATAAAATCACTTTTTACTTATTAATTAACCCAGAGTATGTATTAATACCTGTGGAGGAGGGGGGGCAAACAGCCGTGCATCTCTCTCTATCAGTGTTATAGAGGGCAAACAATTTGAGTTTACCCTGAATAAGCTTTATACAGGGTAAAACGGATTTATTTGGGTTTTAGACCTCATTGGGAGTTGGGCATCTGAGTGTTAAAGACAGGAACTGCTTTCAGTTAAGTCTGCAGCTTTGGGAATGTGGTCCAGACCTGGGTCTGGGTTTGCAGCAGGCTAGTGGGTCTGGCTCAGACCAGGCTGGGTGCTGGAGTCCTAAGCTGCCAGGGCAAGAAAGCAGGGACAGTAGTAGTCTTGGCACATCAGCTGGCAGCCCGAAGGGGGTTTCTGTGATCCAACCCATCACAGTGTCATGCACAAATTTTATAAGCATACTCTCCACTCCATTATCTGAGTCATTAATAAAGTATTGAATAGTACCTGACCCAGGACAGATCCCTGCAGGACTTCATTAGATAGGCCCTCCCAGTCTGACAGCGAACCATTCATAACTACTCTTTGAGAACAAAAACCGGACACAATCTTTCAACCAGTTTTGCACCCAACTTGTCATAATTTCATATTTCCTTAATTTGCTTATGAGAATGTCACATGGGACTGTATCAAAATTCTTACTAAAGTCTAAACATATCATCTGTTGCTTTGCCCCATCCACTAGGCCCATTATCTTTCCAAAGGAGGAAATTAGGTTGGTTTGGCATGATTTGTTCTGGACTCCTGCATTCTGTTACCTACCTACAATAAATATCTGCTGAGATGCACTAGTTCCTAAAGAGTGTACAAGTCTCTGCCAGGAGACTCTCTCAGTTGGATTTGCTGGGCACAGCTCACAATGTAGAGCAGAAGTGCTGGAGCACAGACACTCAGTCTAGGAGGCAGTGAGGCTGCATGGCCTACCCTGAAGAAAGGAGTGGGACTCCTTAGGGATCTGCCACACTGAAGGGGGGCTTTCCAAGACACTGTTTAAAAGCTGGGGTGTAGCTGTGGATCCATGACAGAACCTACCTACCAGTTCTCTGAGTTTGTTGAAGTCTGATTTTTAAAGTCCATCCATTAAATGAATAAATAATAATAATAATGTATGGAATTGCACCAGCATAATTCATTCCAAGTCAGATACAAACATCTCGGCTTCATAATGGGTCGCAGGGGGCTGTGTCTAGTGGTCAGAGCAGTGGACTGGAAATCAGGCTTTCTGGGTTCTCTTCCCAGTTCTGGAAGGCAGCATGTCTAACAAGTACAGAAAAAGGCCGGGGAGCAGGACTCCTGGGTCCTATTTACATCCTTGCATAATCCTGCCCAAGTCATTTAAGTACCCTTTGCCTCACCTGTAACATAGGATACAGAAAACCTGCTGCAGCGCCAGAACTAATAGTCGGTGTCCTGCCACCCAGCCCCCCCTTCTCTAAATGCTAGAGAGCACTCCGTTCCAGAGCTGGAAACAGAAACAAAATGAGCTTTGTCTTTCCCTTCTCAATGGGCTATGTTGGAATTATTGATATTGATATGGGAAACCACAACACACTAAATTTAACCATAAATTCCTTTATTAAATCCCAAGACCAAATGATATTTATACAGTTGATCTAAATGTGCCTAAAAAGTCTAACTAGTAAGCAATTTACTGCATCCAAACAGTAACAAAACATTTATGAACTTTTGATCGAGATACTTATAAATGGGCTTAACCCGGGGGTGCTTAGACCCATATTGGTCAGTTCCAACGTGGTTAGGCAGGGTATTGGCAATGAACCTGCTAAAAGTTTACTTTTTATACCCTTTATCAAAAAAGCGATGTCATTGCCCATTACTGACTTCAGCTAAAGATCAACTTGATCTTATTCCAAGTCTTAATCCAGATAAGATTTACAGCCTCCTTTCTCTGCAAGGTCTTTTCTTTCTTATCTTCTCTCCCCACCTCCTCCCTTGCTTACTAGCAGAACAGTGGGAAGGTTTGGGTTCTTTTAAGACAGTTTTTCTATGTCTTGTTACTGCAGCTTTTTATTTTCTTAGTTACTTTTAAAACCATACAATGTTCCCACATTACAAGTAATACTAATTATTTTCATGGCCTTCTTTTACTTGCTGATTGGGGCCTCCTTTACCACATACACACCCACACACACGCGCGTAACCAAACTTATGCTAACTAATTCTTTATTCTTGTACTTATCCTACAGGCTGGAAAGCGATGCTTGGTCTGTGGCTGGTTTGGAGTTGGGGAGTATAATCAAAACAGATTTCAGTTCACGTGCTACACAAAGAACAGCGACAGGAAGGTTTGACTCACAGACCTGCTGTTTTCGGGGCATGATCTTTTTCACCATGATCGATCGCTTCACCGCCGGAGCTGGAAGCTGCATAAAGAGGATAAAAGAGAAAAGACTTATTGTTTCTTGCATTGTAGCAGAGCCTAGGTCCCCTGGATCTCATTAGAGACTCCTGGGAGGGTGGAACTGAAGCAGAGGGGAGACCGGTGACAGAATATGTGCAGGGGTTCAGGGCGGATTTAAAATCCATGATGGGGATAGTGCAGCAAAGCCTCATTTTTAAAAGCCAGGTTGCTCAGAAAGAATGATCTGATCACAATACCTGTGATCAATCATTTCATGGGGGGCATTTAACACCGGTGCTAGACCCTGTACATAAAGTACAAAGTGCAAAACTCATGGGAGGGGTCTTTTGAGGTAGTAGAAAGGGTTTAATGATGTTACCTACAATGTCCAAAGGCCCAACAGAAAGGTAGCAGCACAAACGGCATATAAACAGGTTAAAAGTATCACGATCACACAAACCACTTGGGAATTGTGCTGAAGAAATTCAGAGATACAGGTCTCACAATTACAGCATCAAAGTGTAAGGTGGGACAGTCAAAGTCCCTTATCTAGGTCACTGGATTGGAGGGGGCCAGATCCCCTAAAAGTGCAATCCATTGTTAACTGGCCTGTGCCCTGAACCAAAAAGCAAGTTCAGTCTTTTAGAGGCTTTGGAAATTATTACCTCAGGTTTGTGGAGGGTTTCAGAGACCTTGTGTATGCAATTATAGACCTCTGCAAGAAGACCCAGCCTTACATGGTGGTTTGGATTTCTGCCTGTCAGGAGGATTTTAATAAAAGTGAAAAGAGTTCTGTCAGAGAAGCTAGTCTAAACTTTAACAAGATGTTTGAACTCTGCACAGAAGCATCCAATACAGGTCTGGGGGCTATATTCATGCAAGTGAGCAAAGGCAATAAGCAGCATCCTACTGCTTTAAGTAAAAAACTGACCCCCACACTGGACATTTCGCTGTCCTAGAAAGAGAAAGTTGTGCAATTGTGTGGGTGATCAAGGAGTTAAGGCCATACCTACTTAACAGAAAGTTCAGGATGCTAACAGGCCACTCTCCGTGTTGTACTCAAAGTACTATACGGGATCTTTTCAGGGGGATTAAGGCAAAACGCCACATTTATTAGTAATACAGGTATTAATTAATACTCTATCATATGCATATGATATATCACAGTCATGCATTCACACACACACACACAGACACAAACACACTCCGTCTTGCTGTTGTTACCAACTAGTTGCTCCCCTTAACTGC
>NC_133785.1:8933435-8959878 GCF_003597395.2 Chelonoidis abingdonii
TAAAGATACTTAATGTAGAAAGATACTTAATACAAAATAACACAGTGCAATGTTATAAAGATTTATAGAGATAGTTAATACAGAGATTTCTCTACATCCATTGGTATGGCTTCACAGAACAAAAGATACCAACTCCAGACTTCTATGCTGGAATACAGCACTTCAAAATTATGATATGGAAATTGTACATATTCAGGGCAAGGAAAGCGTAGTGGTGGATGCACTGTGCAGGCAAGACGGTTCTGCGCAGAGAGATGTGGATTAGCCGGTGGCTGACCCTACTGCACCAATGTGTGTGGGGGCGGGTGGGGGGATGATTGACTCAAGGACTCATGGTGCCCACTGGCAGAGATTACAGGGAGGTTCATAAGGTTTTACAGTGAACCCCTGAGTCAGATATCTGCATAATAGTTCACTGAAGGATGGCATGAGAGGTCTCTGCTGACAGCCAGTAGTCCACTGTCGTTCTAATTAGTGTGAAATGTATGTATGGATAATATTTAAGAAGTTATGTATCTATGCTACAAATTATGCTTTTTAGGTCTTGGCGTTAAGGCAGATCACCAGGAGGTGGCACACCTCAGAAATGCTCCTATGTATTGTATGCCTCAGGGTATGCCTGTTTGCAGACTGAGCCAACTGCAAATTGAAAAACCATGAATCTACAAGAGAGCAAAACTAAAGAATAAAACCAACAGCAGGGAATGTCTTGTTTATGACTAAAGACAAAGGATTGTTCTGGGATATCTGAACCCTGGTCTACGCTATGAGTTTAGGTTGAATTTAGCAGCGTTATATCAATTTAACCCTGCACCCATCCACATGACAAAGCCGTTTTTTCTGACTTAAAGGGCTCTTAAAATCGATTTATGTACTCCTCCCCCTACGAGGGGATTAGCGCTGAAATCAACCTTGCCAGGTCAAATTTGGGGTACTGTGGGGTAGTGTGGTCGCAATTCGACAGTATTGGCCTCCAGGAGCAATCCCAGAGTGCTCCATTGTAACCACTCTGGACAGCGCTCTCAAGTCAGATGCACTGGCCAGGTAGACAGGAAAAGGCCCGTGAACTTTTGAATCTCATTTCCTGTTTGGCCAGTGTGGCAATCTGCAGGTGAGTGCAGATATCATCAGCAAAGGTGACCATGCAGTCCCAGAATCGCAAAAGATCCCCAGCATGAACTGAATGGGAGGTACAGGATCTGATCTCTGTATGGGGAAAGGAATCCGTGCTATCAGAACTCCGTTCCAAAAGACAAAACGCCGAAACATTTGAAAAAATCTCCAAGGGCATGAAGGACAGAGGCTGTAACAGGGACCCACAGCAGTGCCGTGTGAAACTTAAGGAGCTGAAGCAAGCCTACCAAAAAACCAGAGAGGCAAATGGCCGCTCCGGGTCAGAGCCCCAGACATGCCCCTGAGCTGCATGCCATTCTAGGAGGTGCCCCTACAACTACCCCACCCCTGTGCTTTGACTCCATCAATGGAGTAGCATGCAACAGGGATGTGGGGGGTTTTGGAGACGAGGAAGATGAGGAGGAGGAGGCTGAAGATAGCTCACAGCAAGCAAGCGGAGAAACTGTTTTCCCCGACAGCCAGGAACTGTTTCTTACCCTGGACCTGGAGTCAGTACCCCTCGAACGCACCCAAGGCTGCCTCCCGGACCCGCCAGGGGTAGAAGGGACCTCTGGTGAGTGTACCTTTGTAAATATTATATGGTTTAAAAGCAAGCATGTTTAATGATTAATTTGCCCTGGCATTCGCAGCCAGTATAGCTACTGGAAAAATCTGTTAACGTGTCTAGCGATGGAGCAGAAATTCTCCACGGACATCTCCATAAAGCTCTCCTGGATGTACTCCCAAAGCCTTTGCAAAAGATTTCTGTGGAGGGCAGCCTTATTCCATCCTCCATGGTAGGACATTTTACCACGCCAGGCCAGTAGCACATAGTCTGGGTCCCTGTATTTGCTGGCATTCAAACAACATCCGTTCTTTATCTCTCTGTGTTATCCTCAAGAGAGTGATATCATTCATGATCACCTGGTTGAAATAGGGTGATTTTATTAAGGGGACATTCAGAGGTGGCCGTTCCTGCTGGGCTGTTTGCCTGTGGCTGAACAGAAATGTGGCTGAACAGGCCTACTTCTCTAAAATCAACCCGTTTGAAAAATCTGGAAGGAAGAGGACTGGTTCCTGGCACAGCCACGTTAAAGGCATTCTCACAATTGCTGTTGCAGCAGACCCTCTTTGGATTACCACCTTTTATTAGGTCCGTCAGAGGGGACACAACAATGGCGACACAAGGGACAAATTGCCTGCAATACCCAACTAGTCCAAGGAAGTCTCTTACCTGGTTTCTTTGTTCAAGGAAGTGGGTAGGCCAACACTGCCTGCACTTTGCTACCTAGTGGCCTACATTGGCCTCATCCCACATTATTACCCAGGTAAGTAACAGTTTGATTTGCCAATCTGCATTTGGCCTGATTGACTGAGACCTGCTTCAGCCAAGGACTGGAGAATGGCTTGTACTTGTTGCAGGCAGGCCCAGTTATTGCTATATATAACAATGTTGTGCAAATATGCAGCATCATACTGCTGATCAGGCCTGAGCATCTTGTCCATTAAATGCCGAAACATTATTACCGCTTTGTCTAAACCAAAGGGCATTGTCTAGAAGTGGAAGAGCCCAAAGGGAGTCAGTCAAGAAGGCTGCTTTTTCTTGAAGTTTGTGAGAGAAGGGGGATTTGCCAATACCCTTTTTTAAAGATCTGTGGTACTGATATAGCTGACGGACCCTAAATGTTCCAGTAGCTCCTGGACTCTCTCTCACATTTTCTGGAGTGTGGGGTCTCTATCCTGCTGTCTTGGACCATCTTGATGAGATGGTGTATCAGCTGGGCTAGCTGCATGCAGGGGAGAATACACGGGGAAAGACCGCAGCAATAGTAAAACCTGAGCATTTTGTTCAAGTAATTCAGCATCTCTCTGCACGTGTGCTGGCTCTGGGTGAACGGATGACTGAAGTCCCAATTCAGCTTCTGCTGGGTAAGGAGTAGTCAATATCCCTTCCCTGGTTTTCCAAGGCTTTGGCAGGTTCAAATTGTAGACTCTGGTTTCTTTCCACCTCCCAAGCAGATGGACCTCACAGTCTACAGGGCCAAGCAGATGGCCCACTTCAAAAGATTCTTGTCATCTGGCTAGTCACTTGGATTCTGTGCTGGGGAGTAGTAACTACACTATCACTGGGTTGGAAGATCTATAGGCATGCACCCGTTCTTGTGCTTGCTGGGCCCCCAACAGGTTTTAGTGAGTAAATGCCATTGGAGGAGCTTCCTGAACTGGAGAACATCCTGGGCCACATTGGATGCTCTCAGTTCCTGCTCCTCCCAGCTCTCATATAGGAGATCCATTATCCCCTGAGGTTGTTGTTAAATAACAGTTTGAAGGGACAGAACCCAGTGGAAGCTTGCAGCATCTCCCTTATGGTGGGTGAAAGGGGAGGAAGTAGCTGGTCCTCAATGCTTGGGATCAAAGGATACAAATCTTTCAGCACTGCCTTCAGGGTTTTGTTGAATCTCTCAACTAATCTGTTCATTTGCGGATGACAGATGGAAGTCTTTAGCCAGGTTAGCAGAACCAGAGGTCCTCCTTGAAGGGAGTTAATGCAGGAGCTAGTCTCGCCATTCCAGGACCAGGACCAGGTGCTGGGACAGCATTCACAGTCTCTGGTTTTCCTAGCTCTTAGATCTGTGGTTCTCAAATTTTTATATTGGTGACACTGTCACAAGCAAGCCACTATTATAAATGCTAGAGATAAAATGGGGCTTGGGGGTGGAGATGACACCTCGCGACCCCTTTAGGGGTCATGACCCCCAGTTTGAGAACCCCAGTTCTAGACTGACATCCTAATGCATTTCATTAGAGCAGAATATGACAGCAACAGGGACCTGCAGCTTGCGGTGACTATTTTTTGCCTTTGATTGGACCAATTCTGCCTTCTGGAGACTCACGTGACAAACCTTTTGCCAGATTATGCCCCCAAAATTCATGAGCAGTTTGTGCAAGGAAATCATGCTGTGGCTCAGTCTAAAAATAAATTCAGCGGAATCCGGACAGACGTGGCACTTGAACAAACACTAAACAGTGATAGTAAAAGGGATTATTGGTGAATTTCACTTTGAAACCAGAAACCTTGGTCAGATAATTCATCACTGCTCGGGAGTGCTCAGTTGTAACAACTGTCATGAAGGTAAAGTTCTTTGGACACAAACCACGTCTGAGATTTCTCTCAGCACTTGTTAACAACTCCAGGCTCCAAATACTTCCATGCATGACCACTATCTCCATTCCACTAAAACAAAATGTACAGGGAGGCATGTAGGAACCACATAGCAACAGTGTGGCCTAGTGGCAAGAACAACGCCACAGCCCTCCAGATCACATCACAATTCTTCCAACTTATTCCTCCACCATTCAATACACCTGCACCCAACACAGTTAATGAAGTTAGAGTGTATGCAGATAGTTCCTAATGGCTATTGCCAGTGCCACTGAAAAAGTTTTACCAAGGGGCATGATAGATTTTCCATTACTTGAAGTCTTTAACTCAAGACTAGCTGTCTTTTTAAAAGACACGGTGGAGCTCAAACAGAAGTAATGGGTTTGATGCAACAATGAGTGAGGCTCTCTAGCCTCTGGCATGCAGGTGAGCCTAGCTGATCAGAATGGGCCCTGCTGGGCGACGGGCTTAAAATGTTTGCCTCTGCCTATCCACAGCCCAAGTACAATAAGGGCAGTGCCTACCCTCTCCAACTCTTCTCTAGTGAACAAGGGTTCAGCACCTGCAGCCCGTTCAGTTCTCTGACAAAGCTGCCAACGAGTAAGTCAGTTAAGCAATATAGGTATTTGTGGTGTTGGACTAAGAAACCCAATTCACTCACACAGGCCACTGAGTGGCTTTTAGATGAGAGAAGCTTCTAGTTAGTCCTGACTATTAAACATGGTTTCTAAAGTGCCAACAGTTAAACCCACATCCAGGTGCATTATTTATGAAGCTGCAATAGCGTGCAAAGAGTTTACGCTCTAGACTGGGGTGGCCAATCTGTGGCTCCAGAGCCACATGCGGCTCTTCAGAAGTTAATATGCGGCTCCTTGGATAGGCACTGACTCTGGGGCTGGAGCTACAGGCGCCAACTTTCCAATGTGCTGGGGGTGCTCACTGCTCAATCCGGGCTCTGCCCCCACTCCACCCCTTCCTGCCCTCTCCCATAAGCCTATCTGGCCTCACTCCTCCCCCTCCCCCTCAGAGCCTCCTGCATTTCGTGCAACAGCTGATCAGGAGCTGATCAGGAGGTGCGGGGAGGGAGGGGCAGGCACTGATCGGTGGCGCTGCCGGTGACGTATTACTGTGGCTATTTGGCAATGTACATTGGTAAATTCTGGCTCCTTCTGAGGCTCAGGTTGGCCATCCCTGCTCTAGACAGCCTTCATACCGCCAAGCACTGCACATTTTGCGCATCTGTCCAATCCACTCACTCTTTTTTTTTTAAAAAAAAAGAGATGCTGCAGCTAAATCCCTTTTCCTCAGATGGATGAGGATATGTCTTGTCCTTTGCACATACAGCAAGTTTGCAGCTCTTTGCCTTGCAATAATAAGAAGCAGATTCACCACTGTACAAACAAACCACTTGAGTAAGACACCTGTCCCACAGAGTTTACAATCCAAACAAGCAAGGAACAGACCAGATTGGAAAGTGCCGTGGATGAGCAGATAATATCAGAGCACCAAAGGATTTCTCAGTCTAAAAGCATCCCCCACACAGGGCACAATTCAGGATGACCTTTAAGGTTGACAGCCTGTTGAGTTTTCCAGGATGGAAAATCGAGCTTTTCGGGACTGGTATAACCATCTCCAAACTCTCCCACAGCTGGATTTGGGAACATTTAGTACTAACAGGGATGCATTATTACTCACTGGGCTCCCCACCATCTTCTTCTCCACCAAAGGTTTCCTCTGGGAACCACGCCTGGTAGGAGACCCTGCGATCCTCTCGGACCTGCGCCTTGGAGGAGGGGAGACAGCATCTGAAAGTGAGTGAGGGAAAAATTTTGAAGGTTGGTTGTTCTCACTGCATGGGGAAGCCCCTTCATCCAACCTACCAATGTGGGGACATTTAACTGTGTCTCAGTACTTTCCTACCTCCTGGTGTTTGCCTTCTTATAGGCATAAGAGGTTAGGAAGCTGTGAAATACCCTCCAGTCCTGCATCCTACCCCAAGGAGTTCTCTAACCTGAGGGAGACATTCCCATGCACCTTGCTCCTCCAGTGGACCCCCTCCCCCCCCAGCTCTCAGGAAACATGCCCTCAAATCCTGGGAGCAACACTTCCTCCTCAGACCCTGCTCCCCAAGCCTGTCAGCACTCCCGTGGAGAGCAATCCCATGCACTGCTATACGCTGGGGACCCGACTGGCTAAGCAGTAGTTCTGCAGAAAAGGACTTAGGGATTACATTGGATGAGTCAGCAGTGTGTCCTTGTTGCCAAGGAGGCTAATGGCATAGTAGGCTGCATTAGTAGGAGCACTGTCAGCAGATCAAGGGAAGTGATTATTCCCCTCTATTTGGCACTGGTGAGGCCACATCTGGAGTATTGCATCCAGTTTTGGGCCCCCCATTACAGAAAGGATGCAGAGAAATTGGAGAGAGTCCAACAAAGGGCAACAAAAATGATCAGGGGTCTGGGGCACATGACTTACAAGGAGAGGCTGAGGGAACTGGACTTGTTTAGTCTGCACAAGAGAAGAGTGAGGGAGGATTTGATAGCAGCCTTCAAATATCTGAAGGGGGGTTCCAAAGAGGATGGAGCTTGCCTGTTTTCAGTGGTGGCAGATGACAGAACAAGGAGCAATGGTCCCAAGTTGCAGTGGGGGAGTCCTAGGTTGAATATTGGGAAACACTATTTCACTAGGAGGGTGGTGAAGCACTGGAATGTGTTACCTAGGGAGGTGGTGGAATCTCCTTCCTTAGAGGTTTTTTAAGGCTTGGCTTGACAAAGCCCTGGCTGGGATGATTTAGTTGGGGACTGGTCCTGCTTTGAACAGGGGGTTGGACTAGAAGACCTCCTGAGGTCTCTTCCAAACCTAATCTACGATTCTTCCTTGTATCCTGCTCATCCTGAAATCCCCCTAAGAAAAATTAGTGCCCCGAACCCACCTAAGGGAAATATCCAATACCAGTGCCCCTAAGAGACCCCATCCCCAGAGTACCCCCCAGCATACCCAGTGCCCCCCCAGCACGCTCAGTGCCCTGCAGAGCGCCCACCCCGCAGCGCGCCCAATGCCCCGCAGAGACCCCTCCCCCAGAGCACCCCGCAGCGCGCCCAGTGTCCCGCAGAGACCCCGCCCCCCACGTGCCCAGTGTCCCGCAGAGACCCCGCCCCGCTGGGGACCCGCCCACAGCACAGACCCCCCTCCCTCGGTGACCCCCACACCAGCACTCCACGGACAACCCCGGGCCGCACTCACCCCCCCGGGCTCTGCTCCCCGCTGGGGCCGCGCCCGCAGACCGAGGCCGCCTCTGGCCCCCGCCCGCCATTCGTGGGCCTGTCCGCTCCGCGCGGGATGGAACCCGCCACCAAGCCCCGTTCGAATCACCCGCCGCTACAAGGGAAGTGACGCAGCGGCTAGTTCTCGCGAGGCTTCGAACCGGAACTTTCCCTGAGAGCGCCGGGTTGCGGGGACTTGCTCAGGTCGAACGTCATCAAACTGCGTCCTACCCGGAAGAGACGTGGCAACAGCGGACTTAGCCTCAATAGGAGCCTGTGAGTGGCAGGGGGACCCTATGGAGGGGCAAAGCGGGGCTGGCAGCTAGGACTCCTGGGTTCCCTCCCTGGCACTGGGGAGGGGAGTCTAGTGGTTAGAGCCCTGGGGGCTGGAAGCCAGGACTCCTGGGTTCCCTCTCTGGCACTGGGGAAGGAAGTGGAGTCTAGTGGTTGAGGGGGACGGGACAGGACTAGGAGCCAGGACTCCTGGGTTCCTCCCTGGAGCCAAGAGGGGAGTGGGGTCTAGTGGCTTAGAGCAGAGGGGGATTGGGAGCCAGGACTCCTGGGTTCTGTCCCAGCGCTGGGAGGGGAGTGGGGTTGATCTGAGTTTTGCGTTTGCTCAGTACACTTTCTCTCCTATGTTATCAGTGAAGCACCATGGGGCTGTGTAAATGCCCCAAAAGGAAAGTTACCAACCTTTTCTGTTTTGAGCACCGGGTGAATGTCTGTGAAAGCTGTCTCGTCGCAAACCATTCCAAGGTAACTGGACTCCAGCCCCAGTCTGGCTGCTGAGCAATGGCATCTCAGGGGAATGGGAGTCTCTAGGCCATCAGTTCTAATCTGCCCCCAGGGAGGGGGGATGGCAGGCTCAGGAGGGTGAGGAATGGGATATGGGGCTTTCCCCTTTTGGACACTGGTTCATATTTGAGCCAGGGTTGTAGGCAATTGAAAGTCTTCTTTGCTCAACAATCCCCTCCCCTGTCCCCAACCTCAGTTTTTGATTATCAGTCTTCCCCTATCCTGCGTCATGATTCCTGGAATGGTGCATCCTGTTAATATCCAGCAATGGACACTTTCCTCATATTTCCTCTGATCCTTACACAATTCTGTCCAGGGGCCTGCTAGCATGGACCTCACTGGATGTTTCTATATACAAATGCTAGGAATGTGATGAATTCTCTGTCTGCTGCAATCTTTAAATCATAAGTGGACATCTTTCTAGAGGAGATACTCCAGCTCAGACACAGATTATGGACTTGATGCAGGAATCGCTGGAGATTCTGTGATTTGTACTAGGCAGGAGTTCAGACCTGACTATTGTACTGGTTCCTTTAGGCCTTAAAATGTAAAGTCTTTTCTTGTGCTGCCCCTCCAGTTGCAACCCTACCTCACCTATGCCATGGGCTTTCTCTCACTAACTTCCTGTATTTTCCAGTGCATTGTTCAGTCCTATCTCCAGTGGCTTCAGGACAGTGATTACAACCCCAACTGTCGTCTTTGCAACACCCTCCTGTCCACCAAAGATACTGCCCGTCTTGTGTGTTATGGTGAGGTACTTTTAGCCATGGCTTTGGGGGCATTTCAAGAGCTTTGCTTGGTTTTCTTTTCATTAGCAAGTGACAGACCTGGCCACCAAAGCCTGATTTTTTTTTAAAAAAGCAATTTAAAACTTGGGTCAGAAAAGTGATTGCCAAAATGGCACCCTGTTTATTCTGTCTTTGTAGCTTGTTCATCAGACCAGCTATCTCTAGACACAGATTCCCCCACCCCTTTGCCCCACATAAGAACCAGCTGGCCTCTGAGAGTGGGAATAAAGCCCCTACAATTATGAGAACTGCGTGGTTGAATATAATGTCTATGGCAGAATGGTTTCCAGCAGCCTTGCTGTGCCTGGGGACTAATGGAAGGGGAGATGTTTGTGAAGTAGATCTGACTAGGGGAGTAAACTCATTTAGACCCTTCACTTAAAGACATTCCATGCTCTTCACCTTTGCAGATCTGTTTCACTGGTCATGTCTCAATGAGATGGCAAACCAACTCCCAAAGAACACGGCCCCAGCTGGCTACCAGTGTCCCAGCTGCAAGGGTCCAATCTTCCCCCCCGCCAACCTGGTCAGTCCGGTGGCCTCAGTGCTGCGAGAGAAACTGTCGACCGTGAACTGGGCTCGGGCCGGGCTTGGGCTGCCACTGGTAAGAGATTCCCCATGAGACTCTCGTCTTGTTGTGTGTCTCCTCTCTGGGGGTTTTCAAGATGGGAGCCAGGAGGACAGCCAAGCTGAACAGATACTGTTGTTAATGCACCAGCCAGAGATGAGAAACAGAGTATGGGGCCTTTCACCTCTTGTGGGATGGGGCAGAGGGAACTCTAGCTTCCGGCTTGAGCAGCAACCACTATCTGGGATTGGCTGAGTTGATGGGGCAGAGTTTGCTTTGGTGTCTAAGGTCTGACATAGTTCTCTTCTGTTCTCCTCAGATTGATGAGGCTGATATCATACAAGAGACAGAGTCGCCTGATACCACAGATTACACTGACTGGTCTAGCTTCTCTGGTGAGTGCTGCTGGGCTCTGGGTATAGGAATGGCACCACTGATGCCTGCACAGGGCCCATCTAGTCCCGTATCCACCTCCGCCACCCTCACCACGCTGGATTAGATCTAGGGGCCCACCCAGTGATGAGCTGCCAAAATCTTAACAACCGGTTCCCTACCGGTTCTTGGGCAGCACTTCGGCAGTGGATCCTTCACTCGCTCCGGGTCTTTGGCGGCATGTCGAGTGAGCGAGTGAAAGATCCGCTGCCAAAGACTCAGAGCTCCACCTGGTGAGTACAAGCCCCACGTGGATTTTCACGTTGTTTTTCAGTCATTCCTGCTGGGGCCCTGTCGAAACTGTTCGAATCAGGCGCTGCACTTCCTAAAGCCGACCCTGCACATTGGGGTTGCAAAATTGTATTGGGGGCCAAGTAGGGAAGGCTGTGCCTCCCAAACAGCCTGTCCCCCGTCCCCACATCCAATTCCCACCCATGTCCTGCCCCCGACTGCCCCCCTCAGAACCTGCAACCCATCAACCTTCCCCTGCTCCTTGTCCCCTGACCTCCCCCTCCTGAGACCCCTCCACTCTAACTGCCCCTCCCAGGACCCCACCCAACTCACCCCTCTCCCTGTCCCCTGACTGCCCTGACCCCCCCATCCACCACCACACCGACAGACCCCCGGAACTCCCACGCCTACCCAACCCTCCTCCCCGTTCCCTGACCACCACCCCAGAACCTCCGCCATCTCCAACCTCTCCCTGCCCCTTATCCAACCCCTCCTTCCAGCCCCGACCCAGCCCCCTTACCATGCTGCTCAGGGCAGCGTGTATGGATGGCTCACGGCCCGCTGGAGCTCACGGCCCCACCCTCTTACCATGCCACTCGGAGCGGCAGGAGCTGCAGAGCTGCCCAGGAGTGGCATGCTGAGGCTCTGCAGGAGGGGGGAAGGCGGGGGAAGGACTGGGGAGCCTCCCCAGCTGGGAGCTCAGGCGGGCCAGATGTGGCCCGCAGGCCAGTGTAATGACAGAAAAACCTCCCTCTCCCAATTGCCCACACCTTTAACAACCGGTCCTAAACTGGCTTCTAAATTTAACAACTGGTTTGCGCAAACCGGCTCCAGCTCACCACTGCACCCACCTAGTCTGCTATCCCCTCCTTCCACATTGGCTGAGAACAATGGGCATGTCTAGCCCAGAGTCCCCACCTTCCTGCTGCCTAGGATGACGCCAAGGGGTCCAATTTCATCTGCTGTCTCTTCTAAGGTGATCGGAGGGGAAGACTGGCTGGCTTTCAGGGATCAAGGAATGGGATATGAGACCTTTCAGTTCTAGGGGATCAGTTCTAGTTGGGCCCCTGACACAGAGATTCATGGAGCAAGTGGGTCACAGTTTGCTGTCCCAGCTTTGTAGATGGAAGCCAGGTGTCTTAGGCTGCCCCATTCCACGCAGGATTCAGTTTGTTCCCTTCTTTCTTGGCAGCAACTGCAGGCCCCAACTCAGATGAGACCATCCAGCAGAGTGCCCTGTCAACCTCTTCCTACAGCGCTCCGCCCGGCCTCTCTTCCCCACAGCAGCAGCACATGAACAATGGGGGGGTGAAGGAGGAGCATTCAGTCATCGACATGGGGAATGCTAGCAATGAAACCATCACCATCAATCCAGGTGAGCAGCATAGTTGTCCTTCCCTACGATGATGGGGGGATTACGAGTCAGTGGGACACAGCCCCTAAGAAATGAGGAACCAGTGGCTACCTTCTGAGTGGGGTAGCAGTTGTATGTGTCATATCCCTTAGGCTGTTTCCATTCACTCCTCTCTGGATCAGGAGTCCACTTAGAGGTCAAGATAACCCAAGGTCAAAGGATTCTGGGTCGACCACAGCTAACAGGGCTGGGGAAGAACTGGTGTACGGATTGCCTAGCTGTGGCGGAAGTGGGGACAGTATGGCTAGGGGGTGCCTGTACTCCCCACTACCACTTTCTCCTTTCCTGGTGCCAATGGATCTCTGCTAAGCTCCTACACTCCCCCATCTCCCCAGCAGCCTCTACACCACGGAAGGTCTATGACACCCGGGAGGGTGGGGGCGGCAGCAGGGCATCCGGCACCCAGATCGACTGTGATGAGGACAAGTACCGCCGGCGGCCAACGCTCAGTTGGTTCGCACAGCTTCTGAAGTAAGTGGTTGGGGGTGGGAGAAAACCAGTGCACATCCATGATAGGGCCGCAATCTCAGTTGGAGCCTGTGGGTATTGCCGTAATACTGCTAATGGGCCCCCGATCTTATTTGCGGTCTCTGGGCACTACCATAATACTGCTAATGATTCACATGCCCAGATGTGCCCGTGATCTTGCTTTGGGCCTCTGGGCACTGCTACTGTCATGCTAATAACAAGTCCCCCTGGCAGGAGTCGCTCTGGGTCCAAGAAGCGGCAGCCAAGATCTCTGATGCAGCGGTTTGTCATCATCCTCCTGATTGGCGGCATCGGCTTCCTAACCCTGATCATCATCATGTCAAAGCTGGGCCGGGCATCGGCTGACAATGACCCCAACCTGGACCCCATGTTCAACCCCCACATCCGGGTGGGCCAGGAATGAACCGAGCTGGTGGCTCCTCCCTGGGCACCAAGAATGGCCTGCCAAGGCAGGGATGCTGGGGACTGGCAGCTGCAAGTGGGGCTCTGGGGGGAGTTCAAGGGGAAGCCCCCAGCCAGGACACTGCTGGGTCAGCTCAGCAAAGAGTCAAAACATGAAACTGATGGGGGTGGGTGTGAAGTGACTTTGGCCTCTTTTAAAAATGAGACTCAAATAAATCTCTAGGTGGGGTGGGCAGAGCAGGATTTGGAGGAAAGGGGAGACTTGTACAGCTATGGATTGGGGGCCCCCGAGATGGGCTGGAATGAGCCCTCTGGTCGCTAAGTGCTCCAGCTGAGAATCAGCCACTGTAGCTGTTCAGCTTTGGAATGGGCCAGGCAAGAGGAAAGCGTCTGGTGATCGGGGAGGGCTTGTGCTTCTAGTGTGAGTGCGTCCAAGGACTCGGGCAAGTGAGAGGCAGCACAGGAATGGAAGCCTGGACTCCTGGGTTCCGTTGCCAGCCCACAAGGATTTATTGGTCTGAGCAGGGAGATGGGGAGCCAGGA
This sequence comes from Chelonoidis abingdonii, assembly GCF_003597395.2. Classification (NCBI taxonomy): domain Eukaryota; kingdom Metazoa; phylum Chordata; order Testudines; family Testudinidae; genus Chelonoidis; species Chelonoidis abingdonii. The sequence continues at coordinate 8,946,637 of NC_133785.1, forward strand.
TTCCTGAGTTCTGTTCCCACTGCTGCTGACCCTGTTGTTCAGTCTCAGGTGAGTCACTTCCCTGCCCCATGCCTCAGTTTCTCCATTCTGTAACTAGCAGTGCTGCTGGTGGTGTGTGTGCAGGGAAATTGGGCATTTCCATTCCTGCCTGCAGAAGAGCTGGGTGGTAGCAGCACTGAAGGGCAAATGTCCCACACCGTCTTGAAAGCGTGAACTTCTTGGCATTACAGCCCTGCCCCCCTGAAACTGGCATCTGGCTCCTTAAATCCTGGTCTTCAATGCCCTTCCCCTAGGAGCCTCTCAACTGTCCATCCCTTGGAGCCTGCCAACCCAGCCTGTCTCAGTGGGTGAGAACGCAGTTGTCTGAATGCAGGTGTTTGAAAGGGTTCAAGGCTCTTTTGTTCCCTTTTCCGATTCTCAAATCCTGGGCAGCCTCTGCTTCCTCAGAGGTGTCTTGTCAAACCCATCCCATATTTGATGGACCCATTCCTGTAGCCTCAGAGCACTGCAGAGCTCTCTGATTCTAACCCCATGTGCTACGTTAAGCCACCTTGTGCTTTATTCACCCCTGTCCCCAAAACCCCTTTGCCCCGAGGAGGGAGGTGTAATTATTTTCCTGGTCTCAACTAGATGAGAGACAGTGGATCTGTTTGACACAGCCAGCTGCTGGGACTTTGCACGGAGGACTGTTCCAACAGAAACCTCCTTTCCTGCCAGGGGATGGGGCAGGATTGCAGCCCCACTCATAGACCCCACATAAAACTGCCCTTCTGCTTTGCTGGGAATAGGAGTGGTACTGAATCTTCCATCATCCCCCTGCTCCCACACATCCTTTAGGGATTCAAATGGAGTGGGCACTGGATCCCAACCCTCTCCCTGCCACACACACACACACATTTTAGTTTTGCAAATGCGGGTCAAACCAAATGACAGTAACCAGCCCCTTGTCGCATCCTCATTTGCCCTCCCCTTCTACTGAGCTATATGGGGAGGTATAACTTACTTTCATCTATTCTAACTTTTCAGATCAGTAACTGCCTGGGCCTTAACTTTGCCAGAATTCGATGGGCAAATACTGAGATCCACCCCCTATGTCCAGCGTTATTTGCAGGGATGTCGTTAACCCCCGCCCCCAACATCATCTCCATTGAGGGGACCCATCGCTTCCCATCTCAGAATACCAGGGGAAAGGGAAGAAGTTGGCTGGGCTTCTTGGGTGTGATTATTTTACTAACAAGAATGGGGTGGGGTTGGTGGCCCCCTGCATCCCATGGGGGCGAGGGGGTGTAATTCCAAAGTTGGTCCCTCCCATCTCTGTACAGAGCTGTCACTATCGGTGCTTTGGGTTGTCCCCTTCTGGAAAGGGGCGCGTATGTGTGGGAAGTATTGACCTGTTCTGGAATTTAGGGAAGGGATGGGACATAGTGCTCAGCACTGGAGTTTAAAGATTGGGGGGTGGGAGGGGAAGAGATTTCCTGGCTTGTGGATTTTCAGAGCTCTGGTGGGGATGGGGTTTCATGCTTTGAATACAGTTGCTTTCCATCTATTTATTGAAATGGTTGATAGGAGACAGTTCTTCCTGCAGGCTGTGAAATGCATGGGGCAGACGCAGTGACCAAAGAGAGCACACACCGCGCCCCCCTCCCCCCACCCAAAAACAGACCATTGCCTCTAACCATGCTGCTTTCCTGCATCCAGCTCTTTGACTAGGCCTTAGTCCAGACCTGCTGGTTTGCAATCTCCCAAGCTCCCACCCTTTTCTGCTAACGGCTCTGCTAGCCCTGGGGTAGGGGAGGTGGCATGGGACTTAGGCTGGAAGGCAGTAGAGGAAAAATATCACCTTCCTCACAAGCCACTGCCAGTGGAAAGGAGATCTGTGAACATAAGTCCTGTGGCTTCCACCAGTGGGTGGGGGCTGTTTGTGGTGGGGGATGAAGAGGCTGGAATCTGAACCTCTTCCACTCCCTTGTGTTGGTTCCAGCATGAGCCAGAGGGTTGGATCGGGCCTATGCCCGTTAGCATGACCATGTGGTCAGGGTGTTGGGGTAGGGGTTGTGATGGGCCCCTGCTGTGGAACGGATGAGCCCTGTAGCCATCAAATGCTCCCACTGAGGGCTGGCCACCTGAGTTCTTGAATGCCCATTCGGTGTGTAGGGGGAAAGATCCTGGCTGTAATGACTGCCTTGCTCCCACCTCCCAGGAAGGTGACATGACTAATGAATGACACCATCTCTAACACTACAGCAATATCCTGTATTGTTATTAAACTTGATTTTGGCTACAGCCTGACCAGTGTGTTACTACCCCCTTCCCTCCCCGCTTCCCAAGTCCGACAGATCTGGGGATGAATGCTGCGTGTGCATCTCTCTCCAGGGCTGCTTTGGACAAGGCCAGATGGGCGTTCAGTACAACTCCTCTCTATATTCAATAGTCAGGTAGTCCAGACAGAAGCGGCCCACGAAGAGGGCGAAGTTCATTGCTAGAAGGGATAGACCCAGAGCCTTGGTCAAGGGGATGGGAATGGAGTTCTCCCCAGAATAACTGAGTGACCACACATTCACCCTCACACACACGCAGGTCCCCCGGCTGTGCCCCTGTGTGGCTCTGAGTCATGCTCAGAAACCTCCTGAGCTGGGGAGCCTAAATCCCAGCTGCCATACCCCATGCAAACTGACTTTGGAAGGTATTCCCACTGGAGCACACTTTTAAGCTAGAGTTGAGGATAGAACCCAGTAATCCTGACTCCTGCTCCTCCCCCCAATCACTTAAACTGGTTAGACTCAGCTGAGTTTCCCCTGTTGCCCTTGCTGTGAATACACATCAGTTCAGGCATCAGGCTGGAGTTACTTACCCAGCGAGGTCAGGGCAAACCCCCTGAGAACCTTGTCACTGGTCTCCAAGGTGTAAAATGTTCCAAGCAAGGCCCCGTAAAAGCTCATCACATGGGATACCTGCAGCGACCAATGCAAATGGTCAGGGAGATGGTCAGGACCTTTCCCTGATCTGTCCCTCCCCAGTGCTAACCTGCTAGACCCCACTCCCCTCCTCATAGACTCGTAGGTCAGAAGGGACCAATATGATCATGTAGTCTTGACCTCCTGCACAAAGCAGGCCACAGAACCCTATCCATCCACTTTTATAACAACCCCTAACACATGACTGAGTTATTGAAGTCCTCAAAATTGTGGTTTGAAGACCTCAAGCTGCAGAGAATCCACCAGCAAGTGACCCAGCAAGTGACCCATGCCCCCGCGCTGCAGAGGAAGGCGAAAAAACCTCCAGGCCCCTGCCAATCCGCCCTGGAGGAAAATTCCTTCCCGACCCCAAATATGGCGATCAGCTAAACCCTGAGCATGTGGGCAAGGACTCACAGCCAGCACCCAGGAAAGAATTCTCTGCAGTAACTCCAGATCCCATTCCCATCCAACATCCCCTCACAGACCATTGAGCAGAACTTATCTGCTGAAGATAATCCAAGATCAATTGCCCAAATTAAACTATCCCATCATATCATCCCCTCCATATACTTATTCAAGGGGCTTAGTCTTAAAGCCAGATAAGTCTTTTGCCCCCGACTACTTCCCTTGGAGGCTGTTCCAGAACGTTCACTCCCTAATGGGGTTAGAAACCTTCGTCTAATTTCAAGTCTAAACTTCCTAGATATCCCAGTTTTGTACCCATGTTGTCCTTGTGTGCCACATTAGTTACTAATCTTAAATAATCCTCTCCCTCCCTAAGGGTTAATCCCCCTGATATATTATATGATAGAGGCAAGCATATCCCCCCGGAGCCTTCTTTTTGGCCAGGCTAAAACAAGCCAAGCTCTTTCGAGTCTCCTTTCATAAGCAGGTTTCGTCCATTCCTCGGATTCATCCTTCAAGTAGCCCTGTCTCTGAACCTGTTCCAGTTTGAATTCAATCCTCTTCTTAAACATGGGACACCAGAGACTGCACAAAGCCAATCATTCCAGGTGGGGTCTCACCCACGCCTTATATAACGGGTACTAACAACTCCTTATCCTTGCTGGAAATACCTCGCCTGATTGCGATACCTAAAACCGCATTTGCTTTTTTAACGTGCCATATCGCAGAATTGGCGGCTCCGATAGACATCCTGCTATCAACCAATACCCCAAGGTCCTTCTCCTCCTCTGTTGCTTCCAACTATGCGTCCCCAATTATATCTAAAAAATTCTTATTATTAATCCCTAAGTGCAAGACCTTGCACTTTTTCACTATTATATTTCATCCTATTACATTACTCCAGTTCTACAAGGTGGGTCCAGATCTTCCTGTATAGTATCCCGTCCTTCTCCATGTAGGCAATACCCCCCCAAGCTTCATGTGCATCCGCAAACTTATTAGCACATTCCCGCTCTTTTGTGCCAAGGTCAGTAATAAAAAGTTTAATAAGATTTGTCCATAAAACCAGATCCTTGAGGACTCCACTAGTAACCTCCTTCCAGCCTGACAATTCACCCTTCAGTACGACCCGTCTGGAGTCTCCCTTTAAACCAGTTCCTTACCACCTTTACAACTTTTTCATATTCATCCCCATCTTTTCCAATTAAACTAACCAGTTTTCCCCATGTTGGAACCGTTCAAATGCCTTACTGAAATTGAGTAAATAAGATCTTTATATACCACATTTTCCTGGCTAAAAGAAGAATTCTGGTCACCTTCTCCCAAAGAAGAAATCAGGTTTTGCACCAATCCTACCTGTAGGTTAGATATCCATGTTGCAATTCGTCCCAATTACCATTGACCTCAATGTCCTTAACTACTTTCACCTTTAAAATTTTTTCCAAGACCTTACATACTACAGACGTCAAGCTAACAGGCCTATAGTTACCTGGATCACTTTTTTTCCCTTTCTTGAAGATAGGAACTACGTTAGCAATTCTCCAGTCGTACGGTACAACTTACTACTCCTGCCCAGAGATTAGAATAGAACCCAGGAGTCTTAATACTGCCCTCCTCACCCCCTCATACTGTAGCCATCCCTCAGTATTCAAATGTATAAGGGGTATAGAAATGGCCAACCTGGATTGAACATAAGGTCTGACAGTGGCCAGAGCCCGTAGATCCCTGTCTAGTAGGGATGAGTTATCTCCACTTCAGAGATGAGGTGACTTGCCTGAGGTCACAGAGTCTGTGGAAGAGATGGGCATAGAAAGCAGGGGTCCAAAGTACTTGGCTAGTGCCTTAATCTCAAGGCCAAGCTGCAAGACACAAGGAGCAAGAGGACTCCCCTTACCAGTAGTACTGTGGTGCCATGAAAGCTCATGAGATCAAACTTCTGGGTCACAGTGAAGTGGTAGAGGTCTCCTCCGAAGATACCCATGTGAACCAGCAGCAGCAGGAGGGAGGCACTGGTGAAGATTACTTTGCTGGGGAAAGTGATGGTGACAAAGGGGTCCTTCCAGCTCATACCTCCCCATCCCATGCTAGGTGTAAGGACTGGCTGGTTGGTAACTTTGATGCTGACCATGGTGTTGGGAGGGGGTAATTAGCTCCAGGGCTGGAGGCTGTTTGCAGTGATGGCGTGACCTCACTGCAGGCTAGGAGTGGTTCAGAATCCTTGGATCAGGGTGCTGAGGTCATAAAAAACTGAGAGTTCTAGAAGGGTTTGCAGAACATCCATAGGGGCTAGGAGAAGGGATTGCAGGAGGCTGAGTGGAGGGACACTGGGAGAGCAGAAAAGAGGATACAGGATGGGGAATTATAATAAACTCTTACCCCCAACTTGAGATATCACAGTAATAAACACATTAGATTGTCCCCATGCATGATAGATTATAGATGGATAAATGAGCATGTATATTAGAGGAATATTAGATGGCAATGGGCTGGATGGATGGATGGACAGATTAGATGGCATGTGAAGGCATGGATTGGTAGATGGGTTGGATACAGTAGATGGATGTGGAAAGGGATGGATGGATGGATGGATGAGATGATGAGTGTGCATGGGGACAGAGTTGTGGATGGATGCACAGATTAACTAGACTAACAGATTGTAACTGAAAGTCTATGGTAACAGCAAGATGTCATAACCCAGTTTGACGGTGTCATGTGGTAAAATAAGGCCCAGGATATGTCATCAAATCACGCCTGTGTGCTGACATCATAAAATGGTCTGGGAAATGCTGTGTAGATGGCTGATTAATTCATATGTGCCTGGAATTTGACATCACCGCATGACGGGGCCCTGCCGCAGGCTTAGGGAGCCACGCAGCGCCTGTGCCCGCCCCAGCCAAAGGCTTGTTGTGGAGATAGAGGCTGTTGTCTGCCAAACAGCAGCGACGCGCCGGTCCGCGGGATCGTTAGATAAACCAAGAGAACAATTCCGATTCCGGAAGTGACCTCACCGCCATTGGCGAGTGAACGTTCTCAACAAACCTTCATTGATCCCGGAAATGACCTCATCGTCGTTGGCGCGGAGGGAACGGTCCCTACGTACGTCACTGGTCCCGGAAGTGACCTCAGTGTCTTTTTTCCCGTCCGAACAAAGCTGTGGCGTCGGCCGCGGGAGGATGTCGGGTCCCCTGCCGGGGCCGCCTGAGCCCGGCTCGGAGCCGCCGGGCGGGAAGCGGCGGCCGCACGGGATGCTGAAGCTCTACTACGGGCTGCCGGACCCGGCGGGGGAGGCTCGGGGCGGCCTGGCCCCAGGAGGGGATCCCGGGGGACCTACTGACATCAACGGGGCGCACTTCGACCCGGAAGTATTCCTCACTAAGGTGCTCCCTGGCGCTGGATGTGCTCAGCCCCGGGGGGACCCTCAACACCTGTGGATCCCTGTGTACCAAGGCCCTGCCCCCGATATTCCTCTGTGAGCCCCCCCCGACCCCTCTGCCAGACTCCCTCCCCACGCCTGGATCGCCGAGCCCTGCCCGAGGAGCCTCCCCTCCCATACCGATTCTCTAGGGTTCTCCCCTCAAGGCCCTGATTTACCCCTACCAGGCACCCAGACTCCTGCGGGGTAGCTCCCCCGGGGGGACTCCACACACTCACACTCTCTCTCTGTGTCTCTTCCCTGTCACAGCAGTGACTGCACCTGGGGATTCCCACCAAAAGGGCTCGACTTTATAGCTTGTCTCTCGGAAACCAGCCTGTCAAACCCATTTCAATATTGCAACTCCTGCTGGTGACTATTGCCTGCCTCCTTTCTGCTCCCTCCCATGTACCTCCATCCCCCCATATCGGGTGGGCTGAGGGGTACCAGCAGAACAGGGGAGTTCAGGCCTGAAATTGATGGGGCTGCAGGTCAGGCTTGAGGTGCACCAGCAGAGCTGGGGAGGGCACCTAGTCTAGGCCTGAAATTGTAGGGGGCAGCAGGTCAGTACTGAGGGGAATTGGCAGAACTGTAGGCCTACGCCTAGGGTTGGGATAATAAGGAAACAGGTGGGGATTGAAGGGCACTGGCAGAGCTGGCATCCCTGGCCATGCCCCTCACTCACTGTTACTCTCCCTAGCTGAGGAAGGAGTGCTCACTAACCCAGCTTATGGACTGTGAGACTGACATGGTAAAGCAGATCCGTGCCCTGGACAGCGACATGCAGACCTTGGTCTATGAGAACTACAACAAGTTCATCTCAGCCACAGGTACCACGCAGGGCTGCCCAGACCCCAGTCATCCAGATGTGTCCTTAGCACTGGGGCTGAATCTTTGGGCCTGGCTGATTTCCTTCTTCTACTCCCCAGACACAATCCGCAAGATGAAGAATGACTTCAAGAAGATGGAGGATGAGATGGATTGCCTGGCTGCCAACATGGCTGTCATCACGGAGTTCAGCGCCCGCATCAGCAGCACCCTGCAGGACCAGCACGAGCAGATCACCAAGCTCTCGGGTACTGGCCACAAGCTGCCCTCTGAGCCTCCTGGAAAGATCCAAGGGTCAGATCTGGGGTGGTAGGGATACAGCGCTGAATTAGGCTCATTGGTTTGGCCCAGGGCAGTAGGGATGGCGTGGGGAGGCATGTCAGGCTAGGTAAGCTCATCGGTTGTGTCCAACACAGTAAATCCTATGTGAGGTTCAAGTGCAGAGAGGATTCTGGAAGAGGGTGGTGGGTGTGCTGTCCTCTGCCTTGGCTGGGCCAAGACACCAAGTCCCTTTTCACGAGACAGGGACTCAGGAGCGGATCTAGGGCTTCCAAGGATAGAAATGAGGTGTGGAGGGAAGCCTGGGAGGGAGAGTCCTGTAGCTGCACTGTTCATTCCCCTGCTTGGCCAGTGCTGTGGCTGCTCTGCTTCACAGCTTGGGAGGACAGTATTACCCTGGTCGCCCTGATCTAGGGCCAAGATGGCAGCTGATGGAGGGGGAAGAATCGCCCAGTGAACCACCCAGTGACCAGAAGAATCAGGATAGAACAGGGGTGGTGGGAGGGTCCATGAAGAGCTCCTCCTGAGGAGCTGGAGAAGGGCATAGGGAGGAGGTGTGTGCTAGGAGATGCTGGCACTGCCTCTAACAGGGTTTCTCTGGATCCCAGGGGTCCACACGCTCCTGCGAAAGCTGCAGTTCCTCTTTGAGCTGCCTGCCCGCCTCACCAAGTGTGTGGAGCTGGAGGCCTATGGACAGGCAGTGCGCTACTACAGCAAAGCCCGCTCTATTCTGCACCAGTACCAGCACATGCCCTCCTTCCAGGGCATCCAGGACGACTGTCAGAAGATCATGGCCAACCTGGCACAGAAGCTGCGTGAGAAATTCAGGTACAGGCCCTTGGATCTGATCCAGTGTTGGGGGAGTGGACAAAGAGCGAAGTGGGACAGCTGCATTGGTCTGACCCAGAGTGGGAGGGATACCAGGGTAAATGGGTGGAAAGATCTGATCTAAAGGATGATAGGTTGACTATTACCTTATCAGCCAACTGCCCCCATTCACTTCAGTCGGTTTGTTCACTCTGAAACTTAATGTCAATACAAATAGTGACAGCATGGTGGAAATCAGCAATATTGAGGTCTGTCATTAGGTTTCAGAATTATCACCCCACTTAAGACAAATGGACTGGATTCCAGGTCCAGAAGCTGGATGCTGTTGTTAATTCCCATAGCCATCCCTCAAACCCTGCTGCAGGTGCATTGAGAGTGAGGGGTCTGTGTCTCAGCCCCCCTACCATTTCCAATGTCCTTTCTTTTCCTTGGTAGGGATGGGGGCTCAGGGGCAAAGGACCTGGCTGAGTGTGTGGAGCTGCTGCTGCAGCTGGATGAACCAGCAGAGGAGCTGTGTGACGAATTCCTTTCCCATGCCCGCTGCCGGTTGGAGGCTGAGCTGGAGGCCCTAGAAGCAGAGCTGGGGCAGCCAAGTGGTGCCCCTATCACTGACATCCTGGAGTTCATCGACCGTGGCTGCAACATCTTTGTCAGCAACATGTGCCTGGTGATCGCGTCCTACCAGGAGCTCTTTGTCAGCCGAGAAGGAGTGCAGGGCATCACCCGCATGGCACAGGACAAGCTGGTGGCCTTTGTCAACTCCCTCATGGAGACATACTTCTCCCTGGTAGAGCAGCGCATCCAGTTGGAAAAAGGGGTCGGGGACAACTCACTGCTGGTGCGGGCCCTGGACCGCTTCCACCGGCGCCTACAAGCCCTGGCCAAGCTGCTGCCGGCCTCCAACGTGGCAGCAGAGGGCACGGAGATTGTGGTGCGGGCTGCTAAGGAGCGCATCCGCCAGTACCTGCTGGCCCTGCAGAGCTTCTACCAGGACTGTCTGACAGATGTGCGCCAGTCGCTAGCTGCCCCGCGCCTAGCAGGCAAGGAGAGCCCCAACCTGGCCGAGCTGCTGGGCACCATCTCAGCCTCTGTCCTTAACCAGATCAAGTCGGTGCTCACCTACGTCCATCTCTTCATGGCAAAGGACATCACTTTCTCCAACAAGCCCTACTTCAAGGTGACACTGCTTGGGGGGGAGGAAGGGACTGTGAGCCATGGGAGTTAGAGGTTGAGAGTCAGGTATATTCAGTTTCTCCTCCAACAGTTCTGATGCCCCTCAGCAATCCCTTGCCCTTTTCATCACGAGAAGTCATTCTTCCGCTCTACTCTGCACTGGTTAGGCCTCAACTGGAGTATTGTGTCCAGTTCTGGGCACCGCATTTCAAGAAAGATGTGGAGAAATTGGAGAGGGTCCAGAGAAGAGCAACAAGAATGATAAAGGTTTTGAGAACATGACCTATGAGGAAGGGCTGAAAGAATTGGTTAATTTAGTTTGGAAAAGAGGAGGACTGAGAGGGACTGATAAGCAGTTTTTGCAGGTATCTAAAAGGGTTTGTCATCAGTAGGAGGGAGAAAACTTGTTCACCTTAGCTTCTAATAGTAAGAAAAGAAAATCAATGGGCTTAAAACTGCAGCAGAGGGAATTAGTTGTCGTTAGGAAGTAATGTCAGGTAGTAAACCCACTGGAAATAATGCCTAGGGAGGTTGTGGAATTCTCCATCTCTGAATATTTAAGATAGTTAGAAAAATGTTCTGTCAGGATGTTTAACAAGTAATTTGTGTTCTGCCTGAGGGCAAGGGACTTGGACTCGATGACTCTCTAGTCCCTTCCAGTTTCCTAGAGTCTGATGAATTCATGAAATCAGACATTCTTTCAAAGACGCTATATAAGGGGTTCACTATTCATTAGTGCCATTTGTAGAGGATGAAGGAGACCAAAGGAATGCCAAGTGGTTTCAGGGCACTGTTTAGACTTGGGGGAAACGGTTTCAATTTCCTTTCTCTGCCAGCAGGCACCTCTGTGGAACCCTGGCAAGTCACTTACCTTGCTCTGTGCCTTGGTTTCCCCATCGTCATAAGGGATAATAGCCACTGGGGAGGGTTGAAAACACCCAGGGCTGTGTGGGAGCCGGGGAAACTGGGCCCGCAATCAGGTGGGCGCAACGGCTCTTTCCCCAGCCCCACCTCACCCCCAGTTGGTCAGGGCCAGCACAGCCGAAGAATGTGGCAGGGGACGACCAGAGCTGCAGGCAAGAGGCTGGTGGTGGCTTCCCTCCCAACCTGGAACGTCCTGTCCCTGCTGCCCCCCTTCGCCCCTGAAGGTTTCCTCATGTGCCCCTGGGGCGACACGCTTCCCAGGTGGGGGTACCTCTGGGATTAATGTGTTCATGCAATACAGGTCTGTTGCTCTTAGGGGGTGTTCCGTTTCCGGTTATCGCTAAAAAGGTGAAACCACGTATAGTCAAAATCCCCAAAGCCCTTTAAAATCCCGCCCACAGGCCCGGTGGCGAGCCGGAGGGGGAAGGGGCATTAAAGGATCCCACCGGTCTCTGCCGCGGATTTTAAAAGGGCTCCACCGGGCTTCCCACCGGCGTGGGGAGCCCAGAGGAGCCCTTTAAATCCTGCCCGGGCAGCTTTGGCAAGCCAGGGCTGGGCTGCATTTAAAGGCTCGAAAAGCTCTACGGTGGGCCTGGAGGCCTCAGCGTTTGTTCGCCCCAGGGCTACCAGCCACCTTTGCGCTGGGAGCCCTGCGGTGATTAAAGGCCCTGGGGACTCCCAGCCACAGCTGTGCCCAGACCTTTAAATCTTGAGGCGCACGCCTCTTCTACTGAGGCCGCCGCACGCCCCCCCTGCCTGACTCCAACCGTTCAGCGTAAAGCTGAATGCGCATGTTAAATGCGGCTAAGTTGCAAGAGACCTGTTACTTTCTGTATCAGTCGCAGGGTTTCACTGACTGCTGACTGAGCCCTTCCTGACTTCATAACTGGCCTTCAGAGCTGCAGCTTTATGAATGTCCCATCCCCCACAAAGGGCTTTGTGCAATTGAGGACTACAACCATAATTGTGCTTTATGTGATACAACAATTCAGCTAGGGTTGTTGCTCTCCTTGAACTAAGGAGCCATGTGAACGTCCACAGATTCTAAAACCCAGAAGGACCATTACGATCACCCGAAGTGCTCTTCCAGCCACACGGCAGCTGTAAATTTCCCCCAGGAGCTGGATTAAAGGCATGAAAGAATCAGTTTAAAAGATTCTATTTTGCTTTGAAAGACTCCAGGCAGTGGCCAGCACACGGCTCCCTGTGAAGCTGTTCCAGGTTAATTTGCATCCTCCCTGCAGGGAAATTTGCTTTATTTCAAAGTACATTGTCTAACTCCAAGCTTCGCCATTGATCTGCTATTGCCTTCTTTCTGGTGGACTGAAAAAACCGCTATCTATCAGATAGATTTTCAAACTGCTCAGGTGCAGAGAAGAGTTCCTAGGCTGAGGGGGAAAAGGAAGCTTGATCTTAGGAGAGGAGACTGGAAAGAGCTGGCTTGTTTTACGCTATCAGACGAAGCCAGAGGGGGGGATTCGACTCTTTCTCCCATACAAGCAGAGGGGCCAAACCCAGGAGGGAGAAGAGCTATTTGAAGTAAAAGGACAGTGTTGGCCAAAACCAGGGATTAAGTATCCAGCGAATCGGCCGGCTGGATTGAGAAGTTTCTACCCTTCAGGAGGGGAAGAAAGGCGCGGGATTAGCAAGGAAGCTCCTAGTGAGGTCCAGAACATGTAGGGATAAAGTGGGAAGGCTAAAAAGCGCGTTTGAACTGGGACCTGGCCAAAGGAAATCAAAACCATAGTAAAAGGTTCTACAGCCACAAAATAAGAAAAAACAAAGAAAAAGAAAAGTGGCCCCTATACCACTGAGGGATGGAACGAGGTCAGGATAAACCTAGGCATGGCCCCAATATCTAAATAAGGACCTTGCCTTCGGTTCTTTTAAAAACATGAGGAGTTTAGGAGATGGACGGCAATGAGAAAACAGGAATTGGGATTACTGAGGGTGGATATTAACCGCAATTCTGAGGCAGAGGCCAAAGACTTGGAACAAGCCTAATGGGAACAAAATCGAGGCCCGCCGGACACTTTCCATCCAGATATTAAAGGAACTGCGCGTTAAATGCCAAGCCCCGGGGTTAGCAGAATTTTTACAGCAATCCGTAAACTCGGGGGTTTACCGGACACTGGAGAATTGGCTAACGTAGTTCATTTAAGGAAAGGAATAAAATGATCCGGTATTATAGGCTTTAGCTTGACTCTAAGGGTAAGCTTGAAAATTTAAGGGAGAAATAGTTAAGACATTGATCAATGTAATGGACACGAATTGCAACATGATTTACTACAGGTAATCGTGTCAAACCACCTGATCGCCTTCTTTGAGAAGGTACGGATACTTAGACAAAGGAAATGCGGTAGACTAATTTACCTGGATTTCAGTAAAGCGTTTGACACGGATTCCGCATGGAACGTTAGTTAAATGAATCTCCTG